>NC_138515.1:34498476-34842345 GCF_964252035.2 Podarcis erhardii | reverse complement strand
CTGCTAGGTTGGCAGGAGCAGGGACCGATCAACGGGCCGACCTTCTGATCAGCAAGTCCTAGGCTCTGTGGTTTAACCCACAGCGCCACCCGTGTCCCTTGCAAAGAGATAGCATCCCACAAATCAGAGAAGGACCAGCCTTCCTTTCTTCACTGATGGTACCTGAGCAAGTTACTGCTTCAAACAAATAACACAATAAATCATGCAAAAACAATAACATAACCAAGGTGGGGGGGGTGTTAATACAGACAGAGCCAACTAAAAAAGTCAGACTGTTTAAAACAGTAAAAACACTCAAATTACTTGAGTAAAACAAAAAAAATGTTTTAACTTGGTTCTGAAATGGAAGTGCTGAGGTTGAAAGCACCTTGCAAGGTAAGTGCCACCACAAAGAAAGACCTAATACATCTGAACACAGAACCAGCTCCTGCCCCCATTGGAATGTGAATAACCCCCTTAGGCATGTTGATACCGGGAGTCCTTCATAAGCCTAGCCATTTAGGGCTTCATAGGTAACCACCCAAAACCTGAAATGGGCTTGGAAGCGAGTAGGCAGCCAACACAGTTCTTTTGTAATCTGTGCAATGTGATTTTATCTAGTTGCACTGGTAAAAGTTCTGTCAATGACAATTTGCATTAAAGGAAGCTTCTGAGCAGTCTTCAAGCACGGCTCCATGTACAATGCATTATAGCAGTCCAGCTGGGGTCAGGCTATCCCTATCCAAGGATGGTGATAGCTGAAGAACTATCTTTCTTTTTCCTTTCCACCTTGCTGTATATTGCGGTGAAGCTCTTTTATGTCAGGCCCCTTAGCAACCCAGGCCACTATCAAGTGTAAGAAAAGAAGATAAAGCAAGCTAATTCCTTCCTTTTCAGTATCCTATTTCCCCACCTCACCTTTCAATGGACACCCTCAACTTTCCAGTAAATATTTCCTTCTAATCTTGGAACAACAAGAGTTTTCTCCTTAGCTGCAATATTGTCATGCAACCTTTGTTAAAACTGCCAAAAGGCAATCTCCTTACCTCATGAGGCATGATGGGAATTGTAGTCCAACAACACCTGCAGGGCCACAGGTTGCGGACACCTAGTCTAAACCAATAAAATACCAGTTATTAAGATGGTAGCACTGAAGGCTTGCCTAAAAATAACTGTTTTTAGTGGTTCCCAACTTTTTTTGGGCCATGCCCCACCTAAGCATCTCTAAAATCCTGATGCCCCCCCGTGACATATAATTCTTATATGTGCCCCACATTGGGAACCATGGGTCTAGAAGGTTCACATTTTATTTGGAAACCCAGTCATAATACATTTGAAAGGATGCATCTTTCAGATTGCTACAGCCTCCAGACTTCTGTAAAAAAAAAGGTATGGCTGGCTGACCTAAGGTAGCTTGAGATCTAATAAAAAGGGGGGAATTTCAGCACCACCCCACATCACCAGCCAGAGTCCAGAAGCCAGGTCAGAGCATGTGCCCATACTCATTCCCTTTGCCATCCCTTTGCATCCCACCCATCCTGTTGCCTCCATGCCTGCCTTTCCTAAATGAATGAGAACTTGCGGGAGGGAGGAAAAGGAACGGGGCTGCTGCTTATCATAACTTTGGCCAGTAGGACTCATAGGGCCATGAGTGAATGGTAAAAGGAGGCAGTCAGTGGTGTCACCGGGGGGTGGTGTGCCCCAGGTGCCATGTCTGGGGGTGTGTGACAAGAAGGCACCCCATGGGGTGCTCACCCTGCCGTCCCCAGGCGTGGCGGCGTAAGCTGCCTTCACGCTGCCGCAGCCGCAGCTGCATGTGAAGGATCCTCCATTCATGGCTGCAGCCATGAGCAGAGGATCCCGCCACTGTCCATATGGTGTTCGAGCGGCGCTGGCGGCAAACCGCTACCTAAAATGCATGCGCTGTGTCACGCACATGCGCTGTACATAGCGGCGCCACACATGCATCGTACGTAGCGGTGCCACACATGCGTCGTATGTAGCGGTGCAATGCGTGCGCAGCTGGCGGTTTGCCCCCACCCTGCGTGTCGGTTTGCCTTTGTTCGCCCCTGGAGGCAGTGGTGAAAGTAGCAAGGAGTTGGGCCCTGTCCAAAGGGCCTCTCAAACCTGGTTCTGCAGGTTCCCTTAAAGGAAAAGGCAAAAACATTTAAACAGTTCTAAGGATAACTTTTTTGTGGGGGCTGAATATGGAAGGGAGTCCCCCGCCTTATGGGTCTGAGTTATCATGTATAGTGAAAGGACAAGAATCCAAAAACCAGGAAGAAGCCCTACTGGAATAGAGAACAGTTCTTAAGAGATGAAAGGTTTGGCTTGCAGGGGGTCCCAGGGCTCCCTTCTGAAATAATAGCACCTACACGCTATACCTTTGGAAGCACATTCAAAGCACTGTCTTCCCCTTAAGGAATTCTGGGCTCTGTAGTTTGTTATGGGTTGCTAGGATTTGTAACTCTATGCGATGGGTAAACTACATCGCCCAGAATTATGTGAAAGAAAGCATGTGTTTCCGATGCAATTTAAAGGTAAGGTGTGTAACACAGGAGTGACTTTCCCTCACTTGTATTAACTATTGCAGCCAGCCCACATTCTTATAGGTTATGACCTATAACAGGAGTCAGCAAGGTTCACCTTGCCTGGGTTGGTTCACTCCAGCAGAGATCCCTCTGTGGGCTGGATTGCAGGCATGTGAGCATGCACGCCCACAATTTCCAGCATCTGTGCAGATGCAATTTTCGGCATCTGTGTCTGCACAGACACGATTTCTGGCACCGCTAAAGTGAGCCCCCGCACTGCACTGAGCTGGTTTAGCGCAGCATGCGGGGACTCACTGAGCAGGTGGCTCAGTTTGGGGGCAGCTCGGGGGCTGGTTAAACGACCCTCATGGGCTGCTTGTGGCCCATGGGTTTTGGTTGCTGACCCCTGACTAATAATAATAATAATAATAATAATAATAATAATAATAATTTATTTATACCCCACCCATCTGGCTCGGCGGCTCCCAAAAGAATATTAAAAGCACCATAAAACATTAAAAACTTCCCTAAACAGGGTTGCCTTCAGACGTCTTCTAAAAGTCAGATCGTTGTTTATTTCCTTGACTTCCAAAGCGAGGGCCCCACCACCGAGAAGGTTCCACAGGGAAGACACCACTACTGAGAAGGCCCTCTGCCTGGTTCCATGTAACTCTGCTTCTCGCAGTGAGGGAACCAGCAGAAGACCCTTGGAGGACCTCAGTGTCCAAGCTGAGCAACGGGAGTAGAGACACTCCTTCAGGTATACTGGGCCAAGGCCGTAGGGCTTTAAAGGTCAGCACCAACAGTTTGAATTGTGCTCAGAAACATACTGGGAGCCCGTGAAGATCCTTTAGGTGTTATATGGTCCCGGTGGCCATTCTGGATTAGTTGCAGTTTCTGAGGCACCTTCAAAGGTAGAGTGCATTGCAGTAGTCCAAGCAGGAGATACCTTAACCAGGGCATGCACCACTCTGGGGAGACAGTCTGCAGGCAGGTAGGGTCTCAGCCTGCGTACCAGATGGAGCTGGTCTACCTGCCCTGGACAAAGAATTGACCAAGATTCTGGAACTCCCTCCCTAGGGGATGTTAGACTGGCTCCCTCCTTGTCATCCTTCTGACTTGTTCCAACAGGTTGTTGGGAACTGACAGCTCAGACACTGAGATCCAGCGCCGGACACTGAGATCCAGCGCCGAGGGCCTTCTGGCGGTTCCCACATTGCGAGAAGTGAGGTTACAGGGAACCAGACAGAGGGCCTTCTCGGTAGTGGCGCCCACCCTGTGGGACACCCTCCCTTCAGATATGAAGGAAATAAGCAGCTATCCTATCTTTAAAAGACATCTGAAGGCAGCCCTGTTTAGGGAAGTTTTTAATATTTAATGCTGTACTGTTTTTAACACTTGATTGGGAGCTGGCTGGGGAAACTCAGCCAGATGGGCCAGATATAAATAATAAATTATTATTATATTATTATTATTTAATGAAAGGGACCACCCTGAGATCCTTGGATGAAGGGCGGTATACAAATTTGAATAATAATAATAATTTACGATTCTACTATGATGCTATTCGTACGGTTTTAACAGATTGTAGCAAAAAACCTGCTAGCACATTTGAAAAGCTAACCAGGGTCTGATATGGTTTCAGATTGGAGGGGTACCATGTGTTGAGATTCCTGCATTGCAGGGGGTTGGACTAGATGATCCTCATTGCCCCTTCCAAATCTACAATTCTATGACTGTGTTTATTTGGGTTTTTTAAATGATCTTTAGCTCGGTGGTCCTCAAACCTTTTCTCTGGGTCACAATTTCAGAATAAAAATTTGCTTGTGCCACACCATTTTTGTTTGTTGATAAGAAATACTTCTAGGATTTCCTCACTATCACTTGATGCTCTTGCTCTCATTTTGAAAATGCCATATCTAAAGACAGAGGGGGGTTTGCCCTGCCAGATTTCAAACTCTATTATGAATCAGCAGCCGTTTGCTGGTTGAAGGAATGGCTGCTTCTTGAGAATACAGACATCTTAGATTTAGAAGGTTATGATAATGTATTCGGGTGGCATGCATATTTGTGGTATGGCAATTCAAGGCATTCAAAAACCATATTGTCAGGAAAGCACTCTTTAATGTCTGGACAAAATACAAAGACTTTTTGGAGAGTAAAACCCCAAGGTGGTTATCACCTATGGAAGCGAAAGCTTTGAAAAAACTTAATATGGAGGCCAAATGGCCAAGATATTGGGAAATTTTGGAACAGGAAGGAGACAAATTGAAATTGCAGAGTTACGAGAAGCTTAAAGATAAGGTGCGAGACTGGTTACATTATTTTCAAATAAGAGAGGTTTACAATTTGTATAAAAAAATTGGTTTCCAGGTGGAAAAATCAAAATTAGAAACAGAACAGTTAGAACCCAATGCTAAGATACTATCAAGAATGTACAATTTGCTGTTGAAATGGAACACTGAGGAAGAAACGGTAAAATCTGCTATGGTAAAATCGGCACAAGATATAGGACATAATATTATGTTTGCTGACTGGGAGCAGTTGTGGACCACCGGGGTTAAATTTACGGCATGTAATGCCCTAAGAGAGAATATTATGAAAATGATGTACAAGTGGTACATGACTCCAGTCAAGCTTGCAAAAATCTATCATTTGCCCGATAATAAATGTTGGAAATGTAAAGAAACTGAAGGTACATTCTTTCACCTTTGGTGGACGTGCCCAAGGATTAAGGCCTTCTGGGAGATGATCTATAATGAAATGAAAAAGGTATTTAAATATACCTTCCTGAAGAAACCAGAGGCCTTTCTCCTGGGCATAGTCGGCCAATTGGTGTCAAAGAAGGATAGAACTTTCTTTATGTACGCTACAACAGCAGCAAGAATACTCATCACAAAGCATTGGAAGACACAAGACCTACCCACCTTGGAAGAATGGCAGATGCAAGTAATGGAATACATGGAAATGGTGGAAATGACTGGCAGAATTCGAGACCAGGGAGAAGAGTTGGTGGAAGAAGATTGGAGGAAATTCAAAATCTATTTACAGAAACATTGTAAAATTTTTGAATGTTGATGACATTGAAATGAAATGAAGGGGTTCTAGTAATAAGATAAAAGATTATGTAAAGTGGATGGTTATTAGATGAAAGTTTGAATTAAATGAATTTGCTGAACTAATTTTTGAGTGGAATACAAAAAAGGGAGGCGTGAGGAAGTCAGGAAAATAAGTCAACTAGAGAATTTTTAAAAAAAGAGAGGGATTTTTGTTTTCCTTTTTCCTTTTCCTTTTTCTTTTTTTTATGTCAATTGTCTGTATTTTTGTATTTTTGTATTTTTTCTTGTGTTCTTATTGTCTTATAACTTTTCTATTGTGAAAACTTAATAAAATATCATTAAAAAAAAAAAAATGCCATATGTCCGGACATTACCTGGATTTCAAAGGCATCTCTTTGTCATTAATCTTAGGCAAGTCAATCGAAAAATCACTTTAAAAAAAAAAGGAAGCTCAACAATTTTAGGGTATTCCTAAAAGAAGCTCAACAACCTTTGGGTGTCCTGGTTTTTACTTCTGGAAATATGGTTACGCTGTAAGGCCGTGGTTCCCAGTCTGATTTTTAAGAGGGGTAATTCAAGAATGAGTTATTAACAGCTAATGGCATGTTAGGCTTTCTCCCTGTGAATAGCAGTTCACTTTTTAAATAATAAGAATATATGTCACAGTGGGGGAAGGAAGCAGGATTTTAGAAATGCTTAGGTGGGGCATGGCCAAATAAAGGTTGGGAACCACTGCTATAAGGTATCTTATCCATAATCTGCAAAATAAACAAACATTACTATACTATACTATACTATACTATACTATACTATACTATACTATACTATACTATACTATACAGTGGTACCTTGGTTTACAACCATAATCCGTTCTGGAGGTCCGTTTGTAAACCAAAACACATTGTAACCCAAGGCGTGCTTTTGCCAATGGGGCCTAAAAAAAAAAAAAAAAGTGTTTGTAATCCCCCCAAAATGGGTTGCAATCCAAAAAAAGTTTGCAAACCGGGACACGCACTTCTGGGTTTGACGTGTTTGTAATCCAAAACGTATGCAAACCAAGGTACCATTGTACTGTACTATACTGTACTAAAATGTTTAAAAGTCGTTGAATCTCCTCACTACACTTGTCATCCTCTCCTGCCACATCAGTAAAGTGGTACCTCAGGTTAAGCACTTAATTCGTTCCGGAGGTCCGTTCTTAACCAGAAACTGTTCTTAACCTGAAGCACCACTTTAGCTAATGGGGCCTCCTGCTGCCGCCGCCGCATGATTTCTGTTCTCATCCTGAAGCAAAGTTCTTAACCTGAAGCACTATTTCTGGGTTAACAGAGTCTGTAACCTGAAGCGTATTTAACCTGAAGCGTATGTAACCCAAGGTACCACTGTATTGCACTTCTTAATGCATGCCAGCCTTCCTTCTGGATCGTGTTAGCGAACACCTTCTACCCAAATACAGTGGCACCTCGGATTAAATACTTAATTCGTTCCGGAGGTCCGTTCTTAACCTGAAACTGTTCTTAACCTGAAGCACCACTTTAGCTAATGGGGCCTCCCGCTGGCACTGCCAAGCAATTTCTGTTCTCATCCTGAAGCAAAGTTCTTAACCTGAAGCACTATTTCTGGGTTAGCGGAGTCTGTAACCCGAGGTCCCACTGTATGGACAGGCCCCACCATATGAGAACCACTGCTTTAGCTGTTCTTGTTTTTACCTGTAAGCCGCCTTGAGTCCCTGGCAGGAAAAAAGGCGGGGTAATAATAACAACAACAACAACAACAACAACAACAACAATAGTTGTTGTGTATTGAGTCAAAGGATTTTATATCTGTATTATTATTGTCTGTAATTGCATTAGGGTAAAGTAACTGCCTTTTGGTTCCAGAGGGTACAGCTACTATTGGTTCATTTAAGCTGCTGTATTTGGATCCTCTGTCTTATTGGTTGCCTCCAAAAGGCAGGACTGTGATTGCCTGATATTGTTCCCTCCAAAATGTATCCTTTCTAGCTAGTTCCCTGTCCCTATAAATGTAGCTCTCCCCTCCTCAGGTCTCAGTCTTGTTGCTTTAATAAAGAAGTGTTACTAGAGAACTGTCTCCAGCATATTATGTCAAGAGAGCTGAAATCACAAACCCCACGCTACGACAATACACGTAATAATAATTTCATTTGCCTCTTTTGGGGAGGCGGTTAGAGCCGGGACTCGGACGTGGCTCCCTGCAAACTTTTGGCGCTCTCTCGTGAGGGAAAGAAGTCCGCCCTGCAAGATCTACCCACCGGGGAAGAACGGGAGATGAAGGTGATGGACTACATGGAAATGGCGGAAATGGCTGGCAGAATCCGAGACCCGGGAGAAGAGATGGTGGAGGAAGATGGGAAGAAATTTAAAGATTATCTACAGAAATATTGTAAAATTAAGGAATGTTAGAAAGATGTTGGAATGAAGCTCCATGGCTTTAGTACAAATGTTATAAGGAATTAAGTACAATAGATTGTAATTGGATTAAAGGGAAAAATAATGTTAGAATTTGTCAAGTTAAATGATAGGACAGAAGTTTGAGGAAGATGGGAAGGATTTGCTGAAAGAAATAATTGAAGTGGAATACAAAAAGGAGGTGTGAGGAGGTCGCTGAAACAAGTAAAAGAAAGGTAATAACATTGAAAGTAGGTTGTGTTTCTTTTTTCTTTTAATTGTTTTTGTTTTATTTTTGTTATGTAATATTTTTGTTTTTGTATTGTATGGTTTTGTTATGCTTAATTCTTTTTTTCTTTTTTCTTTCTGTGACTTTCCAAACTTTCATAAATATTATTTATAAAAAAGAAAGAAGAAGAAGAAGAAGTCCGCCCGGGCCCTTCGCTCCGCGGCCGAAAAGTGTCTCCTCGGCGCCGGCGGGGTTGCCGGGGCGACGGGCGCCAGGCCTGCTCTCCGCCGCGCCACCCGCCCCTCGATTTGTGCGCCGCGCCCGGCCGCTCGCCCTCCTCGCCCGCAGCCCCGCCCCGGGAAGCCAGCGCCGCCTCTTCAGCGCGGCTTCCTCGGGCCCGCCGGGACTCCCGAGATGGCCCTGCGGAGGGCGAGTCGCTTGCCGGCCTCGGCGGGAGCCACGAGGAAGCCGCCGCCCAAGAAGAGGAAGAAGAAGCGGGAGGAGTGGGACGTGAGTGCGCGGAAAAAGAAGAAGAATCATAATAATAATAGCCTATTTCCCTTTTTAGTCGCAAGAGTCGTAGATCTGATTGGGGGGGGGGGCGGGGAGCCAAGCTGTGAAAACACGCGGAATAATAATAATAATAATAATAATAATAATAATAATAAAAATAAAAAAATAGCCTATTTCCCTTTTTAGTCGCAAGAGTCGTAGATCTGATTCATAAATGCAACTCACGCTTCCTAAATGCTTTATGACGGATTCCATTTGCTTTTTTAGAAAAACGAGTCAACCAAAAGCTCTACTTTTCCAGTTTATCGCCACAGCAGTTATCCACACTATTAATAACCAGCAAAGCAAATAATTTAATTAGACATCGAGCGACAGAATAATCTGCCCACAATAAGGAAATGTTGTCCGTGGTAGGATTACTTTCCACCTGGTCGTCTTGACACTTGGTTAAATTTGCAAAATTTAACGGTCCCAAAATACAGACGTGATTTCACTTTCACAAGTTTGAATATACTGCCTTGGGCTGCACTTGAGAGTTGATTTCCGAGAAATCCACTGTGGAGATGGCAGTATTGAGTCAGTGGCTCATGTGCTTCTGGCCTGAACTCTTTATGAAGATTTTCTATTATTGTCCATTCCGGGTTGCTCAGCCATTGCTACTGTGTCCTTTCAAGATGCTCAGGTGACAGCAAAAACTGGAAGGTTTTTAGTGAGGGCAGTTAGAATAATATCTCTTATTTGATTATTGATGTCAACCCCCAAAATGTATTTTCTATAGTTCAGTTTTTACCTCTACCTTCAGTATATTTTATTCTATTTTATTGCGATGGCTAGTGGCTGATGCAAATAGATTCCTCTGGGTTGGAGAAGAAGGTGGGTTTTGTCCAGCGGGTTTGGAATCAAAACCTAAAAGGAACCAAACCCAATAAAATCTAGCATGTAAGCTTTTGACTTTACCAACACTTCTGTTCAGGCTGGAGATATATATATATAGAGAGAGAGAGAGAGACAGCAGTGCCTCCCAAACTTTTTTTGGCCATGCCCCACCTAAGCACCTCTAAAATCCTGATGCCACCCCTCCTACCCCCCCCCCTGACATATAATTCTTATTATTCAAAAAGTGAACTGTTCACTGGAGGAAGCCTAAAAGGCCATTAACTCAGTGTGACTCACTCTCAAATGGCCCCACTTAAAAATCAAATTATTCCCCTTTGGGGGTGGGCCCCACGTTGGGAACCATGGATATATATACAGTGGTACCTCGGATTAAGAACTTAACTATAAAAAAGAACTTAACTATAAAAGCTGCTGTTTGTGGATGCCTCTTTTGTGCTTATGCAGGAATTGCTGCCCCAATGGGATACGGAGGGAGAGATTTGCGAGGTGTGAAAGTTCTCAGGCTGTGAGATGATTTTTTTGTTAGCCTCCATCCTCCAAGGAGGAATTAATTCTGGAACTTTTAGTCCAGCTTGGCAACTTGTGCCTGAGTCTCCCCGATTTCACGTCTCAAAACAATCACAGATGTGAGAGCCCAGGCTATCAAAATTTAGGAGAATTTAAAACCATTTTTTAAAATGTTTACTTGGAAGTATGCCTGCTTTAGCTATTATTTTCTTTGGTATATATAATAATAATAATAATAATTTATTATTTATACCCCGCCCATCCGGCTGAGTTTCCCCAGCCACTCTGGGCGGCTCCCAATCAAGTGTTAAAAACAGTACAGTGTTACATATTAAAAACTTCCCTGAACAGGGCTGCCTTAAGATGTCTTCTGAATGTCAGGTAATTGTTTATCTCTTTGACATCTGATGGGAGGACGTTCCACAGGGCGGGCACCACTACCGAGAAGGCCCTCTGCCTGGTTCCCTGTAGCCTCACTTCTTGCAATGAGGGAACCGCCAGAAGGCCCCCGGAGCTGGACCTCAGTGTCCGGGCTGAATGATGGGGGTGGAGACGCTTCTTCATATGTGCACAGACATAATATTGCAGCAGTGCCATACTCCGTTTTCTTCTTTTTTCAGTAGCGCAGTTCTTCTTGTCAGTAGCTTGCTCACTTGGCAAAAGATTCCTGCATTGCAGGGGCTTGGATTAGATGACCCTCGTGGTCCCTTCCAACTCTTATGATTATAAGACTTTTCTCAACTGAGGAGGCAGCTGTGCTCTTTCCATTGTATTGTATAGCCCTGCCCTCTAGGTTCCTGGGTGTGCTAAAATGGGGTGGGATGGTTAGAACTGACCTATCTATAGATAGACGAACTTGGAGAATGTATGTTATTAATTTGGTGTACTTGGTTTCATGTTCTAACCTTGCATTTGGTATGCTTTGTTGCAGAACACTGTTCATGATCTCACCGTGCATCGTGCAACTCCTGAAGATCTCGTAAGCTGGAAATTTGTCTTTCTTGACATACTAGGGAGGCACTTAAGGAGGCTCGTCTTAGACATAAAGTTATACAAGTAAACCACAGACTTGCTATTTTTAATTCTGGATGTGTCCCAGTCATGTATAAGGTGGAGGCTGGGGTCCAGTGCTGGATTTTGGATGAAGAGAAAATTGACTAGGGAGAGGGGTTACAAACTGTAATGATGCAAGTGCAAAGGGTGTGTGCAGTTCGCATCCTGTATCCCTTGTATGCTCCCTTCTGCTGCTGATACTGCAGGTCTCCACTACATTTGATGACTAGCCCATTGGCCATCCCTTATCCATCCCTTCCATGCTTCTCTGTTGCTTGTTCTTCTCTCTTTCTCTGACATGCTCACAGTCCATTGCAAAGCTTGTACTAGGTGAAGCGTCTCCAAGTTTTTAGCTTGTGCTTTTGTAACGGTCTGCATAGGGCACTAAGATAGTGACCCTGCTGTCTAGTTTTGCCCAGTGTATAGAAGTGTAAAGACAGAAAGCCGCCTAGTTGTTTTGTACCGTCACTGTCATCTCCTTCATTTGTTCCTTGGGTCTGGTCTGAGGAAAATCTCTTCCTTTCCAGGTACGACGCCATGAGATGCACAAGTCAAAGAACAAAGGCATTGTACACTTTGAACTGCAAGAAAAAGCACTGAAGAGCAAATGGAAGAAGCAGAGACCAAGAGTTCCAGAATCTCTGGAAAAAAAGAAACTGGCCTTGATGAGAGAGGTAAGAAATGGTTATAGCGTTTCCTTGCGGCTGATATAGTAAGGTAGTCTTCAGCTGGGGGCGGGGAGAGCTCTGTCTGCATGGTGGCATGCACAGTTCTTTCCTCCCAACTACCTGAGATCCAGCTTACTTTTAATGTTTGCTGCTGTGCAAGGCTTCCTGGTGAACTATATTCATTCATTATATGCTTGGAGTTCTCTAATCTGGAGAGGGCACACTCAGCCTCATAGTGTGCTTCAACCTTGTAAAGTGAATAAGATCACAAAAGTATGTTTATGCTGGTTAAAAGGGAGTCGGGGGCCACATCCTCTGCGACCAGGCGGCTGGGTTTTTTTGAAGCCTTCTACCAGGTGGTCCTTGTAGAAAGGGGGTGGAATGATCCATAATTTCTCCACTAGCCCAGTGAATTTGTTTGTTTGTTTATAAGGTCTCAGAGCAGGTTACAACAATACAATTAGACCTTTATAAAACCAAGTAAAGCAAGTAAAATTGTTTCAGACAAAAACAGAACAGTACAGATTAAACAAAACCTGGATCCCTTTTTAAAAATTGGTGCTACATTGGCTACTTCCCAGCCCTCAAAAGATCTTAGGGACAAGTTATATATTTTTGTTATCCTTTTGCTAGCTATAATGTTGTCTTCATTAAGGCGGGTCATAAAATAACATCATTTTCAAAGAAGCATTTAGTATTTTAGACAATGCTGTACAAATAAGCCTAAGATGAGTGCTAAAGAGTGACTGGCATAGACTGCCTTGGTCATGCCTCAAAATAAGTAATTTCAAATATTTGCCACATGTAGATGTATTTTTAAATGTGTTGTTTATTGAATTAATCATGCCCATTTATTGGTCCTAATAAAAGGTAGCATTTCAAGGATGATATAGGCAGCAGTAGTAATCATTTATATGATTATTAGTGTCATGTAACCTGTTTAGAGGAGTGGGTAGGGCCTGGGGAAGGAAAGAGAAGTATAAAATGTGTGTGTTCTGTGCTTTCATTTTTTTAGATTCTTTCTGATCAGTACCAGTTACAGGAGGTCCTGGAGAGATCTGATCAGGCCATGGCTGTGGTGAAGGATCTGTTTGGAGATGCCCCTCGCAGGCATTTAGGTGAAGTTTTACTGAGTGAGAAATAGTTTTGCTTAGCAGACCCAAGCAAACCCAAAATGAAAGCTGTTTGCTGGAAACGATAGCTTCATGTTTCCTAGTGTGATAATAACATAGAAATATGTTCTTTGACGACAGCCACAACCATGCCTCCAAATTTTCCTTGTAGCATACAGGCAACCCCCCAATTTACACGTGTTCACATCTACATGCACATTGTGCCCACCCCAGAAGTAACCTGGAAATGTCAGGCTTTTGCAGGCTTCTTCAATTACACACAATTCTACAGAAGTGCTTGATGATCCAGAAACCAAGCCCTGAGCAAATCGGGGGTTGCCTGTATAAGCAAGTGATCTATTTAAACTGAATTCTGTTGGTTTTGCTAAGAGAGTGATGGCTGGGTCTTGACTGGTGCTCCAGAGAGTTACACAGTGTAAATTGCCAGTGTGGAAACCATATTTTCTCCCTTTGCGTCTACAGATGTTTCACCTGTAGCAGCATATACACGTCCATCCCATTTGGCCTGATTAATTCCACCACATACAGTCCCTTCCTCTGCATTTGTTACTCAGTTGGCAAACTATGAGCTGTATCATGTTTCCTATGAGGAAAGGGTACAGGTTTATAAAGTGATACATATATTGTGGAGAAAGTGGATAAAAGACCCTTCTCTCTCTTTCTGGCCCACAAAAGCGTATCAAGCAATAAAAACTTTAGTGTTTAAGAGCTTATGGTGCCACACAATGTTCTATTGTTTTTCTACAACAAACTAGCGGTATCTAGAATTTGTAGAAATATAAGATAGTGTCTCCATGGAAGGCAACAAAGGATTGCTACGTTTATGCAGTAGGCTCAACATCTAATCTTGGGCCTAATGAATGGAAGTCTTTATTTCTTTTCTACCCTCTAGGTTTCCCAAATGTGACTGTGGCTCCTGATTATGATGTAGAATCCTCTCAAGGTCCCATCGTACAAAAATGTGATCCCCACACACAGCTCTCTCTTCTTAGTGATTCTGTCATGGATCCACAGGTGGTGTGTTTTCCATGTAAACTTTGTCACTAAATAAATAGAATAGACCAAGGACTGTGTCTTTTGCATTTGATACATAGACATGCCTTTTCAAATTATACCAGTGTTAGTCATTCTGTGGAGTGAAATGAAATGGCAAGCACATGCCAGTTAAGAGAAGATGTCTGCAGATAAATTGTTGAGGATAAGATCCATAGTTGCAGCAGCGACTCTCAAGACATAACAGAAGAGGCGCTTGAAATAACTCTTAAGACTGCAATCCTTTGCATACTTATGTGGGATTAAGTACCATTGAACTTAGTGGGATTTACTTCTGAGTAGACATGCATAGGGTTGTGCTGCAAATACAAAATTGAATGCAGAAATAAATGTTTGTACTCTTTTTATTTTAGCAAATTACTTACTGACAGTAGTGGGTACAAATAATGTTTATGGAAACCTGAACACTTCAGTTTTGACTTTAATGAAATCAAGGCAACATAGATTGAAAGCAATAGTGTGTTTGCACTAGTTGCTTAAAAATGCTGTAGCATTACAGTAAGTGTTCACTTTCCACTTCTGGGCAATTGGGAATTGTCTTTCTGCCCTCTGTTGGTGTGAAATTAAATTTATTAGGACACAAAAATGTGTGTTTCCTTTAGCTGGGCTTGCAGCAGTTGTGATTTCTGGCTATTGGCTCACTGTGTTTTGTCAGCCTATGAAATATGTCAGTTTAAATTTCTCCCATGCAAATGTTTGAGATGTTATATCTGTCTCCTGAAAGGCTCTCAATGAAGTAGAAGGAGAAAATTATTTGATGTGCAAGACAAACAGTGAGAATGATACATATTTGAGCTTCAGATCTGACACTGATACAGAGAGGTAAGTGTGTATCTCTGTCTACCTTTATAGTTTTATATACTCTGCATAAGCACAAATAGTTTATTGCTTGATACATGATCTACTAATCCAGCTGTTCAGCTCTGCTATTATCTCTCATGTATATGATCTTCTAAATGTTGCTATAATGCTTAAATAAAATCAAACTTTTGCCTTTTAAATTTATATTAAAAACAGTATCACATTAAACCAGAACAAGATATAGTACATATCCTTTACATATTTGTAACATCACTGGGAGATATAATTTAAATATCCAAATACAGGCATGTAACAATGAAGGTTAAGCTAACACACACTGTGGCAATAAATATTTCCAAAATGTCTTCTTAAACTTAGGCAATATTATATTAGCATCTTGTCTAGTTAAAAATGTTGTGAAAGGCCTCCATATTGCTATGAAGTTATCATGACTTGCAGCACCTTTGAGGACTCTACTTTGCTTCCCAGCTACCACAATAAACCACATTTTGCCTGCCAGCATTAAACTAAATGGTGATGAGTGAAGGCAGTGCTGGGCTATTTCTATTCATGGTGCTGCTAGCAAAAATATAATCAGCTCTTTATAAAAGAGCTCTTGTGTGGCTTCTGGAATCACTGCCCAAAGGGCTAGTGCTGGATCTAATGCAATCAGTTTTGTTCCACTATAGCTGATATTTACCAAAATAAACTTTGCCAAAATAAGTATCGTATGCGGCACTGATAGCTATCTAGGTGCAAGGTAGGAACGATGCTGCAAACTAAGCACAGCGTAGGGTACCAAACCATGTCCATTATGGCTAAAATCATGTTTCTGTTGAGGGCATGGCGATAAAATTGTAACCTTCCTAAAGTTGTTCTGCATCTCTGCTCTTCACTTAGGATGCTTCACCTTCTGAAAGAAGAAAACTCTGTGGCCGGTGGCCAGCATGAAGTTTCTAAGCAACAAGTATCATCACAGGAAGTCTATGTGCTTTCAACCCCAACAACAAATGTTCAGCCATTGGGATCCACAGGTTCATTTTACTCTCTTTTAAAACAACAAACCAGTCAGAAATGAAACAGTAGCTGCTGTGGCTTGCTGTAAGGAGGCATGGGAGACCTGCGGCCCTCGAGATGTCACACACCATCTCCTCTTAGTCCCAGCCAGCATGGCCAGTCACCACGGATGATGGGAACTGTAGTTTAGCCATATCTGGAGGACCACAAGTCCCCCACCTTGCTGCAGGGCATGGATGGAGAACTGCAGGATCGGGAGCCAGATGTGGCCTCTAGATCTCTCTGCCTGGACCTCAGGCCACAGCCAACACTGACCTTGTTCCATGCCCTCCTTATCCTAGCTGAAATGTAGCTAAGAGTCTTGGCTGGATGGTGGAGTGAAGGCGGTGTTGGTGCATAGAAAGCGCTTTGCATAGATGGAACATAGGCTAGTGTACAAAGGTAGAAGTCCCATTCATTTCTCTGCTCACTTTTGCCTCTGGCCTCATCCTTCACTGGCGTACAGTCCCCGGAAATTTCCCCATGAGTAAATGCAGCCGTCAGATTGAAAAGGTTCCCCAACCCTTCTGCAGGGGAAGGTATGTTTTGGATTATTTTAGACTAATTAAAATGCTGCCTACATTTTTTTTTTAAATTCATTTAGCCCTTAATGCTACTAATGTAGTCAAGAAAGTCCACTCAAAACTTCGGTATGAAGAGCAGACTCCAGATGCCACATACATTGTGCAGCAAGTACTGAACGCCAATGTAAGGAAGCAAAAGCAAACCACAAAAGGTATGTCTTAGTGTACCTCTTCTCGCGTATATTTCTCAGTCTCTGTTCAGTTGCGGCCTCCCTTGTGCCCATCTGTGTGGAACAGTTTGTCTTTTGGAAGGAGACTTTACCAAATATACATAGTGTGAAGATTCTTATGTGAAACAATCTGCACCCGTGGAAAATAATAATTCCTGTGTATAATGTGTATGTATATAGCACTCAAATCCAATATGTGTTTCTACACCTAGAGGGTGCTGCTATTTCGAGGAAAGGAGCCAACAAGACCTTCATTTCTTGTGAATTGCTGCTAGCCTTCTGCTGCTCCTTAATCTAGTTTGGAGTTTAATCTAGTTTATGCATAATACTGTTCTGTGCATTTCATAAATATGCCAGATAGAATTACAAAAGCAGTAAATGGAAGAGTTTAGATTCAATAAGAAAATAAGTACTGCATGCATTCCAGCATATTACCCAAAATTATTGTTTCTCCTTCACATCCCCCCCACCCCACAATGCTCACCCCTCCATGGCCTAACTAGATAAGTTTTATTTTGTGCTGTTTTGCAGGTATCTGCAGTAAGGTAATAGCGTAGCATTCACAATTGGATCACCTTGTTGGTCTGCCTCTTACTATTTTGTGACTAGTATACCTTTGAAGGGACACGGGTGGCGCTGTGGGTTAAACCACAGAGCCTAGGACTTGCCGATCAGAAGGTCGGCGGTTCGAATCCCCGCGACGGGGTGAGCTCCCGTTGCTCTGTCCCTGCTCCTGCCAACCTAGCAGTTTGAAAGCACATCAAAATGCAAGTAGATAAATAGGTATCGCTCCAGTGGGAAGGTAAACGGCGTTTCCGTGCGCTGCTCTGGTTCGCCAGAAGCAGCTTAGTCATGCTGGCCAGATGACCTGGAAGCTGTACGCTGGCTCCCTCAGCCAATAAAGCGAGATGAGTGCCACAACCCCAGAGTCGGTCACAACTGGACCTAATGGTCAGGGGTCACTTTACCTTTATATAATAATAATAATTTTCCCAGCCACTTTGTCTAATTGCTGTCTAAAGCTTGAGTTCCAGTTACAGATAGGTAGCCGTGTTGGTCTGCCATAGTCAAAACAAAACAAATTCCTTCCAGTAGCACCTTAAAGACCAACTAAGTCAGTTCTTGGTATGAGCTTTCGTGTGCATGCACACTTCTTGTTTCAGTGTATCTGAAGAAGTGTGCATGCACACGAAAGCTCATACCAAGAACTGACTTAGTTGGTCTTTAAGGTGCTACTGGAAGGAATTTGTTTTGTTTAAAGCTTGAGTTGTTTTGCAAGATTTAAAATTTCTAAACCTTCATCAAAGTTTAGCAAAGTGGTGGGGAACCTTTGTAAGCACCTTAATTCCCTTCTGCTAAAGTCCCCCTCCCTCACTTTTATTTGCGTCAAAGCACTCTGTTTAAGTGCCAGCTTCTGCGTTGCTAAGGGCAACATGCTTCCTTGTCCTCTTCTCAGTGAAGAAGAAGCCGAGTGTGCAGACCCCGGAAGCACAGAAGAGGAGTAACTCGAGTCCTGCTGCTGCAGCAGCTCCCCTTGACCTCCCCAATGGCAACAAATCCAGCCTTGAGGTCTTGAACCAAATGGTGCGCGATATGGAGACGGAAATGGAAGACTATGAGCGATGGATGGGCCATGAAGTCCAGCAAGTCCACAGCAGCCGAGGTCTCTCTGGATTTACCCGCTCGCTGGTGAACGCTCTGTGTCGCGTGCTGCGCTGTTTGAAGGAGGTGGGAAGATACAGCAAACTGCTGCTTGTAGCACCGTAATATTTTGAGCAATGTTGACTGTGCTTTCTCAGTAGTTTGGTGCTGTTTGTTTTAGGTTGTTTCCCATTGATTTAGAAGAAAGTAGTATTTGGTTTGGATTTATGTCCATTCTGTTGCACCAGCCTCAGAACAGCTATTTTGAATATATAGTCAGATGATTAATGAACAAATGTAAACTTGTTTTTTTTTATATTAAAAAACACCACGAACTCCCTTATACCTCTCCCTCTAATAGGGAACTCATGTGGTGGATGCCAAAGCAGGGCCACTGAGAAAGAAGAGGGAGGGAGTGGCAAGCTAAAACCTTTAAAAACCATAAACTTAAGACCCCTGTTAGGATTGAGTGCAGTCACTAATGAAGTAATATTGAGTGTTAATTGGACAATAGGTAGTGGGGTTGGACTATCACGACTTGGCTGTCTGAATGAAATCCTTTAAAATAACACATTGACATGTGGATAAAGTTACATTGCATAATTTTGTTGCAGGTTCCACTTATAGTACCATTTCCAAAATTCCAGTTCAAGGTGCCAGTTACTGGTTTGATGCCCCTCAAAGGTTTAGGCCCAGCTGTCCAAAATGGTCAGAGGCCTGGAAACGATGCCTTATGAGGAACGGCTAAGGGAGCTGGGCATGTTTAGCCTGGAGAAGAGGAGGTTAAGGGGTGATATGATAGCCATGTTCAAATATATAAAAGGATGTCACATAGAGGAGGGAGAAAGGTTGTTTTCTGCTGCTCCAGAGAAGCGGACACGGAGCAATGGTTCCAAACTACAAGAAAGAAGATTCCACCTAAACATTAGGAAGAACTTCCTGACAGTAAGAGCTGTTTGACAGTGGAATTTGCTGCCAAGGAGTGTGGTGGAGTCTCCTTCTTTGGAGGTCTTTAAGCAGAGGCCTGACAACCATATGTCAGGAGTGCTCTGATGGTGTTTCCTGCTTGGCAGGGGGTTGGACTCGATGGCCCTTGTGGTCTCTTCCAACTCTAGGATTCTATGTCCATCCCGGGGAACACCACCCATCATTCCTTTTTCTCTAGGCCCATATAGGATGGAATGACACCTCGCTTTGTTTGCCATAATAGTGCAGAAAAAATGCAACCAGTTAACTCAAGGAATATTTATAACAGTGGCCACCATGTTACGTTATGCTCTTCAAAGGAGACTCACCCGTTACTGTGGTGTGCTGTGCTTTGCCAGGTTCAATGGCTGCCTTTTAATACGTTTAATAATTATAATTGTTTTTATGGGCATTAGGTTGGATTTACTAGGTCAGACTTTATGTTTAAATTGCTAGCTTTTGTACTGCTGCATTGTTTTTCCTGCTGCAAAAAAGGATATGGGGATTATACCTGAATTTATTTTTATCTGAAAACATTTATTCTTTGAGTGGGAGGGAGGAAGAGGCACACCATGATCCCTACATTCCATCAATTTACCTGGAATGAAAGTATATTTGGGATGAGCCAAACTTCATTACTGATAACATAGAGGCCCTCATTCTGATAATCCACAAGTGTAGTTAGGGGAGATTGAGGGTGTCTCTGTACAGAGGATGTTTTTCAATGCTACTCAGGTTAGACCCATTGAAGTCAATGGATATGATTAATTTAGGTTCATTGATTTCAATTGGTCTACTCTCAGTAGGACTTAGTTGAATACCGCCCACTGTGTTTAATCCCTGCTTAATGCTGCCAAGGCAAAGCAGACAACAGCAAAACAACCTCTTTCTTATAATTAAAGCTGGTAGTAAGATCAGTTTCTGATCTATGTCCTGCAAGGAGAAGGTGTATTGAACATTCAGCTAGTGTAACATGCATCCTTTTCGTACTTCCCCCGCCCCCCTACCCTTTATGCCCCAGTATTTTGGCTTCGACTTTGAAGGTACGGGAGGGAGAGCTTCGCCTTTCACTTTGAAGTCTGACCTGCATTCAAATGCTGCTGAACCCTGATAACTCCTGCATTCACAATGAATACTTCAGCTGTCACTTTACTGTGGCTGATTCCTCCCTCTCCCTCTTTCCCTGTCCCCAAAAGACTGAGACAAGGCTACGTCAAGAAAAGCTGAACAGGCAGCAGCTTGAAGGAGAGCTAAGTGAACACAGGGCCCTCATTGATGCTCTAACTGCTGAAGTCCTCCTGGCGAGAGAAGAAAATATTGCTATGCAGGTACTACCCAGAATCACTGTTAAGCTATGTAACTTAGGCACGACCTGCAATTGGAATTTAATGCCAGCATATATTCCCTTTGTTTGGTGATGTGATGTATTTCCAGACACAATGCTTTGAATGCATTGGCAGAGCAGCAAGGGGCTAAATGACTTTAGTAGCTTAACTTGAGCAAGAGATGGACTTGTACCCCTTGTCATCTTATCTCTACGGGGATTCAAGTCTGTATCCTCATGATAACATTTGCTGTGTTCTCCTTGTTCACACCTAATATTTTTGCTTCCGCTGTGAGGGCATATCTGACCTTTTGGTTCCAACTTCAGAATTCATGTGATAAACACTTTAGTGGCACTCAGTTATTATTTATGTTATATGTCTATTGCATTAGTACAGTAGAAAGCAAATATGTGCTTATGGGACTACTAGGGGTGTGGGCAGATGCTTGGAAATAACCCATTATGCTTCATGTTTGCAAGTGAATCAGAATGGTGATTTTGGTCCATTTCTTACTCCCTTTTTGTCTTCTAGAATAAGTTTCAGCACTACACGGTTGTAACAGATGAACAACTGACTTCACTCACACGTGCATTTAAAGGGCTTCCCATTACAGATTCTGGAGAACTTTCAGTCAGGAGTCCAGAGGCAGCTCAAGGTAAAAGTCTTCACCAGGGAAACCTCAATAATCTGAGTGACACGGCAGTTTCAAAACTTGAAGTTTTAAAAAACAGCTGGACTGCTGCTTGATAGCTGTTTGATTTGTTCAGGTGGTGATTGGTTCTGAATGTGTAGGTACCTACACATGGTGTTCATTGTGGTTTTTCAGGCCTTTGCCCAATACAGTGGAACCTTGGTTCTCGAACTTAATCTGTTCGACTCTCGAAACCATTCGAAAACCAAGACGCGGCTTCTAATTGGCTGCAGGAGCTTCCTGCACCTCAAGCGGAAAACATTCAAAAACCGGAACACTTACTTCCGGGTTTTCGGCGTTGGGGAGCCGATGTCTTTATCAGCTAAGCTGTTCACAAACCAAGGTTTGACTGTACTATATCAAACACGGAAGAGTAAATAGCTGTTATGGTCCCCATTCCAACACTGCACTAAGTAAAGTAAAGGGATCCCTGACCATTAGGTCCAGTCGTGACCGACTCTGGGGTTGTGGTGCTCATCTCGCTTCATTGGCCAAGGGAGCCAGCGTTTGTCTGCAGACAGCTTCCAGGTCATGTGCCCAGCATGACAAAGCTGCTTCTGGCGAACCAGAGCAGCACACGGAAACACCGTTTACCTTCCCGCCGGAGTGGTACCTATTTATCAACTTGCACTTTGATGTGCTTTCAAACTGCTAGGTTGGCAGGAGGAGGGACTGAGCAACGGGAGCTCACCCCATCGCAGGGATTCGAACTGCCGACCTTCTGATCGGCAAGTCCTAGGCTCTGTGGTTTAACCCACAGCGCCACCCGCGTTCCCCAACACTGCACTACTTTCCCACTAAAATCCCTCCAGGCCGTTGTTGGTCTCTGAAGGTGATATTTGAAGTCAACAGCAATTCTGGGGGAAATGGCAGTCACTGTCCATTTTTCCTTGAAAATGAAAAGCATCAAGCACATTTTTAAAAAGCATGGTTAACATAATATTTAGTTGGCCCTAAGATTCACTGTTAGATTTGATTAACTGTTTCAAGTTTTCCTCTGTCTAATACATTGCCCTCTTTATTCTCTCATCAGAAAAATGCCTCTCAAACTACGTTGGGCCAAAGACAAATACACAAGTGGATATTCCCAATAAAGCCCTAGTGTTTCCAAATCCTTTGGATAAAATGCATCCAACCCCAACTTTACCAGCTTGTTTATTCCAACCAGCTGTTTTGTTATCTCCACCACAACAGAAGAGCAGCCAGGCATTCCCTCCTCTTCAGAATGGTAAGAGGGTCATTTTGACTGCACGGCAGCTTCCTGACTTTGTTTCCGTAATCAACCCTCCGTCAGTCACATTGTGGACAAGTCCTTTTATGTCTTCTAATTTAGTGTAGTATCTAGTCCTAAAAACATTGGTGACTGTGGCTATTGTTCAGTTAGACAATGTCAGGTCTTTGGTCTCATGCCTAGGAAACCCAGTCTGAATTTATAACAGGACACTCCTTACTTTTAAACCAGCAAGCAATTGCAACACCTTGTACTTTTCCTCTTTCTCAGCTGGTTGGAGGCACCTTGTTAAATTTTGCCACCTTGAGGACAGGATAGTGCTTCACCTGGGAGCCCCATTGCTTAAGATAGATCTACTTCGAAGAAAACTAAGGGCCATCAGAGTTGTGGAAGAAGTGATTAATATCATACCATATGTATTAATATATATTCTCCCCAATCAGATAATCGTCACAGCACAGATGTAGTGAAACAGTACCAGATATTTGGGCAAGATTGCTTTTAAATTGCAGGGCACAAGCATTTGAGTTTCACCTCACTTGAAGGTCAACTCTGTAGGTGAACATTTCCAGATAATAATCTGTGATCCTGAATACAAAATAAATGCACCTCCCAGGGTCTAAAAGGCCTCTAGGCCCATAGCATTGACATTAGATTGCTTTGAACATTTTGAACTGTTTCATTTAGACCTGGGGGCAGGTATGTTTCTTTTGTATTCAGATATCAATCCTTGAGTGTTAAATTAAAAAATGAGAACTGACACTCAAATGGCGTTATAACCAGCCTTCGCCTCTCTTTGGAACGTAGCCTTTTCACTCCCATTTTTTATTAGTCTAGGAATAGGATTTAATATACAGTGGTACCTCGCAAGACGAATGCCTTGCAAGATGAAAAACGCGCAAGACAAAAGAGTTTTCAATTTTTTTAGTCGTTCCGCAAGACGAATTTCCCTATGGGCTTGCTTCGCAAGACGAAACGTCTTGCAAGTTCTTGCGAGTTTGTTTCCTTTTTCTTATAGCCACTAAGCCGTTAATAGCCGCTAAGCCGCTAATAGCCATGCTTCGCAAGACGAAAAAACTGCAAGACGAAGAGACTCGCAGAACGGATTAATTTCGTCTTGCGAGGCACCACTGTAGTCATACAGATTTATTTGGTTTCCTGTGTTATCTTTCCCTAGACTCCACTGGGAGAGAATCAGAAGGAGAGCAAAAGTCCTCTCTGTCGAACAAGCCACAGACGGTGGAAGAGGATGGCAGTTTTTTCACCCAGAAAGGTGCTGGTCTTTTGCAGAGTTCTGTACAGCCAGATGGCCAGCCATTACTAAGTGCCTTCTCTGCGGTGCCAAGCCAAAGCTCTGACGGCTTTTCAGAGAGGCCTAATTCTGATGTGACCATGATGCTTACCCAGAGTGATGATCTGCAGGGACAAATAGCTGAGCTAACACTCCAGAACACTGTCATTAAAGCTCAGCTCAGCAAATTCAGGCATTGCCCTCAGGAGGCATGGGATATTTTGCAGCAGCCATTTTCGGCGCAGAGTGGATCAATGCTAGAGGGGCAGGTAAGAATGTAAGAGAGAGTTGGATATTGACATTCTCAATAAACATTGATAATCTGAGATTATGCTTTGTGACTTGTGGAAAGGGAAGCATGGGTGTGTATGCGCATACACACATGACTGTCAATTTTGCAAGAATTACAGTCATCAACCATCCATTCATGGCATTTGTGTCCCTGTGGGGCATCTTATTGGTGACCCATGTGCTGAGTTGCCACCGAGCCTCTTGGGCTTGCCGAGCAGAAGGTCGGCGGTTCGAATCCCAATGACGGAGTGAGCTCCCGTTGCTCTGTCCCAGCTCCTGCCAACCTAGCAGTTTGAAAGCACGCCAGTGCAAGTAGATAAATAGGTACCGCTGTGGCGGGAAGGTAAATGGCATTTCCGTGCGCTCTGGTTTCCATCAGAGTGTTCCGCTGCGCCAGAAGCAGGGGTTTAGTCATGCTGGCCACATGACCCGGAAAGCTGTGAACAAAGGCCGGCTCCCTCGGCCTGAAAGCGAGATGAGCGCCGCAACCCCATAGTCGCCTTTGACTGGACTCAACCGTCCAGAGGTCCTTTACCTTTTTACCTTTTACCGAGTTTTCTGAAACCTAAATAGTTATAGAATCATACGGCTGGATGGGCTGTTGGAGCTCATCTGGTCCAACCACCAGCTCAGCACAGGGTCTTGAATGCAGGATCTGCCAGCATCCCTAACAGATCGCCGCCCATCCTCTGCTTAAATACCTCCCGCAAAGGAGAGCTCACCACCTCCTCAAGGCAGTCTGCCGCTACTGAACAGCTCTTATCAATAAAGTTTCTATTCCTGCCTTCTAGAGCAACAGAGGACAAATCAGTTCACATCATTAGTGTGATATTTTGATGCCACGGTCATGTCTCCCCTTAATCTCTTCCTCAAGCAAACCATTCAGCACCGTCCTCATTGCCCTCCTGTGGGTTCATTGCCCTTATTTCAGTTCAGTGTCCTGATTTATAAGGCAGCGCCTAGAGCTGGACATGGTATTTCAGCCAACTTGGAATAGAGTGTACAGTAGCACCTCTGGTTACGGATTTAATTCGTTTTGGGGTGCCACACACACACCCAAAAATCCATAACTAGAGGCACCACCTCTGCGCACGTGCTTCTGCACATGCGCGAGCGGCGAAACCTGAAAGTACAGTGGTGCCCCGCAAGACAAATGCCTCGCAAGACGGAAAACCCGCTAGACGAAAGGGTTTTCCGTTTTGGAGGTGCTTCGCAAAACAAATTTCCTATGGGCTTGCTTCGCAAGACGAAAATGTCTTGCGAGTTCCTGCGGGGGTTTTTTCCTCCCCCCCCCTTTTTCTAAGCCGCTTATCTCCTTATCCGCTAAGCCGATAAGCTGCTAATAGCGCTAATCCGCTAAGCCGTCAATGGGCTTGCTTCGCAAGACGAAAAAACCGCTAGACGAAGAGACTCGCGGAACGGATTCTTTTCGTCTTGCGAGGCACCACTGTATACACGTCTGGGTTTGCCGCGGCTGTAACCCGAAGATTCCGTAACCTGGAGGTTACACAACATGAGGTACCACTGTATCTTCCTTTTTACTCTGGGAATGAGTGCAGTACCAATGACAAAGTGTTTGTTCCCTCCACCCGCAAATCTTATATGCGATATTATTTTAACTTATTACCTGTTCTTCACCTTAACATCCAAGGGTGGGTTACAATTTAAAAAAATGTTTAAAACAACTTACTGAATGTCATTACTCCATTCAATGACATACTTTTCGAATGTTATTTTGTGTTCTATTTGAAAGCTGCTTAGCTTTGGTATATGCAGAATTCTGTTATCTCACTTTTAAAACTCTACTCACAGGTCTCTAAAAAAAATACTTTGAATAAGTTAGGATTGTGGGAACTCCATTGGTTGCTGTTCTCCAGCTAGAAATAATTATAGACTATTACATTTTGCTTCAAACCAGGGATCTGTCATCTATCATGAGCTACCTTTACTTGACCTTGTGCTGCCAGAATGCTTTTTTGTGATTAAAGACCACGTTAGGTGGCTAAAAGTAGATTGTAGGAAAAAAGGTTGCTGATAGCTGCTACTGTTGAGTAACGCAGATGCACTGAGTCTGCTATGCAGCCAAGTTCAGTAATGAAAAGTATGAAAATGACTTTTAACTACCCTCTTGATTACTCGTTTAGGGACATGGTGATGCCGTAAGCAGCTTGAAAGAATTACCAAGGAGCTTGGATGAACGAATAGCTGAACTGAACCGCCAGAGTGCAGAAGCACGCAGCAAACTGGTGCAGCTGACCAGTCAGCAAACGTTACCAACATTCGTCTCTGTGTCTCCGCCAGTTTCACCAATTCCATCACCACCCGTAAATCTGCTTGGTATGTTACCCACTATTTAAAAGCTTTTCTTACATCAGTGTTGGCAATATAGGTTGGTGTATTCTGATGATGGCAGCTGTCTTGACAATCTTTTTCTTCTTGTCTTTTTTTTGAATTTTTGAAAACATTCTGTTTCTCTATTTAGTAATTGCTTGATGGGCTTCCTCATTACTGGAACACCTGGACACCTAATAATTCTCTAATCAGATACTGTCTTTTCTAGAAAACGGAAAGAGAAGAACAGTTGAGGTATCTGTTCCAGTTGCAGAAATTCTGGATAGTTCGAAAGAAAATAGTCCTTCTCCCGCCAGTGGATCCAGTACAAAGAGGTCAGCTGCTTAGCTATTCTATTTTTACAGGCAGGGTGGGTAGCATAAGCTTGTGTAAGGAGAAAAGCAATGGCAAACTTGGACAGCGTCTTAAAAAGCAGAGACATCACCTTGCCGACAAAGGTCCGTATAGTTAAAGCCATGGTTTTCCCAGTGGTGATGTCTGGAAGTGAAAGCTGGACCATCAAGAAGGCTGATCGCCGAAGAATTGATGCTTTTGAATTCTGGTGCTGGAGGAGACTCGAGAGTCCCATGGACTACAAGAAGATCAAACGTATCCATTCTTAAGGAAATCAGCCCTGAGTGCTCACTGGAAGGACAGATCCTGAAGCTGAGGCTCCAAGACTTTGGCCACCTCCTGAGAAGAGAAGACTCCCTGGAAAAGACCCTGATGTTGGGAAAGATGGAGGGCACAAGGAGAAGGGGACGACGGAGGACAAGATGGCGGGACAGTGTTCTCGAAGCTACCAACATGAGTCTGACCAAACTGCGGGAGGCAGGGGAAGACAGGAGGGTCACGAAGAGTCGGACACGACTAAACAACAACAACAAAGGAATACAGCTCAGGGAAGGGGAGCAGGATCTAGACAGCAGGCTAGATCCTGAGCCCTTCTCCCCTTCTGTATGAAGTGAGGTTTACCCCAAACTGCCTGGTGGGCCATTCTCAGCAGCCTGGTGGATCCAATTGGGTCCATGGGCCAGATGTTCTCCACCCCATGCTAACTTATAGTCTGAAGATGTGGCTGCGATTTCCAGTGATCGTTACAGATTTTGGCTCCAGAAATAGAAGGTGTCTAGCAGACTGCTTTCTTCACTTGAAATGCCTTGATAAGCAAATACAGTCGTACCTCTTAAGTCGAGCGCCTTGTGAGTCGAACATTTTGGCTCTCGAATGCCGCAAACCTGGAAGTTTGCGAACGTTCTTTGGAACCTGAATGTCCGACGCGGGTTCCTGCAGCCAATCAGAAGCTGCGCCTTGGTTTCCGAACATTTTGTAAGTCGACCAAGGTGCGACTGTACCTGGTTTTTCTCTCAAATAATATCTGCCTCCTAATTCTGTTACACATATAATGGAAAGTTAAATGTACATTAGAGCCTTGTTGAGGCACGTGAGAGGTCTGAAGTGTTTCCATTAGCAGTCATCCATGGACTCAGATGGTTAAATACAAATGTATATTTCCATTCCTTTCTCACCTGTCTAGGTCTTAATTCATTTAGCTAGCCAATTCCATCAACGTGCAGGCCTCTTTACTGAGTGACAGAGAAGCAGTCAAGTAAATCATAGGCTTTAGTTAAAATACGCGCCCACGCCCACACACACGGGGAAAGTTATGGGGATGCCCCAGCCTCTGATTTCCCTAATTTTAGTCAATTCATGGGCCCCACTGGAGTCTTCTACAAAAAGTACCTGAGGGACCAGCCACCAAAGTAAGGAGGGCATAACCCTTTCTGGCCCTCCTACAATTCAAACACTTATATCAAATTATTTCTGAAATTTGAATGACTAAATCATCTACATCCTGGTTGTTGTTGTTGTTATGATTATTATTATTATAACAGGCATGGCCAAACTCGGCCCTCCAGATGTTTTGGGACTACAGTTCCCATCATCCCTGACACTGTTAGCTATGGATGATGGGAGTTGTAGTCCCAAAACATCTGGAGGGCCAAGTTTGGCCATGCCTGTTAGCAGCACCCGGACTCTAGGAGCTATATAATAGTTAAATTTAAGAGAAGACCATTTCTGCCTGCATGTTTATAATATAAAGATACAAGGCAATTAGGAAACAGGACAGTGCACTCAGCACCTGTAATTCTATACACTTCGTGTTTCCTAGCTCTCTATTATTTATGCCTACAGATCTGCAGATGTGTCTAGCCAGGTGTGCTTACCACTAAATACCTCCCTGGGAAATGTACAGTTGACTTACGACAGCCATAGAATAAAGGTAAGTCATTTTTAGACAGCCATACTTCCACCTTTTGGCAATGTTCAGGGTGAGTGTCAAGCCTTAGATAGTCTAAACAACCAGTAAGATTAAATCATATAAACAAGGAATATTTGGTGTTATGTTGGAGGAGATGCCAGGAAACTGGGACTTATGTTCACATGTGGTGGGGGTGTAAATATGTACAGGGGTTTTTGGCAAAGGGTGTTTAAGGAGAAAACAGAAATCACTGGGTTGAAACTGACCGAAAGTCCAGAGGTAGCATTGTTATCAATTTACGATGGGGTGGACGGTTCCCAGGCTAGGAAGGGCTTGCTCACAAATTTATTGACAGCTGCACGAGTTATTATAGCTAGGAAGTGGAAGGGGCAAGCAGAATATAAAATGGAAGAAGTGGGATATAGCTATTAATGATAAATTAACATGTGCTATTAAGGCAAAACAGGAAATATGCAGGAGGAATTATTTTGAGGAGCTATGGAAGGTATTTGTAGAATTAGTACTGTTAAAACGGAAAGGGGTCAAACCATCGCAAGAAGTTGGATAGTTACAATGGAATGGTCTTGGGGTGGGGTGCACATTTTTATTTTATGTATTATTATTACTTTGTTAAAATAAATAATAATAATAAGAGAAAAAGATAGTCAGAACAGTATCCCAAGATTGCAGAATATATATATTTAAGGGGAGAACTGAAGGGGAGGCAAGGAATAAGTGACAGTGCAAGGAATGTAACCACTTTTTTTTCTCCATTCCTGTAGCCTAAAAAGCAAGGAGAAGATGGCTGGTTTGCCTTGTCAACACATATTGGTTAGCCCCAAGCCCAGATGTTGTTTTAAAGTGTTTTAACCATTATAAAGTTCTAGAACAGGGGTGGCAACACGTCAACCTCCAGATGTTGCATTGGCCATGACAGGAGTTGGGGCGTCTGGGGCCGCCCCTGTTCTAGAGCCTTTTCTGCCAGGCCATGGACAAGGTCAGTCCTGCTGGTTCTGCTGAGGTCTTTCCACATCTGCGGCTATGTACTTCTCGTCCATATTACAGCTGAACATGGTCTTGCAGTCTGGAGTACAGTAGGCACTTGAAACAAGCAGTGTTGCAAAGGCAGCTACGTGCAGCAGAATTGTGCAGACAACTGCTTGTGTCATTCCTTTAACATGAACCACAGGAAGATGGAGCTGCTCACACAGACAACTTGCTGTGCAGCTGCTTCCATGATATTGTGTTTCCACATTGCTGGCCCCAACATCCTGGGTTTGTCCCTTGTTCTTTGATACTCATATCTGAAACATTCGGTGTTGTATGAAAGAGGAAACTGTAATTGATAATTGATGTATGCAGTTAATATAAGAAGATCAAGGCAATGTTTTAACCCTGTTAATGCTGCTGAGCAAATACTTTCTGGAACTCAAGTATTTTTTAAATGGTTGTAATAGCGATAGGCTTTATATCACATAAAGCAAATCCCTGGACTGGAATGTATAACTTTTGGGGTCTAGTTATTGTTTACCGTGCTCATACCTGTCTTCATTTGCCAGGCAAATTTATCCTGGCATTAAGTCTTATAGTCCATGTGCTCCTATTAAGAACTCGCCTATGCAAAACCACAGAAGGCAGCTTTATCCTGTTCCATGCAGTGTCTTAAATTTTTATCCAAAAAGTGGTGCTGTTACTATTGTCTCTGCAGAAGAAATACAAGCGCAGTATTTGCCTGCTCCCTTACTGCAGTGGGAAAATGTATTAAAGTTATTTTTTACTGTGTTACTTTACATTTACATTTTGCTCTTCTGGTGCAAATGCAACAAAAATCTATCAGAATAAAACTGTACTGTATTTAGCAACTGGCAAAAGACACTGAGGGGAAGGGACCAGTTGTACTTTATGGAACAAGGTGTTCTGTAATCTAGGTGCAGCCACTGAGGAGACCTCTCTCATCCCACTCAAACCTCCTTCTACCCTAGGTGGGATGCAGAAAAAGGACTCTCCTGATCTTTGGGAGCAGAATATACAGAGCGAAGTAGCCCCTAAGGTGTATCCTAAGCTATCACAAGCACTATGAATCTTGCCTAAAAGCTGACTGGTATCCTTTCAAACTCCATCCCCAACTCGGTGTGAAATGGTATAATCACATTAATCTACATACAAATGTGGAAGGACAATTTATAATGGCCATGTGAGTACTGTCCTCCTTCCATCAATAGGTATTAGTCCCTTGGTTCCCAACGGCTTGGGGTGCCTTTATGTTACTATCATTTCAGATAGCTGATTTGACAAGCTATGCCAGCACCATTGTAGCTGAACAAACCTGAAACAAAAAATCAACACGTGAATGTGAAAGTTTGACGGGTTCATTCGTGAATGGAAAAATCTGCCGTTGGGCAACATCGGACGTTCCAATCAGGACCCACAATAATTTAATAGCTGAGTTTGAAGAATTATCCTGTCAGAGATGCTCAGATTTCATAGCAGGCTGCTTAGGAGGCTAACTAAAAGTGACAACTGTATTGAAACCTGATTTCCATTCTTCAAGTATATTAATAAGTTGGTGAGCATATTTCAGGTGCGCAAACTTCTTTTCAGGACGATCTTCTGCAACTGAAGCTGTTAATAACTTTCACATGTGTAGTGGAGATAGATGTGTTACACCTTACCTTGTTGCAGGAAGACATGTATTTATAATTCTCTTTTTCTCAATTGTTGGAAATTTTACTCTGATTAAAATTCAATAAAAACTATATTTTACAAATGGTACGTATGTATAAAAGACAGAATTCTTTCCTGTACTTCATTCACTTTATTTTTCAGAGGTTTTGAAGGCTCTTTCTGTGCCTAAGAATATACAATGTGAACTAGGCCATCTCATGTGATTTGTTGCCCTGTTTGAAGTATGCAAGTTGAGAAGCAGCATGAAAACAGCCAAATTTCCATAGACATTTTTACTGTCCTATTGTCTAGTCTAGTTTTCCTCTTCTTTCTGCTGCATCCGAGAACTGCGCAAAGCTGAAGAATTCATCTGTTGAAAGCAGTAAGGGCTTCTCTTTGCAAGTAGCTTGCGACCAGCTAACATTCTAATAGTGATTGTACATATTGTGGTATTTCCTCTCTGGAAAAAAAAAGAAAAAAGGAAGTGTTGTGCAAGCTATCCCTCAAACGGTGCAATCCTGTATATATCTATGCAGAAGCAAGTCCCACTGAGTTCAATGGGGCTTACTCCCAAGTAAGTGAATATAAAATTGTAGCCATCATTAGATTTTGACTACTCCACCCAAGAAAGGAATGCTGTACTGCAAGCAAACTGAGTTTTAAGGATCTAAGTATTCAGGTAGAAGGTGTTCGCTAACACGATCCAGAATGAAGGCTGGCGTGCATTAAGAAGCTCGATATAAAGGAAACCCAAAAGAAATTTGTATTCTGACAAGTTTGTCAATAATAATAATAATAATAATAATAATAATAAATTAGTTAATTAATACTCTGCCCATCTGGCTGGGTTTCCCCAGCCATTCTGAGTAGCTCCCATCATCATTGTCGTAGTAGTAATAAAGTGGTAAAACATCAAACATTAAAAACTTCCCTAAACAGGGCTGCCTTCAGATGTCTTCTAAAAGATGGTTGTTTATTTCCTTGACATCTGATGAGAGGGCGTTTCACAGGGCGGGTGCCACTGCCGAGAAGGCCCTCTGCCTGGTTCCCTGTAGCTTCACTTCTCGCAGGGAGGGAACTGCCAGAAGGCCTTCTCAGTAGTGGCACCCACTCTGTGGAACGCCCTCCCATCAGATGTCAAGGAAATAAACAACTATCTGACTTCCAGAAGACATCTGAATGCAGCCCTGTCAAACTTGCTCAGAGTATGAAGCCCAGGTCTCCAGTTATCCTGCACCTTTCCCATTAGATCAAGAGGCCTTCATTTGTCCTGGAGAGGACAGGTGTGAAAGGAGCATGTCCTTTCTTGACCACACGTCTGATGTCATGTTGCATCAGACCTTCAAGGTCCAAGGGGAGAGCAACAGACAGCAGCAGATCACTTACTTGGGACTTTGTGGATGGATCGAACAGGCCTGTTGAGCACGTCGTCTTCTTCAATATGGCAAGTGTAGATCTCGTGGAGCAATACAGGGTAGTGCAAGACGGACACCACCCTGTGGGACCCATCCTGCTTCTCTTCCAGGATGTCTGATTTGGCGTAGCTGGAAATGTCCTCTTCCCTTCGGTTCCGCCAAGTTACCTTTGGCATGTGATACCAGCCTGCGGAGATGCACTTGGCCACAAGTGTGTCGTTGACGGTGCTGAACTGCACCTGTGGCTCTTCAGCATCTAATCATTATGGAAGGAAAAACAAAACAATTAGTGACTTAGCTAATTGCAGCTTGGTTAATAATTGCTCTGGGGTCTCTGAAGAAAGAGGCAATTTTGGAAGGGAAAAAATCTTGTTAGAACGACTATTTCCTTAAGATTAACGTACAGAAAACCAGCTCCATGACCCTACCTTAATCTTAAATTCCAAGTTTCTGAAGGAGAAAAATAAGAGAACTTACACGAGTCTAGACTGTGGGAGGGGATAAATTTTAACAGTTTTCATTCAGGCATGTGCCATTTTGTAAAACCCATCCTGAAATTGCCTCATTCACTCTTACAGCCCATTTCTATTCAGCATCTATATTCACGATCTTATCTTTTACTCTGTCCATTTTCACTTCTGCTTCTCTGAAACGACTATTTATCCCTCTGGTCTTTTGTGGATGGCCAGGGTTGTGGGGTTTTTTTGGTGACCTGTCCCCAATTCATCTCCTTTTATCCCTTACTCTACCCAATCCACATTCATCTCATTCTTTTGTCCTCTTTCCTCACACAGCCACCCAACATACCACCATTGTAAAATATTTAAATGGCGGCTATATCCAGCCCTAGTGTGGCTGCTATTGACTGCTTCCAAGTGATGGAGAAGTCTGCTAACCAAAGGCCACTGTGTACAGTGGTACCTCGGGTTAAGTACTTAATTCGTTCTTAACCTGAAACTGTTCTTAACCTGAAGCACCACTTTAGCTAATGGGGCCTCCTGCTGCTGCTGTGCCGCCACCACGTGATTTCTGTTTTCATCCTGAAGCAAAGTTCTTAACCTGAAGCACTATTTCTGCGTTAGCGGAGTCTGTAACCTGAAGCTTATGTAACCTGAAGCGTATGTAACCCGAGGTACCACTGTATTGGATTTCCTCAAACCTGGAGTCAGCACTCTCTGTGATAATAGGGATATCAGATGTACACACCTTCCTATTTTCACCTGTGCAATATTCAAGTGTATTTAAATGTCTTACCCTGCACGAGGAGCTTCACTTTCCTTTGCCCTCTGCCCCGTGAATTGTATGCCTTACATATGTATATTGCCTCATCAGAAAACTGGACTTGCTCCAACATAAGTGCCAGGCTGCCATCGACGATCTCCTCCTCATCTACCCAGACTCTCCCCTCATATAGCGAATTCCGCTCCTCCAGCTGTTCCTGGTTGTTGCTAAAGCTGTATATCAGCTTTGGGTAAAACTGGTAAAAGTCGTGGAGCCCAACAAAAAATTTGTAAAATTCTTTATCTTCCACTTCATGTTCTTCCTTAATATCTTCCCTCTCCCACGTAAACGTCAAGCCATCGGTGCCGTCCACAAAGGAGAACTGGCAGGGCAGAGAAATATTGTCGAAGGGACGTACTTTGAATTCCGTCATTGTTGCATCTATGGAATGGAACAGTTAGTACTCCGCTAGCTCAACTGCTCTGCTGATGAAATCCATCAATCAATCAGTCAGTCAGTCAATCAATCAATCAATCAATCAATCAATCAATCAATCAAGCCACTGGTTTCTTGATCAATCACCTACCTTTCAGGGTTGTTCTAAGAATTACATCAACATAAGATGTGAAGCATTCTGAATATTTAACACACACGAAAACACCCTATATGAATGCTAAATCTTGTTATTGTGCCTAGTCCTGTAACTAAACCCTTGACTTCCTAATTAAGGTCTCCTGTTTTCTGAACAGTGAACCAAAAGAACATGCTGCCCATTTAACCAAACTCATTTTCCCACTTGCACTCAAGCTTAGAATGAGTAACACATTGTTCTCCCAAAATTTGTTCTCTTGCCTTCATCGGCTTAAATAACTAGAAGTTTTTTTTAAGGGTGTAAGTGCTTTACATTCACTAGTATTTTAGCTAGTAGAATTGTGGTGAGTTTTTTTAAATCTTTCTTCTTTTTAAATAAACATATTAGTATGATGCTGTAGTCTTGTCAAAGTTCCATGCTCGGGGTAGATAGATTTCTTGGTGTGTGCCACAATTGTGGTTAAGTGAGATTCGTTTAAAGAAAATTAAGTAAATACTTAAATGGCAAAAGGCTAGAAACTGTTATAACCCAAGAAAGACACTTGCAGCTCTCAAAAGCTTGAAAGCCCATAAATGTGAAATTTCAACTCCTCTCCAAAAAGGAACATTTCATTCCACACTGACCACAAACATTCCACTTGCCTTCCTGACATTTTGAGCCACTTACCAACGTGATACATCAGCAAGGTGAGCAGTAAGGGAGAGATGAGGTTCAGAAGGGAAGCCATTCTTCTACAAAGCGAGAGAAGCAGAGCTTTGGATCAGGCTTCCTGCGACCCCTTCCAAGCTCCAGGGCTCCACGCAGGCGGGTGCCAGCACCTGCCACCGAAAAACGACTTCTCAGCCAGCGACTGCTCCTAACAAGTGCATCACTCAGCTTCTTTGCCTCTGTGCTCAGCCAGCACCATGTGTCTTAATTCCAGGAGGAGAAGTAATGAGCTTACAGTACACATCACAGGAGCAGAACGCAGATGGAGGAGTTTTGTTTGAGAGCCAGTGTGGTGTGGTGGTGAAGAGCAGTAGACTCGTAATCTGGGGAACCGGGTTCGCTTCCCCGCTCCTCCACATGCAGCTGCTGGGTGATCTTGGGCCAGTCACACTTCTCTGAAGTCTCCCAGCCTCACTCACCTCACAGAGTGTTTGTTGTGGGGGAGGAAGGGAAAGGAGAATGTGAGCCGCTTTGAGACTCCTTCGGGTAGTGATAACGCGGGATATCAAATCCAAACTACTACTCTTCTTGTTGTTTTTCCTCTATTTCAGTTCATGCACATTCTTACATTGATTACTTTGGTCTAGCTCTGTTGGCCTTTAAAACAGGTAAGGAGTGGTGTCTCCTTGGTTTTCCTGCCCATTTGTCCTGAGAAGAGTGTTTGTAAGCACATGGTAATAACAACAACAACAACATCTGGCTGGGTTTCCCCAGCCACTCTGGGTGGCTCCCAAAAGAATATTAAAAACAGAACAAAACATCAAACATTAAAAATTTCCCTAAACAGGGCTGCCTTCAGATGCCTTCTAAAAGTCAGGTAGTTGTTTATTTCCTTGACATCTGATGGGAGGGCGTTCCACAGGGCAGGCGCCACTACTGAGAAGGCCCTCTGCCTGGTTCCCAATGCAAATTAACTATTAAGTATGCTGTGGGTGGGAGCAATTTCCCACCCACCCCCATCTTCATGGTCAGTTGGCAACAATATGTTAATTTTGCCCTGTGGTGCAAGCAGACATAAGGAGGAGGAGGAGGAGGAGGAGGAGGAGGAAGAAGAAGAAGAAGAAGAAGAAGAAGAAGAGGAGGAGGAGGAGTAGTTTGGATTTGATATCCCGCTTTATCACTACCCGAAGGAGTCTCAAAGCGGCTAACATTCTCCTTTCCTTTCCTCCCTGACAACAAACCCTCTGTGAGGTGAGTGAGGCTGAGAGACTTCAGATAAATGTGACTGGCCCAAGGTCACCCAGCAGCTGCATCTAGAGGAGCGGGGAAGCGAACCCGGTTCACCCGGTTCTATCACTCTTAACCACCACACCACACTGGCTCTAGCCATTGGTTAAAATTTGTTGTTGTTGTTGTTTAGTCGTTTAGTCGTGTCCGACTCTTCGTGACCCCATGGTCCAGAGCATGCCAGGCACTCCTGTCTTCCACTGCCTCCCGCAGTTTGGTCAGACTCATGTTTGTAGCTTCGAGAACACTGTCCAACCATCTCATCCTCTGTCGTCCCCTTCTCCTTCTGCCCTCCATCTTTCCCAACATCAGGGTCTTTCCCAGGGAGTCTTCTCTTCTCATGAGGTGGCCAAAGTCTTGGAGCCTCAGCTTCATGATCAGTCCTTCCAGTGAGCACTCAGGGCTGATTTCCTTAAGAATGGATCGGTTTGATCTTCTTGCAGTCCATGGGACTCTCAAGAGTCTCCTCCAGCACCATAATTCAAAAGCATCAATTCTTCGGCGATCAGCCTTCTTTATGGTCCAGCTCTCACTTTTCACTTGGTTAAAATAGCCATGGATAAAAATGCTTTCTGAACTGGGAAGAGGGTGAGGAGGGAGGTGCCAAACCCTGTCCCTTAAGTTGTCAGTTAAAAAATAAATCACCCAACCAATCTGAACCATTTTTCTACCCACAGTGAGGAAAAATAAGGAGCCAGCATTTTCTCCTGCAAGTGAGGAAGCAGGTGGACAGTAGTGGTTTTGACTGGAAACGTGGCCTATGACTAAAAGGTTAGGTATCTCCTCCACCCCTATGTCCTGTATATTTGGATTAAAAGTTGGAAGGCTGCATTAAAATAGAAATTTCCACTAACATTTGGAGATACTTATTGTGCACCCGACCACCATGTCTAGTTTAACCCTCTGTTTGTTCCCTTTGCAAAGCCCAACATGGAAAATTATAGATACTTCTGACAGGAACACTTGCATTCTGTGCATGGGCAGAGGAACCACAGTCCCATTAAGTTCTTTTCTGCAGAAAGCGGCAACACAAAAGTTACACTATCTGCCAGTTTACCTGGACAAATGAGCCCGTATCCGGTGCCCAAATGTGCTGAAGCACCAATGTGATTTCAGGAGACGATGATGCAGAAAAACTATTAGGAAAATGTTTGGCAAAAGTGTTACTAAAAGGCATAGATAAATGAGATTCAATTCTCATTGGACAGGAAGGTCATTCATTCATTCAATGTATGACCTCCCTTTCTGCATAGAGCACTAATAACAGTTAAAATTAGGAAATAGAAGAGTGTTTAATTCAAAGTGTTGGTGCTGACCTTAAAAGCTGTGAACGGCCTCCACCCAGTAGACCTGAAGGAGCGTCTCCACCCCCATCATTCAGCTGGACACTGAGGCGCCGAGGGCCTTCTGGCAGTTCCCTCACTGCAAGAAGTGAGTTTACAGGAACCAGGCAGAGAGCCTTCTCGGTAGTGGCACCCACCCTGTGGAACGCCCTCCCATCAGATGTCAAGGAAATAAACAACTACAGTACAGTGGTACCACTAACCCAGAAATAGTACCTCGGGTTAAGAACTTTGCTTCAGGATGAGAACAGAAATCGTGCTCCAGCAGCAGCAGGAGGCCCCATTAGCTAAAGTGGTGCTTCAGGTTAAGAACAGTTTCAGGTTAAGAACGGACCTCCGGAACAAATTAAGTACTTAACCCGAGGTACCACTGTATCTTACTTTTAGAAGACATCTGAAGGCAGTCATGTTTAGGGAAGTTTTTAATGTTTGATCTTTTATCCTGTTTTTAATACCTTGTTGGAAGCCGCTCTGAGTGGCTGGGGAGGCCACACCAGATGGGCAGGGTATTATTATTATTATTATTATTATTATTATTATTATTATTATTATTATTATTTGATAGATTAGGCTCCCGAAAGCAGGTTCCAGCCGTTCAGCCTCGCTTCGCCCGCCCACTCTTTGTGTAACCTGATGCGCCCCCGCGGCCACGCGCCTTCTCGCCCTCAGCCCTCCACTAAATCCCAGCCCCCGCCCCCGTTTTCCTCCCCAGCCAGCCATGTGCTGCGTCGCTGGCGCCGCCACCCTCTCCCACATTCTCCAGAGATCTCCAGAGATCCCCAGATCGCGTTGCCAAGGCGCGCCTCGCCGTGCGTAAAGCAGGGCGCAGCTGCTCCAGCCCAGCGCGCTCCGTGCGTAACCAAGTGAACGGTTTCTCTTTCCAGGGGAGGGAAGCAAGGAAGAAAGGAAAGAAAGAATGGAAAGGAAAACAGGCAGCTGACGGGTCTGAAAGCTCTCCGAGAAGCCCACGCCACTTTTGGAGGTAAGGGGGGTGGAGGAACAACTCCAGGGGGGGAGCGAAGCGGAGAGAGACTCCGCCTGGAGAATCTGTTCCTGCCACTTGGCGACATCCAAGGAACGGGGAACGGTGGAAACGAAATGGCTCGCTTACGGGCGAGGGAGAAGTGAAATGCCACTCTATTTCGGGCGGAGAGGAGGGGAGCCAAGGGCTGATTCGCTCCCCCCGGGAGAGGGTAGGGCGCTGAGTTGGTGGACCTGCGTTGCCTCGGTTGAGGAGGGGATCGGCCCTCGCTGACTTTGTCCAGGGTCAGGAATGGAGCCCTCTGTGCCCCTCGGGTCTCCTGCAATTGAAAGGACAGATCACAGTTGGAGACAGGGCCGGGAAAAGGGAGTGTGGCACAAGCCAGCTCGCAAATTCTGCTCTGTGCGCTTATGAAATGGTCAAAATAAAGCAAAGACAACGATTGTGGCTTCTTAAGTACAGTATGGCATGAGCGTTCGTGATCTAGAGCCCATTCTAAGTGAGAGACAGTTTAGCTAACTCATGTCTTTCCCTCTGGGATAAGAGACTCGATCCTTTCTGACTCCTAGTGTAACCAAATCTCTTGTGACATAAGGGGGCAATTACCGTAGTTTTGTTCAAGGCTGTCTTCAGATTTGCAGAATTATTATAACACACACACACCGTGACATACACCCAGCTTTATTCTGAGCACAGATACGTCAATATGAACTTAGCGCAGCAAGAACATTTCTGGAGCAGTTCGAATACTGTTAGACAGTGGCGTAGCGTGGGGGGTGCAGGGGGGGCCGGCCGCACCGGGCGCAACATCTGGGGGTTAGGGAAATCCACGAGTTAGGGGGCGCAAATCCACGGGTTAGGGGGCGCAAATTACTTGCCTTGCCCCGGGTGCTGATAACCCACGCTACGCCACTGCTGTTAGAGAGTTACAGAATCTGCTGTTGCTGTAGAGATGGATATGGGAGAGAGGGGCAGACGCAACATGGCATTTCTCTCTCTGTGTGTGCTTCTCCCAAGCAGTCATTCCTCCTCTGGGCACTGCTATGGATACACAATCTGACTATCTGTCTCCAGGCACTGAGGTTGTCTGCAAGGGATTTCAATATGGCAGGGTTCATGTCACGTTTGCTGACATCTTTGTAACACGACAGTTGGTCTGCCATCAGGCCTGGTGCCTGAAGCCAGCTTTTTCATTAATATTTTGGGTGAAGCATAAAAGCTAAAGGTAAAGGGACCCCTGATCATGAGGTCCAGTTGTGGCCGACTCTGGGGTTGCAGTGCTCATCTCGCTTTACTGGCCGAGGGAGCCGGCGTACAGCTTCCGGGTCATGTGGCCAGCAGGACTAAGCCACTTCTGGCGAACCAGAGCAGCGCACGGAAACGCCGTTTACCTTCCCGCCGGAGTGGTACCTATTTATCTACTTGCACTCTGACGTGCTTTCGAACTGCTAGGTTGGCAGGAGCAGGGACCGAGCAACGGGAGCTCACCCTGTTGCGGGGATTCGAACCGCTGACCTTCTGATCAGCAAGTCCTAGGCTCTGTGGTTTAACCCACAGCGCCATGCCTTGCTGTAAATAGAGTGGAATAACCTGGGACTTTGAGGCTTCTTCCTTTTGTAGGGGTGGGGGAATAATTTATTTGTATTTCCTCCTCCTGTTTTTAAAGAGCAATGATGATTTTCTGATCGTATTGTGTATTAATTCCTATTATTATAGGAATATTGGGTGGTTGTTTTTTTATTTTTATCATCTATTTTGTGGTTTTATATCTTGATTTTATTCTGTGAACTGCCCTGAGGCCCCCGGGTACAGGGTGGTATATGCAATAAATAATACTAATAAGAGTGCTAATAATTGTTATTAAAAAGTTGTTGTTCTTTGTTTTCCAGGAGATGTCTAACACTCAGGAGTTACACGAGGAGCCGACTAGCGTGCGCAAAGCCCTTCCTGAGGCAAAGGAATGTTCCAGAAGCAAGTGCCCCCTTTGCGCTCAGCTCTTTTCTGCCCCTAAAATACTGCCTTGTTTACACACCTTCTGCACAGCTTGCCTAGAGCAGCTGGAGCCCTTTTCAGACCTGGGCTTGCCAGGCGAAGATTCGGACTCTAGTTCAGAAGGGCCTTGTCTCCAGAGCTGCCGGCAGCCGCCATCGCCGCTGCTCAGCCTCCTCTGTCCTGTCTGTGATGCTGAGGTAGATTTGCCACCAGGAGGGATCAAAGACTTGACCACCGATCACATGGCTCTGAAAGAGGTGCTGTTGGAGACCTTGCAGGGCGAAGGCCTTGGCTTAGCATGCGACCTCTGCGTGGATGGAGAGGCTGTGAAGCACTGCCAGGCCTGCCGGCTCTGCCTTTGCCAGTTTTGCTGCCAAGCTCACAAGTACGTGTGTCCTCCCAGACAGAGCTATAGAGTTACCCTACATAATTCTGTGGTGCCTTCCTGCCTTTTATGTCCATTTAACAATCACATTAAATAACATGCGGGAGACTTGAACAGCCCCCCCCCTTTATCCTTAATAACATGCAGGAGACTTGAGCAGCCCCCCTTTATCCTTAATAACATGCGGGAGACTTGAGCAGCCCCCCCTTTATCCTTAATAACATGCGGGAGACTTGAGCAGCCCCCCTTTTATCCTTAATAACATGCGGGAGACTTGAGCAGCCCCCCCTTTATCCTTAATAACATGCAGGAGACTTGAGCAGCTCCCCCCCCCTTATCCTTTAAACTGAACAACAGAATTGGAAGGCAGGGAAAGGGCTACAGAAAGTGGGGTAGAGGCTGCCTGACGCTTCGCTCCCTGCCATTTTGATACTTCAGCTGCTTTCACACCTGCAGGTAAAATGATATACAGTGGTACCTCGGGTTACTATGCTTCAGGTTACATATGCTTCAGGTTACAGACTCCGCTAACCCAGAATTAGTACTTTGGGTTAAGAACTTTGCTTCAGGATGAGAACAGAAATCATGCGGTGGCGGCAGCAGGGGGCCCCATTAGCTAAAGTGGTGCTTCAGGTTAAGAACAGTTTCAGGTTAAGAACGGACCTCCGGAACGAATTAAGTACTTAACCCGAGGTACCACTGTAGTATCCTTTTTTCTTTTATACTGCAGATGCAGTTTAAGGCTTTAAAGGTCAGCACCAACACTTTGAATTGTGCTCAGAAACGTACTGAGAGCCAATGTAGGTCTTTCAAGACCGGTGTTATATGGTCTTGGCGGCCGCCCCCAGTCACCAGACTAGCTGCCGCATTCTGGATTAGTTGCACTTCCCAAGTCACCTTCAAAGGTAGTCCCATGTAGAGCGCAATGCAGTAGTCCAAGTGAGAGATAACTAGAGCATGCACCACTCTGGCAAGACAGTCTGTGGTCAGGGACAGCCTCATCCTGCGTACCAGGTGGAGCTGATAAACAGCTTCCCTGGACACAGAATTGACCTGCCCCTCCATGGACAACTGTGAGTCCAGAATGACTTCCAGGCTGCACACCTGGTCCTTCAGGGGCACAGTTACCCCACTCAGGACCAGGGAGTCCTCCACAGCTGCTCGCCTCCTGCCCCCCAAAACAGTAATCAGGATTACTGTCCCAGTGTGTGTGAGTAGGAATGGTTTTTCTTGTGCTTTGCGGATGTTGTTTTCTGGGATGCATAGACGGCTGAACTTTGCGCCTTACTCTTCTAGGCGGCAGAAGAAAACTGCTGCCCACCCTGTGGTGGAGCTGCAGGACTTGAAGGGCTACACGCACATTGAGAAGCCCATCCCGTGCCTTTTGCACCCTTCAGAGGAGCTGACGCTCTTCTGTGAGCAGTGCGACATGTCTGTGTGCCAGGAATGTGTGGTGGGTGCACACCGGCAGCATCCCTACAATTTCACCAGCAACGTTATCCACAAGCACGGAGACTCCATTCGGGAGCTCTTGAAGATCGCTCAGCTGAATATGAGGACTCTGGAAGGCGCGCTCAGCCGTATTGAAGAGGTGGGCACTGCCCTCAGCACCAACGTGGAAGCCGTGGCGCGAGAGATCTGCGCTTTTGCAGACGGCTACGTGAAAGCCGTCGAAGAGCACCGAGACCGGCTGCTCAAGTTTCTGAACGAAGTGAAGGTCCAAAGGGAGAGCCTGTTGCATTTGCAGAAAGCCCAGCTGCTCCAGCTGCTCCTGGATATGCAGACAGGAGTGGAATTCACTGAGCACCTGCTCACCAACGGCTCGGACCTTGAGATCCTCCTTACCAAAGGAGTGGTGGAGAACCGGCTGAGCAAACTAACCAGCGTGGACTGCAATATCCACCCTCTTGCGGACGACAGAATCCACTTCTCTCCTCAAAAGAAGGCCGGCGTATACCATGGCTACGAAATCTTTGGGGCTGTTCTCAACAAAGCAGCTCATCCAGCCAAGTGTGTCCTGCAAGGAGCAGGTAAGGGGGTGGTTTGTAGCAGCAGAAAAACATCGTAAGATGCTCCACATCCATTTGTGGAGCAGAGCACAGCCATTGTGGCTAGTAGCCATCAATAGTGCTTTCCTCCATGAATTTGTCTAATCCTCTTTTAAAGACATCCTAACTGGTGCCTTGGGATGTGGGTGGCACTGTGGGTTAAACCACAGAGCCTAGGGCTTGCCAATTGGAAGGTCGGCGGTTCGAATCCCCGCAACGGGGTGAACTCCCGTTGCTTGGTCCCTGCTCCTGCCAACCTAGCAGTTCGAAAGCACGTCAAAGTGCAAGTAGATAAATAGGTACCACGCTGGCGGGAAGGTAAACAGCATTTCCATGCGCTGCTCTGGTTTGCCAGAAGTGGCTTAGTCATGCTGGCCACATGACCCGGAAGCTGTATGCCAGCTCCCTTGGCCAGTAAAGCGAGATGAGTGCCGCAACCCCAGAGTCGGTCATGACTAGACCAAATGTTCAGGGGTCCCTTTACCTTTACCTTTACCTTTACCTTTACCTTTACCTTTACCTTTACCTTTACCTTTAACTGGTGGCTACCACTGCCACTGTAGGGAGGCTGTTAACCTGAGAATGTCTTTCTTTTTTTAATAATAATTTTTATTAGTTTTCAATTACAACAATCCAATAATAGCCTCATTATAACAAGGCCAAATTATAACACAATTAATAATGCCAATCATTGAGATGCCAAGTTATACAAGTTAGGTGCCCCCCCCCCCCGCATGCTAGAATTAATGGTCTGACGATTTTCTTTATTTCTGTGTTCCAAGATCTTATAACTTTCAGTCATGCTCCAGACCAAATCCCAATCCCTTATATCGCAGCCGCAGTGTTAGTGACTTCCATTTGTGGCTAAATATCTCTGTTTGGTTTTTTGTCGTCAAAATACACTGCAGACGTCTGATCTCCCTGGAAATGAAGAGATGTGACGATAGACAGCTCTGCCTCCTTTTTTCTTTTTTTTTAAGCAAATGTTATGTGCCACTGGGGAAGTGGTAATTCTGTATTGATTTGTTTTGGATGTTTGTATGTGAAGCCAATAAAAGGTTTGATGTATTGACACATTGAATGATTTCTACGCTTACAGCTGAAGCATTCAAACTCTCTCCTTCCTGTGTATGGCAATTATTCTGTCCATAGTGTTTCTTTCTGTCCTTGTAAAATATTATATCTATCTTTTGTCAGCGGTTGCTGTTCTCCAGCATGCCTTGGGCGGTGCTAGTGTCCCATTGTTGTTTCAGAAGATCTCTCACCTGAGAATGTCTTTACACACGTCTGTTTAAATGCAGGATTGTAGCTCAGTGGCAGAGAGCATGTTTTGCATACAGAGAGCAACACCTGAAGTTCAGTGCCAGAAAGGGCAGAGTCATTTAAGGGAGGTGAAATATACTCAGAGTTGAGAGTGGATTTCATGCTCTTTATTCAGCTGATAGTGGTGAGGAGGAATGAAAGTTTCCCCAAAGTATCTGCTTTATATACATTATTTACACAGTGGGCTGCACGTGATTGGCTAATTCCAGAATTCTCCTGTAGGCCAATCAGGTTGTGGATTCACTTCCATCTGGAGCTGGATTGGGTGGCTCCTGCAGACCAATCATACTGTTGCTGCATTGTTCTAGGACCAATCAGACTGCTGCATTCTGGATCCTATTGTTCTGGGACCAATCAGACTGCTGCATTCTGGATCCTATTGTTCTGGGACCAATCAGACTGCTGCATTTTGGATCCTATTCAACTGAGTACATAACAGGAGGACAAGGCTCTTCACATTTTCTTCCCAATTCCTCTGCTCTGCTTTTCCAGATCTCGGCAGCACTCATCAGAACGAGCCAGCCGGCTTCACTCTGGTCTGCAAGGACGTTTCCGATGAGCAGATGGACAGAGGAGGGGAGCCCGTCCGGGTGTCCATTTTCCATAAAGACAGGAAGGATTGGTTGGTAGCTATTCTGCAAAGTGTTGTCCGTTTCGATCTGTTTCGTGTTTCCTTTTAAGAGTCCCTCCTCCTCAAGCACATTCATGAGCACGAAAAGGGTAAGGAGGTGAATTGCCAGAATCAGAACAGTGGCGGAAGAATCGTACCTGAGAGCCCAGGTGAAGGGATGCATGTGGATTTGCGGCAGCCTGAGTTAATTTAGGAGTATACGGGCACCTGAATAGTGAATAGACGGGAAGACATGAGCATCAGCCAATGAGGAGTGACTTGCATCTGGTGGTTGTAGCAGGTCCAGATGTTCAGTTGCATAGTGGCAACTGGAACACCTGAAAACTAGAAAGATGGGATATGTATATATGCCTTTGCCCAGTGCTTTTTTTCTAAAAAAAAAAATGTTTGGGGGCCTCTCCTTTTCCTACTCATATTGAAATACTGCCCCTCAATGAGGCCAAACTTGTATTCACAAAATGTTTAGGGGTATGCGTACCCCCAGAAAAAAAGCACTCCTGTTCTCCCATTTTAGCCTCTCTTGCCTATTTTATTTCACTTTAAATATGTTGTAAACTGCCTCAAGATCCTGGATAATAATAATAATAATAATAATAATAATAATAATAATAATAATAATAATTTATACCCAGCCCATCTGGCTGGGTTTCCCCAGCCACTTTGGGCGGCTTCCAGCAAAGATTAAAAATACGTTAAATTAGTAGGAAAGGCATAAAGACTCCTAATTAATAGATATTAGGCATTTTCCTTCTGTCTTTCCAAAAGGAATCTTTGCTGGTGGCAGGCATTTTTGCCTCCTTCCATGAGTCGCCCTCTGATAGTAGCTGCTCATGTGAGTAAACCAGTCCTAGGCATTGCCATGGGTTGAGGTGAGCTGGCTGTGATGAGCAACTCCCTGAGTCTCAAAGAGCTGGATGACAAACTTAAAACTGGATTAATTTAGCAAGTCCAGTTTCTGATGGAAACACTCCATTGTGAGACTTACTGATTTAAGGCTTTCATCAATTCAATCTATTTCTATCACATCTTTCAATGAAAGTATCCAGATCGGTCCATCAGACCTTTTAGTATAACAACAAGAGATTATAAAGGTTTTCAGAGCACTGTGGCCCAAATACAAAAAGTTCCCATCTATTCAGAAGTATAAAGTGTTCCTCTAGTGTATTTAAAAAGCCCCTAAGATTATATCAAATTTGCTGGACTCTGGAGTTTCTTTATATTTTATTCTTCAGTCTATTAATTCCTAAGCATGCCATGCCTTTAATGAGCTGGATTCTAAATGTGTTTAACATTCCAGTAGGGTAATTCATTGCAGATATGCAAAAAGAAAACGTGTTGTTTCACAGCTTGTTCAAATCTGGTTTCTGAGTTCAGGTTTACAGAGCAGTGTTTTTGTGTCTAAGGAATTTGCAGTCATTTAAAGTTCCTGAAGAAGGAATCTTGAGCTTTGACATGCATAGAGAAGCAACAATAAGTACTCCTTTGTCCAAACTAACACACGGTGCCAAATTCCTGTAAATCAGTACTGGGGACTGGGGACTTGGTTAAAATATTCACCCAGGGCAGATAGGAAAGGAGCACTGAATCCTTTCCTGGTACAGTGGTACCTTGGTTCTCAAATGCTTTGGTACTCAAACACCGAAAACCCAGAAGTAAGTGTTCTGGTTTCCTAATGTTTTTTGGAAGCTGAATGTCCGATTCAGCTGTCAGCTATTGTTTTCAGGGCACCTGCACCAATCAGAAGCTACGCCTTGGTTTTTGAACATTTCAGAAGTCAAATGGACTTCCGGAATGGATTAAGTTTTGTGCTTTTGTTTTTGCTATTTATTTTGCGTTTTTGTTTTTGAGGCTTTTTCGGTTAATTTGTGTTTGTGACAGTGTGGATAATTATCATCTACAATACAGTCTTATTTAATTTATAGTATAGTACATTGATGATTGCTTTCATTTTATGGATCCATGGTCTCATTAGATAATTAAATTTCATGTTAAATTGCTGTTTTAGGGGCTGTTTTCAAAAGTCTGGAATGGATTAATCTGTTTTGCGTTCCTTTCTATGGGAAAGCGTGCCTTGGTTTTGGAACGCTTTGGTTTTGGAATGGACTTCCAGAACAGATTAAGTTTGAGAACCAAGGGACCACTGTAGTGTTGTTGTTTTTCCCCACCCAAAACAGCCTTTCCTCAACTGGCTTTCTCATAGCATTGACTTCTTCTTTATCTTGAAGAAAACAGGTGTGGAGATTTGTCTAGTGATGGGAAGAATGTTCCCCAGTCACCAGTAAAGTTAAAGGGACCCCTGACCATTAGGTCCAGTCGTGGCCGACTCTGGGGTTGCGGCGCTCATCTCGCTTTATTGGCCAAGGGAGCCGGCGAACAGCTTCCGGGTCATGTGGCCAGCAGGACTAAACTGCTTCTGGTGAAACCAGAGCAGCGCACGGAAGCGCCGTTTACCTTCCCGCTATTTATCTACTTGCACTTTGATGCGCTTTCAAACTGCTAGTTTGGCAGGAGCAGGGACCGAGCAATGGGAGCTCACCCCGTCACCGCGGGGATTAGAACCACCGACCTTCTGATCGGCAAGCCCTAGGCTCTGTGGTTTAACCCACAGCACCACCCGCGTCTCTCTAGTCACCAGTAGTATAGTTCAAATCCAGTCTTCATTTCTGCTTTACAGCAATGACCTGATTCTGACACACAGGTCTATCACCATGACATCCAGATTGACTCTTCAGGTCCTGAAGTTGGAAAGAAGTTCATTAGTGGTTCAAAAATACCAGTTGTGGGATATCCTCAATTCTATTAAGCAACTCGCTACTTGAGACCTCTTAAAATAATCATCAACTTCATCAGTCACTGGATCAAAGTCTCTATATAAATGTCTTCCTTTTTTTTTGCATGCCTAGCAATTATTTTTCTTTCCTCTCTGTCTTAAATCCAGTGTCATCAAGGCCAGCGTAACTGACAACCAAGATGGGACATACCATATTTCTTACATCCCTGAGGAACCGGGCAAGTACAAGGTCTGCGTCTTTGTCAGAGGTCAACATGTACAGGTAACATTTTCTGCTAGCTTTTGTGGGTGTGGCTGGTTTTGGAGAGTTAACCCAAAATGGGCAGACCTATGGCAAGAGCAGAAAAGGAGAGAGAGGAGAGAGGAGTTAGAATCGGAGCTTAAGGCCCAGGGATAGGAATGGCTGAGGGAGCTTCTCAGAGCCTCAGTTGGCTTGAGCTTCAATCTCTCAAAGGGGAGTCAAGACACTTCTTCCTCGAACCTGGCTTTGAGTATCACTGCCTTAGGTGAATCCACTGGACTTTAGGGGGACAGGACATGTTCCCTCCAGTTTCATTGGTTTAAGGGCTTTGGAAACATCTAAAGGCTATTGCCTTTGATTGACATGAAGAAAGAATACATGGGGGAAATGTTGACAAGTTTGATTGTCAGAGAACCACAACAACATAAGTTGGCCCAGAGGGTACATACCAGCTTTTGGACGCAACTCATCAGCATAATTTATACAAACACTTTAATAAATACATAGTAAGTGTGATTGTGTCCAAAGGACTATGACCCTGCAGGCATTATACACATATACTTTGGAACCTTGGTTTTCGAGTGACTCGGAAGCTGAACGTTCTGGTTTTCAAACGCCGAAAACCTGGAAGTAATTGCTTCCATTTTTGAACAGGCCTTGGAAGTCAAACGGCTTCCGAGGCACATTTCTCAACTGAGTTTGCTGCCCGCCTGTTGCTCCTCAGTTGTCAAACGGTTTGGAAGTCGAATGGTCTTCCAGAACAGATTACGTTCGACAACCAAGGTTCCACTGTATTTAAGACTGGTAAACATTACTCTAGGCAGAGGGCCTTCTCAGTAGTGGCATCCACTCTGTGGAACGCCCTCTGTCAGATGTCAAGGAAATAAACCGCTATCTGACTTTTAGAAGACATCTGAAGGCAGCCCTGCATAGGGAAGTTTGTGTTTTAATTTGTACTGTGTTTTAATTTGTTGGAAGCCACCCAGAGTGGCTGGGCAAACCCAGTCGGATGGGTTGCATAATAATAATAATAATAATAATAATAATAATAATAATAATAATAATAATGTAGTTGTTATACTGTTTCAGAAAATGGTTGCTAGATCTTTCCCCCACTCAAAGTAAGTGTAAGGCCTGTAATAACACCTCCTGCTGCTGCAACCTTTGATGTCATATTATCCTCTAGTATGACATGCATAGGGATGTGGGTAGCGCTGTGAGTTAAACCACAGAGCCTAGGGCTTGCCGATCAGAAGGTCGGCTGTTCGAATCCCTGAGACGGGGTCAGCTCCCGTTGCTCAGTCCCAGCTCCTGCCAACCTAGCAGTTCGAAAGCACATCAAAGTGCAAGTAGATAAATAGGTACCGCTCCGGTTGGAAGGTAAACGGAGTTTCCGTGTGCTGCTCTGGTTTGCCAGAGGCGGCTTAGTCATGCTGGCCACATGACCCGGAAGCTGCACGCTGGCTCCCTCGGCCAATAAAGCGAGATGAGCGCTGCAACCCCAGAGTTGGCCATGACTGGACCTAATGGCCAGGGGTCCCTTTACCTATGACATGCAAATCTGTCCCTTTGGCAACTTGTTCTCTGCAGGGCTCCCCCTTCACCATGATTGTAAAGAACAAGTTCCGCCCCCACCGAGGCGTCTTCCACTGCTGCACGTTCTGCTCTAGTGGGGGGCAGAAGGCTGCTCAATGCGCTTGTGCAGGAGTCATGCCTGGTAAGTCACCCCTTTTCCCATAAGCTGCTGGGTCAGACACACTTGTCACTTCTCTCTCTCTCTCTCTCTCTCTCTCTCTCTCTCCAGGGAACTTTTAACGGTCTACAGCAGTGGTTCCCAACCTTTTTTTGGACATGCCCCACCTAAGCATCTCTAAAATCCTGGGTCCCCCCCCACAATAATATATAATTCTTACTATTCAAAAAGTGAACTCCTATTCACAGGAATGGCCATTCACTGTTAATAACTCATTCTCGAATTGCCCGCCGTAAAAATCAAATTGCCCCACGTTGGGAACTATGGGTCTTCAGAAACGGGGCTTATTCAATTTGTACAGCCACCAGGCTTTTCACATCGCAGAAATTAAAATTATCATGCAGACAAAGGATATATAATTTATTTCAATTCATCCGTCTTGTCCGAGAATAATTTTTACAATGCAATCCTGTCTGTGTGTACTCAGAAGTAAGTTCCACTGTGTTTACTGGGGTTTACTCCTAAGGAAAGGGACGCAGGTGGTGCTGTGGGTTAAACCACAGAGCCTAAGGCTTGCTGATCAGAAGTTCGGCGGTTTGAATCCCCGTGACGGGGTGAGCTTCCGTCGTTCGGTCCCTGCTCCTGCCAACCTAGCAGTTTGAAAGCACGTCAAAGTGCAAGTAGATAAATAGGTATCACTCCGGCGGGAAGGTAAATGGCGTTTCCGTGCGCTGCTCTGGTTTGCCAGAAGCGGCTTAGTCATGCTGGCCACATGACCCGGAAGCTGTACGCCGGCCCCCTCAGCCAGTAAACCGAGATGAGCTCCGCAACCCCAGAGTCGGTCACGACTGGACCTAATGGTCAGGGGTCCCCTTTACCTTTACTCCTGAGGAAGCATGTCAGGATCAAATAGCCTTTGGAGTGTTTCAAACACTTGACATGTGCAGGAGCTAGGTTGGTCTTGTTTATGCTGACAGAGTGGCTTACTTTAGCAGGTTGAAAGCAACAGTGACACTCGAATCAGGGATTCCTGAGTTGCACCTCAGCCCGTTAGCCACCTCCCTACACAGGATGCAAAAATGTCTCCAGCAAAATGGCCATAAGTGTAATAGCACAGATGAAAGAGTCCAGCCACCGTCATTATAAAACAGACATCCAAGCTGGTAGATGGAAGGCAAAAGCTATTTTTACATTCATAACCTGGAACATAATTTGTTTGTTTGTTTCCTGCTTTATGTCCATCTTTGTACAAGGTTGAATGTAGTCTTATCTCCTCTGCTGATAAATGACCTAAGGTCAGTGGTTCTCAAACTTTTCCCTCTGGGTCACACTTTCTGAATAAAAAATTATTGCACCACATCAAATATTTTATTGATAGGAAATACATTGGGGGGGGGGGAGAAACAGCTCCAAGCAGTGTTTGGTTTGTGATATAGAGCACAGCAATTTTATGGGGCATCCAGAAAGTAAAAACAACGCAGCTAAAGAAGAACTTGAATCATTCCCAAAATATGATTATAAACAATCCTCTTACTATGTACCTACAATTCCCGTCATCCCTGACCACTGGTCCTGTTAGCTAGGGATGATGGGAATTGTAGTCCGAAACATCTGGAGGGCCAGAGTTTGCCTGCCTCAGCATGCAGACGAGCTCAGTGAGAGACTTATATTAAGTCTAGTTTGAGACAAACAAATTCTCATCTCCCCACCAGCAGAAAGAAGCCTTTTTCTTTTCTAATTGCCCTTGAATCTTCCTGCCACACTTGCCATCCTCTTCTGCCAGGCCAGCGTGCAGCACACCACACCTGTGGAGAAGCGCTGCCCAAAGTGCAGGAAATGGCGGGTATACTTGGAGAGCATTTCTAGTAAAACAGTTTCTTTTCCAATGGGCAGGTGGCTATCAGGGCTGTGGTCACGGGCACAAGGGCCACCCTGGCGCTCCTCACTGGTCCTGCTGTGGCAGCGTAGCTGAAGCCTCCGAGTGCTCCATTGTGCCGTCTGGCGAGACCTTGGGAAGGAGCCCACTCAGGACCGTGGTGCTCTGAAGGGATTCTGGCAAGGCGGCAAGGCTTCAGCCCGCAAGGAGTTACTCGGCTGCACTGGCTGCCAGAGAATCTCCTGCGTTGAGAAGATGAAACATGTCAAAATAAAAAAAGTGCCTTCTATCCCACCTTTGCGCTCTTTGTGAGAATTTATATGTGTGTGTGTGATTGGGGCAAGCTCTGGGAATTGTATACAGTGGCACCTCGGGTTAAGAACTTAATTCGTTCCGGAGGTCCGTTCTTAACCTGAAACTGTTCTTAACCTGAAGCATCACTTTAGCTAATGGGGCCTCCTGCTGCCGCCGCACGACCGCTGCACGATTTCTGTTCTCATCCTGAAGCAAAGTTCTTAACCTGAAGCACTGTTTCTGGGTTAGCGGAGTCTGTAACCTGAAGCATCTGTAACCCGAGGTACCACTGTAATTGACTTCTGCTCAGTTACTTTAAAAAAATAGCTCAGTTGTTGGAACCATGCCAGGAAGTGCAAAATCCAGTTAAAGGTTTGTATGTTTTCAAAAGCATCATTACACCCAAGGTCAAATATGATGTGTGCTGAACGCTTTCACGCTACAAATGTAAAAATGAAGTTGGCAGGATCCTCCCTCTGCCTACCACAAAGTTGGCTTGGCCTCTTATGGGTCACTCTCCAACCATTTAAAGGAGAAGGACACACTTAAAGTCTTCCTTTTGCTCTCTGGCTCTTACTACTTGATATGCAGCCCAAATCCTGTCCATACTAACTTGAAACTTGAAAGGTTGCATAGGACTGCAACCTGAATTCACATGCCTTTTCCCAGGTAGTTCTGGGCAGAATAAACACACTTGATGGTATCCAATTTCACATGGTCTTTCACCTCTAACTGCTTTTCTGTAAAATAACAGTCCAACTTCAGTGATGATTATCTGGAAAGTGACTTTATACATGGTGCTAAGATTTATCTGGTTTTGCAAGCTACAATAATTATGCAATCACGTCATGGCGGTTAAAGTTAAGTTAGAGATAGAACAGAGAAAGAACACTTAACTTTAAACCGAAAAAGACGCTCTTAAGGGTCAAACACCAAGGTTTTTAATTGTCAAAGTGAAATGAAATTTCTTCTGTAATTAGTGAGTGGAGCTGTACATCTAAAAGGGATGCAGGTGGCGCTGTGGGTTAAACCACAGAACCTAGGACTTGCTGATCAGAAGGTCGGCGGTTCGAATCCCCACGACGGGGTGAGCTCCCGTTGCTCGGTCCCAGTTCCTGCCAACCTAGCAGTTTGAAAGCACGTCAAGGTGCAAGTCGATAAATAGTTATCCGAGTATAATTCAGTACCACTTTGGCGGGAAGGTAAATGGCATTTCTGTGCGCTGCTCTGGTTTCACCAGAAGGCTTAGTCCTACTGGCCACACGACCCGGACAAATGTTGGCTCCCTCGGCCAGTAGAGCAAGATGAGCGCCATAACCCCAGAGTTGTTCACGACTGGACTTAACTGTCAGGGGTCCTTTACCTTTTTCTTACATCTATTGAAGTCACTCCAAGCCCTTCCCATCCACCAACCAGGTACTGTATTATATTTCAACTAAGCAATTTTCAAGGGAAAGATGGCCAGTATGCTACAAACTGGAACAATGATTTAAAATTACTGCCCCCCCCTTTTAAAACAAAAACAAAAACCAAGCACCAAGTCTTCATTCATTCTATCACAGAATGTTGTGTATACACAGCATCAGGGCCGGATTGAGGTTTGATGAGGCCCTAAGCTACTGAAGGTAATGGGGCCCTTTATATGTCCAGCTGTCCTTTGTCAACAACAAATTGTCGCTTTTTTCTGTTGATTACATGCTGTATGGTAATTTATGAATCTAATAGGTATCTAAAGCCATTTGCACCTAACATGTAGGCACCCTATATATAGAAATGAGCAAACCAGGGATATTTGAGGGAGCAGGCTAGCAGGCAGGGCCCATTACTTACATCATAGGAGCCTACACAACACAAAACACTGTTGCTGTACGTAAGTTTTATTTTATTTGTTTTTTATCTTATATTTTGGAAATGTAGATCCAGTTGTTTTTTCCCTTTAATTTTTTGGGGGCCCCCAAGAGAGTGGGGCCCTAAGCTACAGGTTGTTTAGCTTATGCATAAATCGGGCATGCTAGGAAATGTACTTCAGCCAAGAGTAGCTCAAATAGATAAACCTTTCCTGCAATTTAAGGGGCGTTTGTATGGTGGGTTTTTATTTTATTTTGCTTAAAAGGAGAATCCAAGCGAACTTCAACTCAACGCCCATCATTTAATAGGGGGCTACACTGCAGGGCAATTGTCAGCTGTTGTAAACAAAAATTTGTCCTTTTCCCTTATGGGGTGTCCAAGAGCCCATATAGAGTCCTTACATAGGTTCCCTATTGGTAGGAGAAAATAACAGAGGCCAAGCAGAGAATATTGAGAAGCAAAGCAGCTAGTAAGCCTGATCTTTATTGATCTGTTACAACAGGGTGCTCCCCTCACCCGCAGGAGAGAGGAGGGACCCAGAGCAATGGCGCGCAAGGCCTTATAAAGACTCTTGAAATTGCCACCCTGTAGACCAAGACCACCCCCAGAAACATCATACATATATCACAGAAGGGGTGTAACCCAAGACCACCCCTCAGATACATCACACCTACATCACAGAAAAGGTGGTCTAAACAGAAATTTGAATATTGTTTTTCTCCTGTCGTTGTTTATCTCCTGCCTGGCAGGTTACTTGATTGGATTTCCTGGGTAGCCTGGCTAGTCTTTTGTAATGATAAATACTTAGTACCTGGGCCAGGTAACCGGTTCACACCCTATTCAAGCACAAACATACCCTTAAGACAGGATTTGTGAAGGAAAAGACAATGGGGAGGCTTTTCTATTTTCCTTTGACCTTGCAGAGAAAACATTTGGTCAGTTTGGGACAGTTTGGGAATCAGAATGGTTCCAGGTCGGTCTTCTGTGCTGATGTAGGTACGTGCTTGGTTGGTACACTTATGAACATTGACCATATATCCAAGACCTCAAAATTCCTATCACACAGCCCAACTGCCAACCTGCAATGTTAACAACAGCGGGCAAGTAGCTGTCTCGACTTGTTCTGTACTTGTTTAGCCCGATTCCAGAGCCACAATAGGATAACCACAGCGGATCCCATTACTTGGTCCCTGTCGACCTCGCCCTTCTCCCAGTTTGCAACATTAACCGCCGGCCACACACTTCCAAGGCTTTGCAGCCCCCTTTGCAACCGGCTGCCTTTGTTTTTGAACTAGCAGGGCCGTTTAGCAATAAATGCAATAAATAATCGACACCAATCGAGGTCTGGGTTGGGCAGAGCATAAATCCGGGAATGCGTGGAGGGCACTCCAGTCCTTGCAATGCAATGCCCGGTCCCATTTTGGAGCGAAATCCCGGCTTTCTTCTCGGATTTCTCTGCGTGTCTCTCTCGATCTTTTGGGTTGGAAGAAAATGGCTTCTGCAGCGCTGAGAAATCCTCTTTCCCTTCCTGATCTGCGTCAGCCTCCTCCTCCTCCTCCTCCTCTCCTCCCTCTCCCCGCCTGCCCAGCTGCATCATTGGAGCAGCTGGCGGAGGGGCGGCCAGGGGCGAAGGGCGCCTTGGCGCACCGGAGTTTCCTTTTTCCGCGCAAGGCGCTGCCCGAGGATGATGTGCGGAGGGACCAGCGAGGCCAAGGCAGCCACGGCCGAGACGCAGCAAATCGCCCAGGAAGTAAGGAAGGCCAAGGAAGAGAGCCTCCTGGCACTTGGACGCAGCTGGAGACATCCCGGGGACGGGGACGGGGGGCTGGCTGGGGAGGTGGGAAAGGCAAAAGTGCAGCCTGGAGAGAGTTTCCCCTTCTTCTTCTTCTTCTTCTTCTTCTTCTTCTTCTTCTTCTTCTTCTTCTTCTTCCTCTTCCTCTTCCTCTTCCTCTTCCTCTTCCTCTTCCTCCTCCTCCTCCTCTTCTTCCTCCTCTTCTTCTTCCTCCTCCTCCTCCTCCTCCAGCGGCGCTTGCTCCTCGGCCTGCCAACATCTGGCATGAAAGGCGAGGCACTCCCTTCTCCGCTTCCTCCCTTGACCCCGGGGCTCATGAGGACTAGCCGCGCCCTTCGCCCACAAAAGTTCTGTAGTCGTCGCCATGTTAGTCCAGGTGCCAAAGGGAGGTCAACCTGGAAGTGCTGACGGGCGCAGAACAACATCTTTGTTGTTTTCATACCTGTTTCACTGATGCTCAGGTGCCGAGCATGTCGTTCCAAGGTTTATTCTAACGCTAGGCGCATTTTGGGCAATTTCCCCAAAACGGAAAGTTGTGCATTGTGGAGGAAGTTTTTGTGCACTTGGGCAACTGGGGTTTAATTAAGGGGCTGGGTAGACTTTAGAAAAGAGGGATGAGAAATGGAAGGAAGCACTTCGGAGCAGTGCATTGGTTTAAAAATACCTAAACCAGCCCCCCCCCGTATTTTCGGGGACTATTGCTTTAACTTATGGAGTCTTCCTTAACCAAAGCAAAAGACGGTGCTGAGATTGGTTACTTAGTCCTAGTTCCTTATTTGTCCTTCCCAGGACATAGTGAAGTGGAATTAAGTGAGCAGCCTCAGTCAGAGTAGGACTATATGTGAACCTGCATCCCAAAATAAGTTTGGGCTCCCCCAAATGATAGATCAACACTCCCGGGAGAGCATTCCCCACAATATGCATAACATTTTTTAAAAATAGGTTTTTTTTAATTAACATAAAAAATACAAACAAAACATGATCAAAGTTACAAAATACAGGAACAGCACAGAGGTTGTGTTTTCCAAATAAGCAGAGAGCAAGTAATGTAGAAAAATAAAAACAGCAAAACGCATAATCAAAGCCAAATTTCATGATTTGGGGAGGCAGGGCAGTGTTTTGTGTTTGCAAATTTGATAAATAAGAAATGAATTCCCACCAAAAGGTGCAGAAATGCTTTGGGTCTTCCCTTCCCTTAGAAACAAGCATCCACATAAGAAGTTCGTTTCTTAGATTGGAAACTTGCCGTTGGATCACCCCACATTAAAAATAGCAAGGAGGGCGTTTTCCCGGAGTCAGCCTTGCGCAGCATTTGACTCAGTGCTTCCTTGTGGTTGAAGTGTCCCAATCTCAAAGTGGACTTGCCCTAAGTTATGGAGATATATAGCAATGGGGCAGCTCAAGGCTTATTTCAGGGGCACAGAGGCATTTCTGGTTCCTTACTGGGGGCTGCTCATTCAGCTCTGTTTTGAACCAACATCACCCTCATCAACGAAAGAAAATAAGAATTTGTGCAGTTTAAACCGTTCTTTTAGATCCTGTGACCCACCCCCTGTAATTGCTCAGGAACTTTGGAACTTTGACGTTTCAGCAGTTCCTCTTTCACTTCCTCTATCCCTCCCTGTAGTTGCATGTTTTCCATTCTCAGTTACTTGGAACTGTCTGGGACATTTCATCCGGAGGCCACTCATAACTATGATCCATCCACAAGTATCCACAGGGCTCAGCTTTTCTGCTAGGTCTTCTGCTGGTCCAGAGCAGTTGCCCAGCCTCGTTGATGGATGAGCTGCAGAGGATGCAGACAGAATATCTGTCTCAGATATTCTGTTTCTGATGCCTAATCTCATGATTTAAGATTTTAATATAATGCGGAACCTGACTCAGGAATGTGACTGCTTCCTCTAACCCTAACTCCTGCTCTTGGGTGTTCTTTCTCACTCTCATCATCTCTGCACAAGGGCTGGGAAATGCAGGTGGCAACTTCTTATTTGTCTTGCTTCTGCACCTTCATCTGACATGGAAGAAAATGAGCAAGCAAAGCTCTTCGTACCACTTCATTCGTATCAACAGAATACCTGCACGTCTGATTGCTCATTTCTGCCTATGGCAACTTGTTTTCTAATCCCCTTTGCTGAGGTTATTAGGCTCTGCTCTTGATTCACATTTGCGTGCATGTCATCTTACGATCTGGAGTATATGAACTGCCTTTTTCAAAAAGTACTCTGTGTGAAGCCAGGTTGTGTCATAGGAAAGCTCTGCCTCTGTCAAGAGAGGACTGCCTGTGCATGAGCTCCCTTTAGGACAGTGCTGGGCAGGGACTAATGAGGTCTGAAATGGGTCCCAATTTGGCCCTCAAATTGCTCCCCACAAACAATCACGTGTGCGGCAGGTATGGACGTGGAGCTCCCGATTGTTCCTTTGCAAGCGGGACTCCCTGTTGATGCTGATCGGCTGATAGATGTTGACAGGACACCCCACTGGGGTTGGCTGTGCTAGGGAACAGTGTTAGAAAGTGAGATATGAAAGCTAGGAGCTCATTGGCACCTTAAACCTAAGTTATGAGCGCAACAACAGAATGTCTAGGCACATTTTTTTAATAACAAGAATACAAAGCTGAAAATGAATGAACTGCGGCTAAAATATTATGTTCCTTTTTCACATGGTCTAAGTGCTGGGATGTCCAACTCTCAATATTCTGCGATCTACTCACAGTATAAAATAAATTGGCAGTGATCTACCCAAAGTTACCCCTCCCCCTAATATTCTTAAGAGGGTCTGTTCCCCAGTCTTGACAGAGTGGCTGGAAGTGGGGAGGCAGAAAAAGCTCCTTGTTTCCTTCCACTTGTAATTTTAATCTGAAATCTCAGGCACTGTACTGTACCCAGAGTTCAGAAACTGCTCGTGCTGATGAAATTCTCTTTCGCAAAATGCGCCTTGAACAATGGGAGTTTCGAAAACTGCTAGGGCAGGCTTCCTCCACCTCGGCCCTCCAGATGTTTTTGAGACTACAATTCCCAGCATCCCTGACCACTGGTCCTGCTAGCTAGGGGTCATGGGAGTTGTAGGCCAAAAAACATCTGGAGGGCCAAGGTGGAGGAAGCTAGGGAGTTTCCTAATGCTGGGTGGGTGGTGATGAGATTTGCTCTATTTCAAAGCAGCTAGGATTCTATTTTCCACATTGTATTATAGGTCATCTAAAGCGGAGGAGGGGGAGGGGGGAGAAGCTTCCATGGGGTGGGGATCCTGTCTTGACCAGTATCCCCATGGAGAGCAGAACTTTCCCAGCTTTCGGTTCTTCTTTCACCTCTACATCTGGTCTTTAAAACCTCTCCAGGCACAAATGGCAGAGATTTTTGCAGGCCTCACAATATTTTAAGCAGCAAACAAATTCTAATTCCTCCTCCCCCCCCCACCTTTTTCTGTTCCCAAAAGGTGAAAGGACAAGTGGAAGAGAAAGAAGGCAGAAGCTTTGAAGTCTTTGAAGCAGTTGAGTTTAAGACGCAGATGGTTGCTGGAATAAACTACTTTATCAAGGTACCGTATATGCCTGCTGTTTTTGTTGTTGTAAAGCACACATTCGCTCTTGTGGCTATCAAGTCAAATGCAGTATATCTGCTAATAATGGACAGTTTCTCCATTATATGTCAACAAATTAAAGCATCCAGGGTATTTTCCAGGTGATTTTGCCTGAGTCTGAGCCTTTGGAAGCCAAGCTTAGTGCTGAGGCCATAAATCCTGGGTAGTGGCTGGGTGTCAGGTACTGGGCAGAGGGGGAAGGTGGAGACCGGCTGCCCAGCATGACCCTTCGAGAGAAGAAGAAGACAGTTCAGAATTACAACAGGGGTTTGCAGGAGTTCGCAGCTTAGAGGCAGATGAGGAGAAAAGTTGGGAAATCATGGGAGAGTCCAGAACAACACCTGGCTGACCTGTTGTCATTGGAAAACATTCCAGATCCTCCATTTCCCAGAACCCGGCGAGCCTTAAAAGTAGGAGAGCAAAGAGCTCGAAGACAGAGGACCTGTAGCAGCACCCATAGAAGTGATGATGAGGAAGTGGGAGAGATGGGGGGTGGAGATTCACTTGGGACAACGACATTATCCAAGAGGCTGGGTTCTATTATGGGGCTGGAACTCTGGCCTTCTCCCCAGCATACTGCTTTTAAATGTGGAGATAAATTATTTTGGATGGTGGTAATAGCGTGATGCGGGTGGCGTTGTGGGTTAAACCACAGAGCCTAGGACTTGCTGATCAGAAGGTGGGCGGTTCGAATCCCCTCGATGGGGAGAGCTCCCATTGCTCAGTCCCTGCTCCTGCCAACCCAGCAGTTCAAAAGCATGTCAAAGTGCAAGTAGATAAATAGGTACCACTCCAGTGGGAAGGTAAACAGTGTTTCCGTGCGCTGCTCTGGTTCGCCAGAAGTGGCTTAGTCCTGCTGGCCACATGACCCAGAAGCTGTATGCTGCCTCCCTCAGCCAATGAAGCGAGATGAGCGCCGCAACCCCAGAGTCGGCCACGACTGGACCTAATGGTCAGGGGTCCCTTGACCTTTTAATAGTGTGAAAGAGAGTTCAGTCATTTGATTCCTCCCCCCACCGTCTGAACTGTTACATCTGCTACAGAAATTTATTGCTTCACTGAGAATTAGGCCCCATTTACTAAATCTTGGTTTTCATTCTAACAAGAACAGCAGTAATGCATCTGTGCTGATTTTGCAGTTTGCACTCGTCAAGCAATCATTTGTGTTGGTGCTGCTGAAGCCTCAGAGAAGTGAGGGGTTGGATGATTTCCCTGAGGAACATTAGGCAGATGAATCCTTTAGGATAGAGTAGGCTAAGCAGGAGCTCCTGGCATTTGTTTGGCGTCACGGAGATGTGAAAAGCAATCCTTCCATCGGAAAGAAGCTTGATTCTTCCTCCCCTTCCCAACTACAGTACAGCTATAATGAAGCGAGACGAGCGCTGATGCCTAAGCTATACTGGATGACCTTTCTCCTAAACGGTCTTGGTCCAGTATACCTGAAGGAGCGTCTCCACCTACATTGTTTTGCCTGGACGCTGAGGTCCAGCACCGAGGGCCTTCTGGCGGTTCCCTCACTACGAGAAGCCAAGTTACAGGGAACCAGGCAGAGGGCCTTCTCAGTGGTGGCACCCACCTGTGGAATGCCCTCCCTCCAGATGTCAAAGAGAACAACAACTACCAGACTTTTAGAAGACATCTGAAGGCAGCCCTGTTTAGGGAAGCTTTTAATGTTTGATGTATTACAGTATTTTAATATTTTTTCGGAAGCCGCCCAGAGTGGCTGGGGAAGCACAGTAAGATGGGCGGGGTATAAATAATAAATTATTATTATTATTATTATTATTATTATTATTATTATGCCTTCACTTCACACAATTTACAGGCCCCTTTTTCTTTCTTTCCAGATCCACATTGGCAATGACGAGTTCCTTCACCTGAGAGTGTTCAGAAGCCTCCCTCACGAAAACAAGCCGTTGGAGCTCACCAGTTACCAAAGCAAGAAAGCAAAACACGATGAACTGGCTTACTTCTAAGCAGTTCTGCAGAAGCCTTTCTCCCTCCGCAGTTTTTTTACTAAGTTGAAAACTGGTGTTTATTTTGCCAAATGCAAAATGATTTTTCTTCCTTTCTTTTTTAAAAATAGTACCGTGCTTTAAAATTGTAGTAATGTAGCCATGCTTTGATCGTATTAATTTCTGTGGCGTACAAGTATTTATGTGTTACTTGTGTGGTAAACCGTAAGCGCATAGATCAAGGACTGGGACTGTGCTTTTTACCTCACACTATCACCTCCCCCCCCCCATGTGTTTAGCAACGTTTTGTATGAGCAGAAAGCCTAATTTGTGACACTTGACTAATCAGGTGTCCCAGTTGAGACCCCCTACTCATGACCAGGAGCTATCACTGGGATTTCTGCTCACACAACCATGACCATGTGGTTACTAAAAAGAAAAAAGAGGAGGGGGAAGACGCTGATTGGGCTAAAACCAGGTCCCAATCCTCTATGCGCTTATGCCTGACACGTGAGCAATGTCTGAATAGAGCTACATAGTCATTATATACCCAAGAATTCATCTGTTGTGCTTTCCTTTTTGTATACCACTTCTTTGGATCCTTTTCAATAAATCAAGTCGCTTGCTTAAAAAAAAAAAAGCCCATGTTAATAGGTGAAATTTCATAAGTGTTGAAGGTCAGGTTCAACTAATCTCTTCATTAGGTTGGATGGTAAATGGGAAGAGGGAGGAGACTGGCTGATGGTGTCTGGATCTGGCCACAGTAGTTAAGATGGACTGTCATGGGCACAGCCAGGATTTTTACTGGGGAGAAGGCAAAAAAGTTGTTGAACTTTTAGGGGAGATCACCCCCCAAGGTTACTGAGCTTTTTGGGGGAGATCATGGGTAAAGACATTACGAGGGCAGGCTTCTAACTAGGGGGAATTGGCTTCTGCGATGGGAACAGAACCTCGGCTAGTTGAGTATTTTTAATGCTTTTCCATAATTTTTGAGGATATAGGGGGCAGCTGCCTGCCGCCTCCCCTTGCCTACACCCATGTGGACTGTAGGAGGTGGTAGCACAGATTCGAATGAGGCTGTGCAGGTTTCAGATTGTGCCTATGGCTGCTGATAAGGATCACAATGGTTGTTGCTTCATATCTGAGGATACCAGCTCTGTCTTCCACACAGTACTTGAAAGAGAATCTTCTTCCCTGTATGTATTTCCTTGGAAAAGAACAACAACCAATGACTGCCTTGTTTGGGTGAGGCAGGAAAGAGTCGGCAATCTTTTTATTTATTTATTTGGATGTTCTATCTAAGACAGGGACGCTGGTGGAGCTGTGGGTTAAACCACAGAGCCTAGGACTTGCCGATCAGAAGGTCGGTGGTTCGAATCCCTGAGACGGGGTGAGCTCCTGTTTCTCGGTCCCAGCTCCTGCCAACCTAGCAGTTCGAAAGCACGTCAAAGTGCAAACTTCCGGAGGCGGCGCGAAGGGTAATGGCTGCCCTTTCCTAACGGGGAAGGGAAGCTCCGCACGAGAAGGGTCGTCCGCTACGGCGCAGCGGAGACCCAAAACGGAAAACCGCAGGCAGCAGAAGCCTGCGGTCCTGGGACCCGGCGGGCGCCTGTAGCGGCCACCGAAACGTTGAAGGAACCCCGTAAGGGGCTCCGGATCGCGGAGGAGGCTGCGGCGCTGTGGGTCGTTCCGCAATCGGCGGAGTGAAGCCGCGTAGCTGTTACCAGTGAGCGCTGACCTTTCTTCCTGAAATTTATGCCTTGAAAACAACAACCCGTGAGTAAACATCTGACTCTATGCAATTTGGGACTTTAAAATATTGAATTTGGCTGAAAGCGGAGTGACGAAAAACAGGAAGTCCGTCTTCCGCTCCCATTGAACTTGAACGCAAAGAGCTGGAGGAGTGGAGGCAAAGAGAGATCTTTTAAACTATTTGATCTGAGCACCCATTGAACTTTATTTTAAGTGGAACAATTACTCTATGTGTTGGACTCTTATGAATTTTAATTACACGGGGATATCTTTCTCCCTTTGGAGCTACATTCTAACTAAAAACCCCAGGCGCTGGAGCTGCCTGAGAAACTGAGCTGTCAGCTTGCAGTTTGCAGTTTGGATACTTTGAATCTGAACTTTGAAACAATCTGAGAGAGTTTGAACTTGTTACTTTAAGGCATTTGGATTACCAGCTTGCACCATCAGAAACACTGTAGCTGTACTGAACCTCAACTCTGCTGAAAAATCTTTTTATTGAAGGTTCCTGGATTTAAAAATCTGACTTTATTTTAATTGAAATTGACTTCTTTCCTGAAATATTTTAAACTCCCCCTAGAGGATTTGGGACTTATAACAGTGACTTTTATTTTACTTTCCTTTTCCCGGCCCTCTGTTGACTGTTACCATCTGGGCCGTGGCTTTCTCATGGGAACAACTCAGCTTGACCTTGACTTTTAGATAACTTTGGAATGAGTGGTACAAGAAGGAGAGGAAGAACTAAACAAACAACTTTGACAACTTTAACCGCAGCCTCACAGGCACGTAGATCATCTGTGCCTACTTTGCCTTCTGAGGTGGAAGCTGTTTCTCTGCCTCGGGCAGGGGAGGGAGAAACTGAGGAATTACAACTGGAAGATATGGCCTCAGGGGCAAGCACTGCTATCTTAGAGAAAATTTTCGAAAAATTAGAATCTTTGGATAAGAAAGTAGAATCTTTGGACAAGAAAGCCGATGAGCAAACATATAAAATTGAGCAGAACATAGAATGTTTAAATAAATTATCTGGACAAGTTGCACAGAATACTCAAGCAATCGGAGAATTGAAGGAGGCTGCAGGGGAAAATAGGAAATTGGCTGAAGATACCAGCCAAAAACTTGAAAACTTAGAACAAGAGGTAAGACCACTCTGTAAACAAGTAGGTGAACATCAGACCTATTTGTCCATGCTTGAACTGCGGAACAGGGAGAGCAATTTAAGGATAAGAGCAATACCAGAAGTGGAAGAAGGCAACCTAGCTGAGTTTTTGACTAAAGAATTTTCCAAATTTTGGAGTTTAGAGGAAAAGGACTTTAAAATCGTCTCGGCTTTTAGGCTCGGAAGACTTCTAAAGAAAGAGAAGCCCAGAGACTGTTTGATAATACTGAGGTCAAAGGAGGAAAGGGATAAGATTTTGGGCCTACACTATGGAAAGTCACTGGATATTTTGGACAAAAGAATTGAGATCTACAAGGATATTCCTAAACAACTGCTAGATCTTAGATCTAACTATTTGGAGTTGACAAGACTACTAAGGAAGAATTCAATCATCTTTAGGTGGGAATTTCCTCAAGGACTATCTTTTACTTTTAGAGGGAAGAAGATCAAAATCAGAACATCGGAAGATAGAGATAAATTTCTGAACGTATACGGAGAGGACCTTCACAAAGGAATTGACCAACTTCCAGGGCCTGAAACACCAGAGGAACCTGCACCCTTGGACCCTGAAGATCTTCTGAATAAGATACCACCCCTTGAAAAATAACCAGATTTATTCAGGATGTCTCTGCAACTTATGAGTTGGAACATTAATGGCTGCAACATCCCGGAAAAAAGGAGGAAAATTTTTCATATATTAAAAAAAGAACAATTGGATATTATCTGCTTACAAGAAACACATGTGACTAGGCTCCATAGAAAGGTGTTAATAAACAAAAGACTTGGTCAAGAATTTATATCTTCGGACAGAGTAAAGAAGCGAGGAGTGGTGATATATGCAAAAGAGAGCCTGTCACCTAAATTCTTATTCAAAGACGAACATGGAAGAATATTAGGAATTGAGATACAACATCAAGGAGAAAAGATTCTGATATTAGGAATTTATGCACCAAATGACGGGAAATCGGAATTTTACAAGAAGTTGCATGAGATCATGCTGGACTATCTGGACTACAACAACATCATTATGATGGGAGATATGAATGGGGTCGTATCGACAAACATGGATAAGTCACAAAATCAAAATGTCACAAAAGATGGCAGACTGCCAAAGACCTTTTTTGAAATGGCTGACAATATGGACTGGATTGACATTTGGAGAACTAAGAACCCCCTGGGAAGAGAGGGAACATTCTTCTCTGAAGCCCAACTGACTTGGACAAGAATCGACCAAATATGGATATCTAGAGGTCTGGCACCCAAGGTCAGAAAAGTGGAAATCTGCCCAAAGACCTGCTCCGACCATAATGCGCTGAAGATGGATATGACACTTTTGCCAACCGGCTCCTTTAGATGGAAGATGAATGATAGCTTGTTTGGAGATCAGGAGATCGTTAAGAAGGCCCAAAAAACTCTGAAGGACTATTTTGAAATAAATATGAACACTACGGTGGAAAAAAGAACTATCTGGGACGCAAGCAAAGCTGTGATGAGGGGGTTCTTGATACAACAGAACACTGTAAAGAAAAGAACACAAAATGAAAGGAAAGATAAGATTTTGCAGAAAATCAAAGAATTGGAGAAGAAATTAAGATCAAATCCGAAGTCACAGCCGATTCTGAGAGAAATTAAACTATATCAAGCTCAATATTCCAAATTGATAAACCAAGAAATAGAATGGAAGATTAAATTAATGAAACAAAAAACTTTTGAATCGGCAAATAAATGTGGGAAACTGCTAGCCTGGCAGTTGAAGAAGAGACAGAAACTAAATACAGTTACAAACCTAGAAATTGAAGGAAGAAATATCCAGAACCCCATGGAAATTAGAAAGTGCTTCCAGAGATACTTTAAAAAATTATACACTCAAGGGCCGCAAGATGAGGTTGAGATTAAACAATTTTTGGAAAGAAATGGACTAACAAAGTTGTCACAAAAAAACAGATTAATCCTGAATAACAAAATAACACAGCAAGAGATTGAACAAGCTATCCAGAACATGCAATTGGGCAAATCTCCAGGGCCAGACGGCCTGACCTCCAAGTATTATAAGACATTAAAAGACTATCTGATCCAACCATTGATGGAGGTCTGTAATGAAATTATGGAAGGGAAGAAGGCGCCGGAATCGTGGAAGGAAGCTTTTATCACATTGATACCAAAATCTGAAGCTGAAAAGACACAACTTAAAAACTATCGTCCCATCTCCCTTCTGAATGTGGATTACAAAATATTTGCAGACATTTTGGCAAGTAGATTTAAAAGAGTTCTTAATGAAGTAATTCATAAAGACCAGGCAGGCTTTCTCCCAGGCAGACATATGTTTGCAAATACTAGGAACATTATTGACGTTTTGGAACTTTTGCAAACAGATATAAATACAAAAGCAGTGTTAATTTTTATAGACGCGGAGAAGGCCTTTGACAATATTTCTTGGAAATTTATGAAGGGAAATTTGAATGAAATGGGAGTGGGACGGGGGTTTGAGAATGGGATTGACGCAATATATTCAGAACAAAAGGCTAAACTAATAGTTAACAATGTGGTTACAGAAGAGTTCAAAATTGAAAAAGGAACACGACAAGGCTGCCCGATTTCCCCTTTGTTATTTATTTCGGTTCTGGAGGTGCTCTTGAACTTAATCAGAGGGGACCGGTTGGTGGAAGGGATTCAGGTCGGAGCGAAACAATACAAATTGAAAGCTTTCGCAGATGACTTAGTTTTAACTCTGCAGGAGCCAGAATCTAGTACGAAAAGAGTATTACAACTGATACAGGATTTTGGTCGGGTGGCAGGATTTAAATTAAATAAACAGAAAACTAAAGTGTTGGGAAAAAATTTGACAGATATAGAGTCGGAACGGTTTCAGAGAGAAACAGAACTAACTATGGTTAAAAAAGTAAAATACCTAGGGGTAAACATAACAGCAAAAAACCTGAGTCTATTTAAGGATAATTATGAAAAATGTTGGTCTGAAATTAAGAGAGACTTGGATACTTGGACAAAATTGAAGCTTTCTTTGTTAGGCCGAATTGCTGCTATCAAGATGAATGTATTGCCAAAAATGTTGTTTTTGTTTCAAACATTACAGATTGTGGACAAAACGGAGTGCTTCCGGAAGTGGCAGAAAGATATATCCAGATTTGTCTGGCAGGGCAAAAAGCCCAGAATTAAGTTTAAGATATTAACAGATGCGAAAGAAAGAGGGGGCTTTGCCCTGCCAGACTTAAAGTTGTACTATGAAGCCGCAGCTTTTTGCTGGCTAAAAGACTGGCTACTTCTCGAAGACACTGACGTGTTGGACTTGGAAGGTTTTAACAATGCTTTTGGTTGGCATGCATACTTATGGTATGATAAAGTTAAGATCAATAAGGCCTTTAAGAACCATATTGTCAGGAAAGCAGTGTTTAATGTCTGGACAAAATACAAAGACTTACTGGAAAATAAAACTCCAAGGTGGCTCTCACCTCTGGAGGCTAAGGCCCTAAAAAGACCCAATATGGAGGCCAAATGGCCAAAATATTGGGAAATATTAGAAAAAGATGGAGACAATTGGAAATTGCAGAGTTTAGAGAAAATGAAGGATAAGGTGCGAGACTGGTTACATTATGCTCAGATTAAAGAAGTTTTTAAAAATGATAAAAAGTTAGGGTTCCAGGTGGAGAAATCGAAGTTAGAAACTGAATTGTTAGAACCAAAGACTAAGGTATTATCTAGAATGTATAACTTGCTGTTAAAATGGAATACACAAGACGAAATGGTTAAATCGGCTATGATAAAATGGGCACAGGACATTGGGCATAACATCATGTTTGAGGACTGGGAAAGGTTGTGGACCACTGGGCTGAACTTCACCGCATGTAATGCTCTGAAGGAAAATGTAATGAAAATGATATATAGATGGTACATGACCCCAGTTAAACTTGCCAAAATATACCATTCGTCTGATAATAAATGTTGGAAATGTAAAGAAAACGAAGGAACATTCTTTCACCTCTGGTGGACATGCCCTAAGGTGAAGGTCTTCTGGGAAATGATATATAATGAGCTGAAAAAGGTATTTAAGTATACCTTCACTAAGAAACCAGAGGCCTTCCTTCTGGGTATTGTCGGCCAGAAGGTGTTAAAGAAGGACCGAACATTCTTTATGTATGCAACAACGGCAGCAAGGATACTCATCGCAAAAAAATGGAAAACTCAAGATCTACCCACACTGGAAGAGTGGCAGATGCAACTGATGGACTATATGCAACTGGCCGAGATGACTGGCAGAATCCGTGACCTGGGAGAAGAGAAGATGGAGGAAGACTGGGAGAAATTCAAGAAGTATCTACAAAAACATTGTAATTTGGTTGAATGTTAAGAAGGATGCTAGATTATAAAAAATTGGCCACCACTAAATTAGATTTGAAATTTGATGATAAGTGAGACTAAAGAAAATATAAAACTTTTTGGAAGAAGTGCTAGATTATATTTGAATGTGTGGACATGAGATTGTAAACAAGTTGATAATTTGTTTGGAAAAAACTTTTAACGATGTAAATGGGAGCGGGAGACGCGAGGGAGTCCAAAGAAGTCATGAAATTATGTCTGTGATAGAAGTAAGATTGTTTATTATTTGTGCATTTATATTTAAAAACTTTAATAAATATTTATAAAAAAAAAAAAAAAAAACGAAAGCACGTCAAAGTGCAAGTAGATAAATAGGTACCGCTCCAGCGGGAAGGTAAACGGCGTTTCCTTGCGCTGCTCTGGTTCTCCAGAAGCGGCTTAGTCCTGCTGGCCACATGACCCGGAAGCTGTACGCCGGCCCCCTCAGCCAGTAAACCGAGATGAGCTCCGCAACCCCAGAGTCGGTCACGACTGGACCTAATGGTCAGGGGTCCCCTTTACAAATGTTATGTGGGTCCCGTGAGTGTGAGGTAAATGCAGTTAGTAGTTTTGCAATCATATCCTTAAATTCCGGAGAGATAAATTATGAAATTGTGCCTACCGGCTATCGTTTGCCTTGTTTTCTGGGAAGCCTGTAAGTGCACAAACTATACTATTCACTTTCTATCCCTGTGTCTTACTAGTGGAAAAGGAGTACGAGGAATAAACGTTGCCATTACACAGAATACAATGCAGAATCACAACCTAAAACTTCCCAAACGAGATGTTTTATTTGTAGCTGATTTTGACATGTCAGTCTGCATCCTGTATTTGTTTAAAAAACCACACAAGATGGCAGCAGAACGGGCTCATTAGAAGTAGTTCAGTGGATCACTTGCTGTCTTCCCAGTCTGGTAAGCCGTCAAAGAAGGGGCTTCGTTCTTGTGAGGAAGGGGCTGGAAGACACGCAAGTGCAAATGTTCACCCTGGCCAACATCGACCTGGAGGGAAGAGAGAACGAGCCAGGGTTAAAATGTTCGATGTTAATTACTGCCCGAGTTCACATTAACAATCCTAAAATGTGACCCTCCAGCTACTGTTGGACTCCCAATTCCTAGCAGCCCCAGCCAAGACAGTTCAAAGTTTGGGGCGATTATGAAAGTAAGAGGCCGGCAGAATCACAAATTAGCAACTCCTGTGAGAAGCTTTTAGTCGAGGGAGGGAGGGAGGATTGGAACTTAAGGCAAAAGTAGCTTGCATAAAAAGAATTGTGTTAAACAGGAAATGCACATTGCTTAGAGACCCATCGACTGGACAATCTACTGGGCGGCTTTGCACAGTGAGAGGGACAACTTTTTCAGGGTTTTACTGTAGTAACCAAATGAAAAGGTGGAAGGACTAGGTAAAAAAAAAAGGACCCCTGGATGGTTACGTTTAAGAGTGGCTGGGGAAACCCAGCCAGATAGGCGGGGTATAAATAAATGATGATGATGTCCAGTCAAAGGCAACTATGGGCTTGTGGCGCTCATCTCACTTTCAGGCCGAGGGACAGACAGCTTTGTGGGTCATGTGGCCAGGATGACTAAACCGCTTCTGGCACAATGGAACACAGTGATGGAAGCCAGAGCATACGGAAATGCCATTTACCTTCCCACCGCAGCAGTACCTATTTATCTACTTGCACTGGTGTGCTTTCGAACCGCTAGGTTGGCAGGAGCTGGGACAGAGCAATGAGAGCTCACCCTGTCATGGGGATTTGAACCGCCGACCTTCTGATCGGCAAGCCCAAGAGGCTCAGAGGTTTAGACCACAGCGCCACCTGCGGTTTACCCAACAGGCAGCATTCCTCTCATTTTGAAGAACGAGTGAAGGGACGATACACATCCGTCTCTAAAGGCAAGCCAGCCTATTTTTAAAGTGACGCAAAAGCTTCCTGATGAAGTGGTTTTAAATGGCAAAGGTATTAAGTAATTAATAATATAAAGCACAATATATATATATATATATATATATATATATGCTTTCGTATATATATATGGCTTGATTAAGCTTCTTCAATAAAAACTAGTGTGGCGATCACACAGGGCCCCGAGACGTTTGACCCTGTGCCGCCACTGCGATTGCTTTTTCCGCTGCCACCACCCCGTATCTCATGGGGACACACGGAGTCCAGTCAGTTGTTAACATAAACAACTAATCAAGTTTATTTTTAAATGCAGGAACAAGCTTATGGTTTCAGTTAATTTTTCTCTTGTCAGTTTCTTATTCTTAGTTCCTAACAACTCCAAACTGATTATTCCAACTATCTATCTGACTCCGCCCAACAATTCCTCTCACTCTCTCACAATACAGCTCTACCAACCCACACCTAAACCTCCCTCTTCCTTCTTCAACTCCCAAACCTCAAATGACTTTCAAAACCTCCCACTCTAACTTTTATTCCCCCCTTGCATTCTCACTGGCCAATCACATCACACCTTTTTTAACCCTTTCCTTATGACCCATCCTAGGAGGCAAACGCCACAACTAGTTTTTAAAATGTAGACTTTTTAGAATAGAAAGTTCATTAATAAAATTCCCGATCATTTCTCAGTTGGAGCACTGACCTTAATGAAATAGTTTGTTCCAGCAACCACCTGTGTTTTGTACTCAACAGCAGTGAAAACAGTGTAAACCTTGTTTTCCTTCTGTTCTATCTGAGATTTCATCTGAAATTAAAAATAAGAAGAGTTGTCATTCTTGGGCAGCAAAGAACTGAGCAAAAGCCATAGGAAACGGTGGGTGTTTGCATTGCTCCGTTATTCATTTTGGGTTTGAGAAATTTTGCAGACCCCCAAATCCATTTGGGACAAGTGCAGAAACAGCCGCTGTTTCAAGACAAGTCCTGATCTCAGGCCAAGGGTGGACGCTCATGGCTGCCCTTCCCAGAGAAGCCAAACCTGCTTGCCTAGAAGAGAGCCGCATTTTTGTATGCAACCAAACGCTTCTTGAGATGGAAGTTTTTATGAAGAAGAAACGCAGTAAAAATGGCACAAAAGGCTATATGACATTGTGGTCAAAATGCGTGGGCTGACTCAATACATTTGGCCACACCTAACAATTTAGTCTCTGAAAATATCATCATCAACCTTTATTACGGTCCAGAGACCCAACAAATCGTTACAAAGCAATACACAATTCATACAGCCTACCTCCAGGTTAAACAAGCATTTTGTTCAGAATATAGGGATCATTGGTTCTTGCAACCACCGACACAAACTTTGCCACTGCTAATGTTCTAGCGTTTGTCCGGTCTTCCAATAGGAACCTGACATAGTGAGTCTCTGATTTTCCCGGGAAAGGTACCAGCAAGGGTAATATCAGTTCAGCCCTGGCTTGCTCATATTTTTCACAGTGCAACAAAATATGTTTTATGGAATCGATGTCTTGAGCACACGAGCAAAGTCTGTCCTGGTAGGAAACTCCTCTCAACCTGCCACCCAAGACTGCAAAAGGAAAGACGTTTAGTCCAGCTTTGGTGAATAACCTTCGATAGTTTGGTACTGTCAGGTTTTTAATGTAAGATGTTAACTTAAAGACATCGAGATCGCAAGTCACTGTGTGCATTATCCCATAATCTTTGCTTTAATGTCTTTAGGGCACCTTCGTAACCCAGGTAATACAGTTGGGGGGTGACAGACCAATAGAGGTGGCTTTTCTGGCCATGGTTTTCTGCCATTTGCTGACAAATTCCTCATTGGTCAGGTGTTGGTACAAACCCTTCCCTAGATCAAACACTGAAATCCTGAGCCAATGTTTTAGGGCAGCCCACCACGCTTTAGTTGAAATTGGGCATTCACCAGCTTCTAACAGAAGTATGGAGTTGGGGACACAGTTGGGTACCTGCAGCAGAGATCGTAGAAATTTTGCCTGAAAGCCATCTAGCTTTGGCAGGTCTCCATTATGCCAGACATCTGCAGCGTACAGGAGTTGAGAAACGGATTTTGTGTTGAAAACCCTTAAGGCTGCTGGAACATATTTGCCGCCCTTTGTGAAAAAGAATCTGAATATGGCTAGCTTTGCGATCTCTGAAAATATTAAACTGCTCCCCTAGAACAAATAGCATTCTTTCAAAAGAAAGCTACAAAGTCTCATGGCATCTAAGTTTTTGTAGGCTAGAGTAAAAAAAACCACACACACCACCTTACTTGCGCCACAAGCAGTTTGTAAGCCTGAAAGGTGTCACAAAAACTTATTCCATAATAACCTCCGAGCAGCCACAAGACTCTTTGCGAAAGCTGCGGTGGATTTTTATTTTACTTTATTTACAAAATAAAGGGAATCTGAAATCGTGAGACTATCAGCATTGATATTCATTTTCCAAACCTGGTCCCTGCATGGATGACACAAGACGGGGGTCTGTAGCAGGACAGAATAGCAAAGAGTTGTGGGGGGGGCTCAATGCCCCTCCCCGTCACCATTAGTTAGAATAGGGCATTGTCACTGGCGCCACCAAACTTTGAGTCAAGGGAGGTTATTGATTCTGAAATAACACATGCAATCTGTAGCCAGATAAACAGGTATTCTTTTTTCACAACTGAATGACAGCTACTAAATAAGGTGCGTTTTCCACATTGGTTTAATTTATATACAAAATATAAATTTGTCAATGATTGTTTTAATGGGCTCTTTTACTTACCTTGTCAGCCAGCTGCTGAACATCTGGAGTAGAAGGACTGGCCTCTGTTAAGCCTCCAGCCATCATGGTGACAAGTCAAACTTGAAGGTGCTGAGAAGTCTCCACAGGCAAATCTGCAGCAACTATGATCCAATAGTTTAGTCGGGCGTATTATATACTCTGACAGTGTCACATGACTCTTATGTAAATGAATTTAAAGAGTCATCACCTGAGAATAAGAAGAAAGAGGTAGACTTCTGTTACAATGGGTTGTTACAGTATGGGGAAATACAAATTTAACATGATTTATCTCTCTGAACATGCAGAAGATAAGATTTCCACACAACACAATCAAGCTTTTGTTTTGTGAGAGTTGAGGAGGGGCGAGGAATCTTCCTGACTCACCAGAAGCTTAACTGCTTGAGTAATAGACGCATGACTGACTTTTGTTCTTTGCAACAGCAGCTCTTCTTGAGTTGCTCAGCTCACAGTCAGATTCCTTGTTTCATTGGTTCAAGGCCAAACAAGAAGGGAGGACAGGATAAATGAAAAAGCTCGGAGGTCTATGAATTAAAACCAGTCTTCCTAAACCTGGTGCTGCTAGACTACAACTCCCATCATCCCTGAACACTGGTCACACTGGATGGTGCTAGTCCAAAACCTCTGGAGGACACCAGGCTGTGAAAGGAGGGTTTAAGTCTATGTAAATAGCAGCTGCAGGAGGGCTTGGCATGCGAGGAGATTCTATCTTTCCAGTGAAAACCATTCCCACCCCACCCACCTTGCTATTTGCTATGGGAGGGGAAAAAACATACTAACAAAGGGCCTTCTCGGTAGTGGTGCCCGCCCTGTGGAACGCCCTCCCATCAGATGTCAAGGAAATAAGCAACTATCTGACTTTTAGAAGACATCTGAAGGCAGCCCTGTTTAGGGAAGTTTTTAATGTTTGCTCTTTTATCATGTTTTTATTGTTCTGTTGGGAGCCGCCCAGAGTGGCTGGGTAAATCCAACCAGATGGGCAGGGTATTAGTAATAAAATTATTATTATTATTATTGCTTTTTTCTGTACCAGTGCCCACTTGGTATCAGCCTGGCAAATTACAATAGCTGATCTGTTGTTGCACATTTTATGTCCTATGAAACAAATGGCTATAGAATGTGAAGAGCTGGCTTGTGTTTCTGTTACCCTACAGAAAACCCTAAATTAAGATGACCAGTCTTTTATTTAGAAATACTTAAAACCTCTTGCAGCATGAGGAAATGGGGGGCTGCATGTGGCAATTTAAAAACTAAGTGATTTCTCAGCACAATCAGATGCTGGTTGCCTGCATCTGATGAAACGGGCTATCCTTCAATAATTTTCTCCAAGGTGCCACAAGAATAAGGCTGAAATCCTGTACATAGGTGAGTTCAGTGAGACTCTTCCATCCCTGTGTACATAGATTAGGACTGTGCTGTGCATTTAAATAAGCTGGGCATTCCTATTCTCTTTGTGTTTCCTGAGAGGCAAGGCTAAGACTTCTACATTGCGAAAGATTCAAGCGCTTTGGTTACCATTTCGCAATACCACAGATAATTAAGTTCTTTCTCTGTGGGTGTGTGTTTAAAAAATCAGACTTCAAGCAAATTTAATAGTATCTGAAGAGTAACGAGTGGAATCTATACATCTATGACATTAAGCATTGCATGAGAGCCCATGCCGTAGAAAGACAAGCACTGAGAATCATTAACAGGAAGAAGGCACAACCTGCCAATGGAACTGTGAAACAAGTTTTTTGGCCTAGAAGCACAGGGGTTTTTTTTATTTCTAATGTTTACATATTCTCTCCACGGAACAAAGGATAGCACCCTCCCACCCCAATTTATCTGCACAGCAAGCCTGTAAGGAAAGTTCAGCTGAAAGAATGACTGGCTTAAAGACTGGCCAGGGAGTTGTGGCTGCATGGAATTTTGGCCCCGGATCTCCTTAGTTATTTTCTTATATTTTATCACTATTCCACCCTGGCTTTCCTGAAGCGAGACTGCAGAGTACTTGGTCCAACTCCACCTCAAGGCAGCTTCTCACCGGCAGGTGCTAGACCAACTTTGAAAAAGGTAGATTTTATAGCCTCCAACCAGTTACCTTCTTAACTTCAGTTTTTCCATACATAGATGGAAATGGAGGACGCTACGAAGATATATTTGCATGCTGCTCTTAGCCATCAATAGCTTTTGTCAACTTGGTCTAAATCAGTGTTTCTCAATCTTGGGTCTCCAGATGTTTTTTGGACTACAACTCACACCATCCCTGAGCTAGCAGGTCAGGGATGATGGGAACTGTAGTCCAAAAACAACTGGAGACCCAGGTTTGGGAAACACCAGTCTAAATAATCGAACTGAGGGAAAGTTGGGTAGTTTGTTCTAGCTGGGACTTGAGAAGAGAATGCCTGAAGCAACAGCACACAGGGAGGTAACCTTTTTGGTGATCTTCTATTGGGAAAATTAGACCCCACCCTCATGCTTTTATGACTCAATGGGGCAAGCACATGATTAACCAACATGGGTGTTCTTGTCACATCTCGTCTGGCCCCAAGGTCATTCCAAATAGAAAAACCCAGGACTAGTGCATAGTTTTAAAATAAAAAAACCCCTCAATGCTAAGCAACTTTTAGGCATTAAGGAAGTGAAGGGGGAGGGTTTGAAAGTGTCAGTAGGGCCACACATTTTGCCTCCCCCCCCGGACATTAAATAAGCCTTTTACACTTAAATCTTCCAAAATGCTGACAGCTCTCAAAACTTGGATATTTTAGTCAGGTTGGTTGCGATAGGGTTCTGCAACAGGAAATTCTGTATTTTCCCATTTGATGGAACGTAAATGATCAACGGTGACCTTTCCTAACTGTAAATGATAGTTTAAAAAAAATATTACATTTTAGAGAAAGTTCTCTCATTTTTCAAAACAGGTAAAATAAAAAGCACCCTTGTGATGTTTTGCAATATGTGTATTTTTAAAAAACATAACCAGGGCTGCCAATAATTAAAAGAAAGTAGAACCTGTTATGGGCATTAAAGCCCAATGTTAGAGGTTTTGTTTTATTTTCCCTCTGTCACTTTGGATCTCCAGCAGCCACAACAAGATTGCAGCCTTTCAACTGCTTTGCACATAAAAATGCAGAAAGTGAGGAACTGTGAAATAAGTAAAGAACCAAAAGATAAAACTCTTCAGCTTAGGAAATCAAGTCCATCGGCCTGGAGGCTATGCAGACAACCAGCAATTTCATAGCTTGTCAAAAGAAAAAGACAAGACGGCCACATGGCTCACTCGCAACGCATCACATTACATGAAACTGGGAAATGTGGGAAGGCTCCAGGATTGTGCTCATTCAGAATGGGAGCCCGCCACATGCTATCAAGAGGACACAGTCTATCGCCCCCACCTGGGTACTTTCCTCTGCATTTCAGCTGCATGAAGGTGAAAACAGGGTCTCCGAATGATCTACAGGGCAATGATTACCATTGCATGAGGCATTGCAGTTGAAACGTGCAGCACCTCCATTGTCTTATTAATGCACAAATGTGTGCTACAAACAAAATTGCTTTGGCTGAAGCAATCTTAACTCCTAACCCTATGATCTCGGAATACTCATATATTCACATAACATCATTCCAGTGGGCCAAGTAAATAACCGCTTGCACAATTTTCAAATCCAAGTCTACGTTTGGAAATGAAGTACTGTTTAAATAAAGGCATGCAGACTTTACACAGGGTCTAAGCACACCGGCTTGGATGTGTGGCATCTGCTTCTATCGTCTGTCTTGGCACATTATAAACAGGTTCCATTCATTATCTGGAATGTACAGCATTCCCTGAAAGGGTATGGATTATTCAATTCTTCTTTATTTTTTTAAAAATTGTTTCTACACTTCTTCCTTTTGTTTCAATTTAGATCATTACTTGCTGGAAATACAGAGCTAAGGTGAGGTGTGTGGCAGGCCAAGCCAAGATCCAGAAAACCCTCGTTACAGGAAATCCTACCCCCATATGCTAAAAATATAATTGGTCTTAATTAAAATCATTACAATCCAACCTCTAAAATGAATTTTTAATAATGAATTAATCATTATAATGGGATGTGAAAAAAAGGAATCTGAAGCAGCCTCGTCTTGTCAGGGAGAGCATAAAGGTTTCTATGCACAGGTGGGTTTAGGAAATTGAGTCATCACACAGTGAGAGGCTTGTATTGCGACTCTGGAATGTTGGTAATTATCGCAGGGTTTTATTTTATTTTTTGCTTTCTATACACCTTGATGGCTTTTGAAATGAAATATCTACACACTTTGTAGAGTGTAACCATGTGTTCTGTGTGCTTTTCAGAGCTAATTTCCCTCACACTGGAATCTCATGACGAGAGTAAGGCAATCTCTTGGTCTCCTAAACCAAGCCAATTAAATAGTATTTGTGATTTATTATAAGGCTAAGCTTTTAGAAAATTGTCAGCAAAACTGCATGGTGCTTGAAAATTTATTTTGTACATTTAAAATGGCATTAAAGAATTGTATTCAAAATTATATAAGGATAGAACTATTGGAAAGCCTGTCATGTTGTCCAGCTGTTGAGCGGCGTAAATTTCCTTTATTTGAATATCAGACAGTTACATCTAACAAAGGCATATTCTCTCGAGTTCAATTTAACACCCACACCCACACCTTTTTCTCTCCCACAAATTAGAACTGTGTCTCTTCTAGAACTTGATCAATAGGACTTAATTTCAAGAAACTCTGTTGACATATTGGGGGGAAATCTGCTATTTCCACAGGTGAGTAATTATGCTGTGTAACTCCCTGGTAGGCCACTCATAAAGAGAGACTTATAGTTAACATGATATGAAGTGAATTTACCTATAGGTCTGTCCACATTGGCATGTCATCCGTGAAACTGATGAGAGGCATTCAGTATTTGCTTCGTGTAGCAAATTCATGAGTTTAATATCTTTCACTCTCAAATTATTTCAGCATCCAAGCCAAAAAGATATAGATGTCAACACCCACACTCCAAAAGTGTCCAGTATAAAGCAATTCACAGCTGGCACCATTGGTATGTCAGATTGAAACTGGAGTCCACAGTTTAAATTGACTACATTGCCAGTCAAAATTGGATTTGTTTACAGAATGCTACATGTAGTTAAAAGGTAAATTCCCACTTTGTATCAAGTATTACCTATTAACTTCCTTTTATAACAGCAGTAATCTTTTAAGACCTATGCCAGTTTTAGAACTAGGCCTGATGATACAGCCCAAATTTAGCCATCCTGGAAACCAAAATAAAAAGGTGAAACTTTGTGGTCCAAGAAGAGATAGAGACATTATTCTCTCATCCTGTCTAAAGGATACTTGTAGATCTGGAAATGTTGAAGTTAAAATGCTGGCATCACATTCCATCTGGTTTTTTCTTTTCTTTAATAAAAAAGACTTCTTTCCATACAAAATAGAGGTTGATTTATCTTAATTAGCAAAATGATTCACTGGGCTGAACCCCACAGATCTGATTCCCCCCCCTCAAAAGGTCCCAAGCAGCTTGTTCCATGTTTCTTCTCTTATTTGCATGATTGAAGTTCACTTTCAGGGGAAGACATCCCCTCCTCTGCATCACTGACTCTTCGGAGGCTTATAATGAGCTCTGCAGCGTTCATTAAATACCTAAGACACCAAGACAGAGGGATTGGTTCTTGAAATAAATATTGTTAATACAAGTAAGGGTGCAATGAATGTTCAAAACACTTAATCTGCTGGGGAGCAAAATGCTGGGGAAACCCAGCCAGATGGCCGGGATATAAATATATTATTATTATTATTATTATTATTATTATTATTATTATTATTATTATTATTATTATTATTTCTCCTCCTCCTCCTCCTCCTCCAGTAATCGCAACTCAATGGGAAACAGCCCAAATCTTAAACTGGACGCTTGATACCGTTCACTCTGGAATATACCTCTAATAGAGAAAATCATGCATAATTTGAGATTTTGACAAGAACAAAAACCTCCAAACATTTTTATATGATCTGGCAGTCCTTTAAGAAGCATAAAGCAGAACCATCATTCTCAAGACAACCCTCGTCACAAGCCCGGCAAATCTGGAACTATGCTTGACGATCTGATAAAGCTGATAGCCTTTACTTGGACTTTGTTATTTTAACTCATGTGTGTATATTTTATAGTTTTGTTTTTCATATTTAAATTTTTGACTGTTGTTATATTTTTAATCTCTGTTTTATATGCATTCTAAAATTATATAATACTAATAAAACTTTACCCCCCAAAATAAAGGATTAATTACAGTCCAATCAACTATGCATATGTTGCCAAGAGATTTAGCCATACATAAAATGTGCTTTGTTTTATATTTTTTGTTACGTTTTTATTGTTTTCATGTTTTGTGTCCATCTTAGATACCTAGGCTATTTGTTTTATTTATTTACAGCAGTATTTCTCAAAGGGGGGGGGGAAGCTGCTACGATCCAGGGGCGCGGTAGTAGCCTTGGCTGCAATTCGGGGGTGTTGAATAAAAACAGGGGGCAGTAAAAGTATAAAGAAAGAAGAAAATTTTAAAAAAACGATTCATTCTGCTGTGCAATGATTCTTACCACCACGTTGGGCGCCACTGTGGGACGGTGACGATCCCTCGCCTGGATCCAGAGTGAGGGGTGTCAGGGACTGGACTGAGGAGGAATGGTGGGAGGGCTCCCCCCCCCCCATTGTCCTGAACCTTCCCAAGAGCAGGAGGACAGTATTGATTTAGAACAGTGGTTTGCAGAGGGGCATAGTCCAGAGGGGGAAAGCTGGGAAATACTGGGTGAGGAACAGCTAGAAGAGGAAACGCCAGGAGAGAGACAGCTGGCAGATTCCCCCCTTCGCCTAAGACTAGACGGGCTTTTGAGAGTGACAGAACAGAGAGCGCAGTGACAATAAGCTTAGATTACTTGGCATAGGAGTGACGTAGATTAAGGGGGACAGAAGGGGTGAACCTTTACTGGGAGCAAAGCCATTTCAAGAGATGCATTCCTTTGTCTCTCACTGTGATTATTAAAGAAACTAACTGGTAAGAACGCTCCTTTTGTTTGATCTGCTTATTTACTGCCACCGGGGGAGGGATCCGATTCCCCGAAGCCTGACACCTGGGTTTGGGCGAACCCTTTTCAGGTTCACTCAAGCCCAGGAAGTGAATTGCAGCTTGCCTGCCTATTCAGCCAATGGCAGGCGGGCTGAGGTGCTGGACCTGCCCCTGGGGTGGACCAGACTCGAGTCGGCAGGCTTCACTCTGCTCCGCCCCATGGGTTTTTAATCCTGGGGCCTAGTCCACTTTGCAGAACCAAACATTAATAAACTGATAGCAGCACACCAGGTTCATCCTTCTCATTAGTATTATTTTTCATGTTATTCTTAATTTTTATTTTAATATTATCTTTCGTTATCTTAGCTTTTTGTGTGTAGTGCGAATGATACTAGGGTTGATTTTTATAAATAATTTTATAATTTCAAGCTTCAAGATGTCTTATTTACAACATCTTTCTTTACTATGTTGTAGGACATAGGTAGAAATACAGATACATAAAAGAACCAAATTTGTCACTGTATCTTTGTTTCTTTGCTTAAGAAGGTAGATTTGCAGAACGCGCTTAATATGTATTTTTTTCTGAAAAGGGAGCAGCAGGCCAAACAAGTTTGAGAACCGCTTATTCAGAGTATTTCTACTCCTCTCCTTATTTTAACCTAGCCTGAATCATCACACTTCATCTCATCACAGTGTTAATGTGTTGCATCAAACAAATATCCACACAGAGGTCCTAAATCTCCAGTCAAGAGGATGCCATACCTTCCAGCTTCTATCGTTTACCACTTCTTCAACGTTCAACTCTGATTGCATTAATCTCAACTGTGGGAGAAAGGAAAGAAGGTAAGTGCTCTCTGCATTAGGAGCTTGGCAAGATGGATGGGTTCCTATCAGCAGCAGACTGACAGGGATCATGTTCTTTATCATCCAGCGAAACCACGTAGAAGCCGAAACATTTATTCACGTAAATAAAAACATTATGACAAACACTGAAGATGCCTGAACATTAACTAGCAGTGGTACGGACCCTACCATCCAGCAAGCGAACCTTTCCATGCAAATATGTGAATTTAACATAGGTATCGGGGGCCTGGCCTTCAACAGATATTAGAACATTTCACTGGTGGAAGGGGATTTTTTTTTCCTGTCCAAGAGACCACAAAGCAAAGATGGGGAATCTTTTTCGGACGGAGGGGCAGGTTCCCTTGCCTTTGTACAGTAGGCTGTTTTCTGCACAGTCTCGCACACACCCTCTATCCTCCACCCATGATAATGCAAGAAGCGTCATCAGGGCTCAAGGGCATATTCTAGCCAGGCAAAACACTTACGAAGAGTGCAAGGCAGGGCTGCTAAGGTGTGCAGCCTGAGGAGAAAGGATGTGACTGGTGAGACGGAGAGGGGCCAGGGAAATGTCCCAAGGGCCAGATAGAAAGGCCTATGTTCAGTAAGCGAGACCTGCATGTACAGTGGAACCTCGGGTTAAGTACTTAATTCGTTCTAGAAGTCCGTACTTAATCTGAAACTGTTCTTAACCTGAAGCACCACTTTAGCTAATGGGGCCTCCTGCTGCTGCCGCGCCGCCACCGCACGATTTCTGTTCTCATCCTGAAGCAAAGTTCTGAACCCGAGGTACTATTTCTGGGTTAGCAGAGTCTGTAAACCGAAGCGTATGTAACCTGAAGCATATGTAACCCGAGGTACCACTGTACTATCTTTTTTCCTCTTGCGATTATGAATTGTACACTATTTTTCATATAATAATAACAAGGAAATAAGTCTTAAAACTCTTCCACTCACCTTTGTCTGCTCTTTCCTGAGCCTTTTTAACAATGCCGTATCCTCCAGAGATTTCCTCCTCTCTTCCTGCAAAGATTCTACTACACTGGAAGCTTGGGCAATACAGGTTTTGATTATTCTCTCTCTACTTTCATGAGCCTGTGCCAGCTAAATAAATAGTGAAAAGAAAAGAGTCAGATATCCAATCACCTGTTAAAAGCAAGGAATAAATGGAATGATTTTTGTACAGAATGTACATCTTTCAACGTGCATGGAGTGGATGTTCCACAAGATCGTTTTACTCCCAACCATCTTTCTCGCCTTCTTATTCACAAATGCAGCCAGAAAACCTACAGCTCACCCAGTAACAGTGCAGTCAGTGATACCCTAGAGGTTACGCAGAAATATAAATGGAAAATTTCTGCTACAGCAGAAAGCAAGGGAAAAGTCTGTCAGTTTAGATACTAGAGAGAAATCCTCACTGCTTGAGAATAATACAGCTTTAATGAACTGGTTCCACTCCTGTTCACTTTCTTTGAAATGCTAAGTGGAGGGGAGAGTGGCAACATAGAGTTCTCATATTTCAATGTTGTACATGAGATACATTCAAAACTACCTTTCCAACTTTTAATGTATCCTGAAGTTCCAAGAGCTCCTTAGGCTGCTTCTCCAGGGTAGACTATATGCTGCTGGTTGCACCAGTAAGAATTCATTGCCTGATGTTTAAAAAGGTTCTCAGCTTTTTACATGTCAGACAATGAATTCTTACTGGTGCAACCAGCAGCATATAGACGCAACTTTTATTGTACAGCCTGGTTAAGAGCACTGCTAAAGGGAGTAAACAAGCAAATGAAGAGAGAGCCTCTGAACCCATAATATAATGCTATTTAGAATGACAGAAAGCCAATTTCATTCAATTCAATTCAATTCAATTTGCTTAAAATACAGAAAGCTGTTTAAGAGGCTGTCTTAGATATGCACTAAGACCATAAGTGGGGTGGGGACAGATTCCTTTTCATACAGGATAAGGCCCAGATCATTGAGAACATTGGCACTGACTCGCCTGAGACTGACAGGAGCATTGAAAGATACTAACAGTATTTGGAGTAAGGGGCCAGTGTGAGTGAGAGGCAGTTACAAGACTCATTCTTGAAGGAAGTGAGGCCATGGAGAGAGAGAGAACACAGAGAGGTAAAACTTTTTAGTTTATATTATTATTAAATATTATTCTATTCTACTGCTCCATGGGACTCCCACTGGTGTCCTGTCCAGGGGAATGATAGTTCCAATTTGCTTAACTTCAACTGCACTACAGTCTCTGATGCTTCTAAAACATTCACAATGCCGGACTTTTCAGATTTATGGTTAACTATTATTAACTCGTCATGGGGATTATTGATTACAAGCGAAGCTTGAAATAAGATGTTGCAGCATAGGTTTCCAAGTTCCAGTCAGCCATGCTCTTTTCCAGAATAGTCCATTTCCCCCATCCTCCTTCTCCCCTGCCTCACAAAAGCCTCTCAGAATTTTGTGCCCACTAAGCATGTTCAGTCCTTATTAATCTGTTTTGCGTGTTCCTCCTATCTCTTAGGGTTTACCCCAATTTTTTTTTGTACTTCTGTTTATTATTAGACTTTATCATAATTTATAACTATCCCTGTCTGAACCGACCTCTTGACAGTGACAAAAGCAGTAACAATCTCCTTCCAGAGAATGAAGTAGTTAAACATAGTCACTATGTAGCATGGCATTAATGAGTGACATGCCTATTACCACTTGGTAACATTTTATGAGTTAAAAACCAAAACACAACTACAGTGGTGCCTCGCAAGACGAAATTAATCCGTTCCGTGAGGCTCTTCGTCTAGCGGTTTTTTCGTCTTGCGAAGCAAGCCCATTGGCAGCTTAGCGGATTAGCGCTATTAGCGGCTTTTAGCGGATCAGCTGATAAGCGGTTTATCAGCGGATCAGCTGATAAGCGGCTTAGGGCTTAGGAAAAGGGGAGGAAAAGGAAAAAAACCCCGCAGGAACTCACAAGACATTTTCGTCTTGCAAAGCAAGCCCATAGGGAAATTCGTTTTGCGAAGTGCCTCCAAAATGGAAAACCCTTTCGTCTAGCGGGTTTTCCGTCTTGCGAGGTGTTCGTCTTGCGGGGCACCACTCTAATAGAAGAGCAACAAATGCATTTACCGACTGATGAAGTTCTTTACACGTTTTGCTAGCATCAACTTTTCCTACAAAAGAAGCTGTTGGGACAGTGGTGTTTAATTCATGGACTATTCTGTCATCGATGGTTCTCATCACCCTGAGCAACTCCTGTAGAAGAAAGACAGACACGTTGATTCTAAGGTGAAAAAGAGTGAAAAAGAAAAAAAACCCAGGGAAATGAGTGAGGTTACAGGGAACAAGGCAGAGGGTCTCCTCGGTAGTGGCACCCACCCTGTGGAACGCCCTCCCTTCAGATGTCAAGGAAATAAACAACTATCTGACTTTTAGAAGACATCTGAAGGCAGCCCTGTTTAGGGAAGTTTTTAATGTTTGATGTTTTATCGCTTATTATTATTATTATCCGTTCCAGAGCCCCATTCGCATCCCGAAGTGAACATAACCCATGTCCGAACGTGTCACGTTTTGGCGCTTCTGTGCATGCGTGTGACGTCATTTTGATGGTCTGCGCATGCGCGCGCTGCGAAACCCAGAAGTAATGCTCTCCGTTACTTCTGGGTCACCGCGGAGCGCAACCTGAATTTGCCTAACCCGAAGCGTATTCATCTCAAGGTATGACTGTACTACTAATACAGTGGTACCTCGGGTTACATATGCTTCAGGTTACAAACTCCGCTAACCCAGAAATAGTGCTCCAGGTTAAGAACTTTGCTTCAGGATGAGAACAGAAATTGTGCTCCGGCAGCGTGGCGGCAGCGGGAGGCCCCATTAGCTAAAGTGGTGCTTCAGGTGAAGAACAGTTTCAGGTTAAGAACGGACCCCTGGAATGAATTAAGTTCTTAACCCGAGGTACCACTGTATATTCTGTTGGTAGCCACTCAGAGTGACTGGGGAAATAATAATATAGTGGTACCTCGGGTTAAGTACTTAATTCATTCCAGAGGTCCGTTCTTAACCTGAAACTGTTCTTAACCCGAAGCACCACTTTAGCTAATGGGGCCTCCCGCTGCCACCACCACACGATTTCTGTTCTCATCCTAAAGCAAAGTTCTGAACCTGAAGCACTATTTCTGGGTTAGCGGAGTCTGTAACCTGAAGCGTATGTAACCCGAGGTAATACTACTACTACTATTTGGCACCACTTTGGCTGCCGGAGTTGCCTGAAGGAGGCGTGACGAGGCGCCATATAGCCGCCTGAAGAGACTCCACTCGAGATTTGGGTGGGATTTGGGCTTCCTTAAGCCTTTTTCCTTCTTCTGCCGAAGAGGTCTCGGCTCCGGGCTTGTTCCCTCTCCCTTCCCTCCGAGCAGCACGTGCAGAAGCTGCCCGAGTCCCTTCTCCCCTCGCCCCTCGCCCGCTTCCCCTCCGCGACCCTGCCTGCCCTTGTCGCCCCCTCGGCCGGAGGAGGAAGGGGGCGCCGCCGCCAGGGCGAGCGAGAGAGCAAGCGAGCGCCGTCCCCAGGGGGCTGGAAGGGGGCGCCGCCGCCGCCGCCGGGCTGAATGGCCCGCCGGTTCTCCGCTTCCCCTCAGGCAGAGGCCTCTCCGGTCGTGGCGGCAGAGCCGGGCCTCCCGCCCCGACGAAGCAGCCCCGCTTCCCCGCTTCCCGCCCTCCGCGCCTCCGACCTGGAACTCGGCGTACTCCTCGCAGTTGAGGAAAGAGCTGGGCGCCGCCATCTTGGAGAGGCCGGAGAGCCCCGAGGGCAGCCAATCGGGAGGCGCGACGCCACAACGGCCACGCCCCCCGCCCGGGCCCCCAATCAGGAGAGAGGCGGCTTTGGCCCAAGCATCTAGTCCAGCCCCCGGCCAGGTGCAGGGATTTCGGTCACAGCTGCCAACTTTCCCCTTTACTTGCGAGGAATCCTATTTGGAAGAAGGGAATGTTCCATAAAAGAAAGGGAAAAGTTGACAGCTATGATTTAACTGGATTGACAGCTATGATTTAACACGTTCCTCCATCTGGAACGGGTCCAGAGGAGGGCAACCAAAATGGTCCAAGGCCTGGAAACGATGCCTTATGAGGAACGGCTAAGGGAGCTGGGCATGTTTAGCCTGGAGAAGAGGAGGTTAAGGGGTGATATGATAGCCATGTTCAAATATATAAAAGGATGTCACATAGAGGAGGGAGAAAGGTTGTTTTCTGCTGCTCCGGAGAAGCGGACACGGAGCAATGGTTCCAAACTACAAGAAAAAAGATTCCACCTAAACATTAGGAAGAACTTCCTGACAGTAAGAGCTGTTTGACAGTGGAATTTGCTGCCAAGGAGTGTGGTGGAGTCTCCTTCTTTGGAGGTCTTTAAGCAGAGGCTTGACAACCATATGTCAGGAGTGCTCTGATGGTGTTTCCTGCTTGGCAGGGGGTTGGACTCAATGGCCCTTGTGGTCTCTTCCAACTCTATGATTCTATAAGTGCCAGATTTAGGTATAAGCTAAACAAGCTCCAGTTTAGGACCCCACACTCTTGGGGGGGGGGCCCAAAAAAAATTAAAGGGGAAAAATAACTAGATGTACATTTCCAAATGTACGTGACACAACCTTGATGGCAGAAAGCAAGGAGGCACCACCCATGGCTCTGGCAATCAGAAAGGTATTCTTGATGTGGGTTGCGAACATGCCTCCCGCACGGATCAAGTTCGCAACCCAGGGTTCCACTGTATATTTGTGTGCGACACCCCATCTTCACCCACCATTACATAGGGTGATATTCAATGCTAGTCTTACTCAGAGTACAGAGGTTAATAGACATCGTTACTTCGGTTCATTCCTTTCAACAGACTTGAATATGGCTTAGTTTAATGCAACCCATAGTACCAAGGAGCAGGTTTTTTGGGGGGGGACAGGGAGTTTTAAACCCAGACCAGTGCCTGGAAAGTGCAAAATGAAATCTGGAAAAGCCTGAACATTTGCTCAGAATAGACTCCGTGAATTTTATGGCCCTAACTTGCTTGTGTTCATTAAAACTGAGTAAAATGCAGCTGAATACCACCCAAAGGTAGCCACATGGGCCTGGGCGTGTCTACTCAGAAGCAAGTCCTGTTGAATTAAATGGGGCCTACTCCACCTGCTTTTTCTCCCTCCCAGCCTAGGTAAAGGAACCCCTGACCATTAGGTCCAGTCGTGACCGACTCTGGGGTTGCGGCGCTCATCTCGCTTTATTGGCCGAGGGAGCCGGCGTACAGCTTCTGGGTCATGTGGCCAGCATTACTAAGCCGCTTCTGGCGAACCAGAGCAGCGCACGGAAACGCTGTTTACCTTCCCGCCGGAGTGGTACCTATTTATCTACTTGCACTTTGACGTGCTTTTGAACTGCTAGGTTGGCAGGAGCAGGGACCAAGCAACGGGAGCTCACCCCGTCACGGGGATTCAAACCGCCAACCTTCTGATCGGCAAGTCCTAGGCTTGGTGGTTTAACCCACAGCGCCACCCGCACCCCTCCCTCCCAGCCTAGGCTGGCTCTAAAATGATGAAAAAAATTGAAGGGATATCTGCAGTGCTAATCATTTTCTCTACTTGTGGACAAAGGGAGAAAAGCCTACAGGGTTCTATGCCCTGAAAGCCAGTGTATAAAGCTGTTGCGTAACTGCATAAATAACTAAAATAAAGGCAGAGCAGTCTGGGTTGAGGTCATTTGGTAGGATTGTGTGAAGGGGTGAAGAAACAATGTATGAGACCTTTGACCAGAGTCCAGGAAAGCCTTGAAACAACACAGTTGCCACAGGGGGAAGGAGTTGAGGTGAAAGGTTGCAGATCATACTGAAAACTATTTCTGCAAACTTAATGATCCAGCATGTATACATTATCTTTGTATTTGTGGCGTGTCCAGATCTTGTAAGATTTGCGGGAACTAATCCAAATCAGCACTGGAAGAAAACCAGCAACATTAATTGGATGAGTGAACTGCTGGCCTTGTAGTGCTTCCACGACAGTACAAAGGTCATTAATTTCAATGGGTCTACTCTAACTAAAGTTAGTTGACTACAGTCCAGATAATCCAGGCCTGTCAACTGGAGCCTGCTACTGCTTTCTCACTAGGAATGCCCTCTGAGATATCACTAGACCTCTTGGCTGCTGCCTATTGGGGGTGGGGATGTTGTTTGCCGACACGATTTTTTATTGTTTATTAATTTATTATTTTGTTTCTTTTCTATAAGCAGCTGCAAGAATTATGGTGCTGGATAAATTTAAAAAAATAATAATAAACTCAATCTGTCTTGCTCAAGTCTTCTGTCTCTGGGGATGAACACCTGGCACTTGCTTAAGAATACAAAACTTGTTGTACATGCAGTTGCATTATTCGAGGCTGAATTAACCAAGAATAAAACAAAATAAAAAAATTCCTTCCAGTAGCACCTTAAAGACCAACTGAGTTAGTTCTAGGTATGAGCTTTCGTGTGCATGCACACTTCTTCAGATACACGCTATCTGAAGAAGTGTGCATGCACACGAAAGCTCATACCTAGAACTAACTCAGTTGGTCTTTAAGGTGCTACTGGAAGGAATTTGTTTTGTTTTGTTTTGACCATGGCAGACCAACACGGCTACCTATCTGTAACAAGAATAAAACCTGAGCTATGCAGATGCCTGAACGGTGTCAGAATGCTGAGATAATAGAATGACCTGCTCTACTGCAGCCTATAGGTAGATATCTGAAATATACTCAGAGTCGCAAAGTGATTTCATGCTCTTTATTCAGCTCATAGTTGTGAGGGGGAATGAATGAAAGTCCCCTCAAAGTATCTGCTTTATATACATTATTTACACAATGGGCTGCACATGATTGGCTAATTCCGGAATTCTACTGTAAGCCAATCAGGTTGTGGATTCACTTCTATCTGGAGCATGATTGGGTGGTTCCTGCCAACCAATCATACTGCTGCATTGTTCTAGGACCAATCAGACTGCTGCATTCTGAATCCTATTGTTCTAGGACCAATCAGACTGCTGCCTGCTGGATCCTATTGTTCTAGGACCAATCAGACAGCTGCAGTTTGGATCCTATTCGACTCAGTACATAACAATATCACATTTTCAAAAGTTTAGATTCCAAGAGGGGTAACCATGAGTTAGTCTGTTGCAGCAAAAAACCAAACTCCAAACCCCAAAGAGTTTTATTGCACCTTAAATGCCTTAAAAATGAATGGCTACAGGGCCAGAATCTGGGCCTGAGAGCCATGCCAACCAAATTCTGTCTTTTTTCTGCTTTTCAACACTCACTGCTCTCTCACACACAAATCAGGGAGAACGAGAAATACTACTCTTGGTTATTTCTAGCAAAACAGGACCAAAGCAGGCATCCCAGACTCGCCACTTCTTTACTTCCAGCCCTTGGCCCTAGTTCTCACCAACTTTAGACTGCTCGTAAGATGGGTAAATGCTCTTCTAAACAACAACAAAAACCCCATGTTTTTGTTTAGTTGTTTAGTCGTGTCCAGCTCTTTGTGACCCCCCTGGACCAGAGCACGCCAGGCCCTCCTGTCTTCCACTGAGAACACAGTCCCACCATCTCATCCTCTGTTGCTCCTTCTCCTTGGGCCCTCCATCTTTCCCAACGTCAGGGTCTTTTCCAGGGAGTCTTCTCTTCTCCTGAGGTGGCCAAAGTATCGGAGCCTCCGCTTCAGGATCTGTCCTTCCAGTGAGCACTCAGGGCGGATTTCCTTCTGAATGGAAAAGTCTGATCTTCTTGCAGTCCATGGGACTCTCAAGAGTCTCCTCCAGCACCAGAATTCAAAAGCATCCATTCTCTGGCAATCAGCCTTCTTTATGGTTCAGCTCTCATTTCCTTACATCACTACTGGGAAAACCATTTATTGTTGTTGTTGTTGAGTCGTTTAGTCGTGTCTGCCTCTTTGTGACCCCCTGGACCAGAGCACACCAGGCCCTCCTGTCTTCCACTGGTCAAATTCATGCTGGTAGCTTCGAGAACACTGTCCCACCATCTCGTTGTCTGTCGTCCCCTTCTCCTTGTGCCCTCCATCTTTCCCAACATCAGGGTCTTTCCCAGGGAGTCTTCTTTTCTCCTGAGGTGGCCAAAGTCTTGGAGCCTCAGCTTCAGGATCTGTCCTTCCAGGGAGCACTCAGGGCTGATTTCCTTCAGAATGGAGAGGTTGGATCTTCTTGCAGTCCATGGGACTCTCAAGAGTCTCCTCCAGCACCAGAATTCAAAAGCATCCATTCTTCAGCGATCAGAATTAAGTACTTAACCAGAAGTACCACTGTATTTGCTGCTGCAATACATGGTGTTGTATTTTGGGAATTATCCACTGCTTTTATTCTGGGGGGACGCAGACCCCTAAACGTTTTGTGAATCTAAGTTTGGCCTCATTGAGGGGCAGTATTTCAGTATGAGGAGGAAAAGGAGAGGACAGTGGTACTTCAGGTTACAGACGCTTCAGGTTACAGACTCTGCTAACCCAGAATTATTACCTCGGGTTCAGAACTTTGCTTCAGGATCAGAACAGAAATCGTGCGGTGGCAGCAGGAGGCCCCATGAGCTAAAGTGGTGCTTCAGGATAAGAACAGTTTCAGGTTAAGAACGGACCTCCGGAACAAATGAAGTACTTAACCCGAGGTGCCACTGTAATGGGGAAGGAGGTTTTCCACCACTTTCTGACCACGTACAAAGTCTGTCTTGGGGGAAGTTAAAAATGGGTCGTTTGCCACATTGTTCTTTGGATTCCTGCAGATTGAGCTTCTGGATCAATCTTTGAGGCAACCCAATTTCTACGCAGCGTCGGGGGCAAACCTGGACTAATATGACCCATTGATTTCACTAGGGATAGTCCACCAAACCAAGTACAGTGGTGCCTCGGGTTACATACACCTCAGGTTACAGACTCCTCTAACCCAGAAATAGTGCTTCAGGTTAAGAACTTTGCTTCAGGATGAGAACAGAAATTGTGCGGTGGCAGCAGCAGGAGGCCCCATGAGCTAAAGTGGTGCTTCAGTTTAAGAACAGTTTCAGGTTAAGAACAGACACCTCCAGAACGAATTAAGTTCTTAACCCGAGGTGCCACTGTATTTGGGTAGAAGGTGTTCGCTAACACGATCCAGAAGGAAGGTTGGCATGCATTAAGAAGTGCAATACAGTGGTACCTTGGGTTACATACACTTCAGGTTAAAACAAAATTAAAAAATTCCTTCCAGTAGCACCTTAAAGACCAACTAAGTTAGTTCTAGGTATGAGCTTTCGTGTGCGTGCACACTTCTTCAGATACCTGCATGCACACGAAAGCTCATACCAAGAACTAACTTAGTTGGTCTTTAAGGTGCCACTGGAAGGAATTTTTTTATTTTGTTTTGACTATGGCAGACCAACACAGCTACCTATCTGTAACTTCAGGTTAAATACGCTTTAGGTTACAGACTCCGTTAACCCAGAAATAGTGCTTCAGGTTAAGAACTTTGCTTCAGGATGAGAACAGAAATTGAGGCATCTAATCATAAGCCTGCATTTTTATCAAAGCTTCTATATATTTCAATCAAGGCTTGTATTTAAAAATGAGCTTAAAAAAAGGATTTTCAAATGTTTCATGCCAGGCAAAAGACCAGCTGCCTAAAAGAACCTTGGCAAGATGTTTTTCCTCCTAAGACAAGAAGGGCCCCATTGATTTATAGTAGAAAAACAATTCTCAAAGTCATAAAAAGGGAGAATTACATATGCTGCCCCAAGGCTGAGAAAACACCATTAGGAATGGGGAAAGATAATACTAATGTGCCTCCCAGTAAAATGAGCCAGATCTTCTTTCTAAGGTTAAAAGGCCAGGAGCAATGGGGAGAAACATTTAGCTGGAAAGAGAACATTTTTGGGGGAAGTCTCTTCTAAAGCTGTTTCTTAAACTAAGAGAGTTAAAAAGGTTAAAATGTGTTAAATGTTGGAAAGGCAACTGGCTTGGCAGAAGAAGCAGCTTCTTCCTATTTTATTTTGAGGCTGGAGAGGAGGGGGAAAGGGGGAGGTGCAAACTGAAGAGGCTTCTTTTAAAAGCTGTGTTTTATTGAGTTCCTTCCTTTTCACTTTGAGAAGCTTTATTCTTTTAAGAGGCTACCTATGATAAATGTATGAAATATATTAGCTTAAATATATTGGCTTAAATGTAATTATGCAAAGGATTTAAGGAATGCTAGATTCTTATTTCATATGGTTGTAAGAGTTGTATTTATCCTGAAATTAAGTCAGCCACCAGCCCCCCCCCCCTGCCAGACAGAAGACGCCATCCGGGCAGTCTTGATATATGGTTGTCAGGCATTTGTTTAGAAACATTAAATGAAGGAAATCTTTCAATGTTGATGTGAAACTCAAGATCCTTGACATCTGTTGAACATAAAAATGTAAGATTAAACATCTGTTTTAGAAGGCAATAGGGCAAGAAGGGCAAGAGGTGAGCTGGTAATTAAGATTCCATGTAAGATATATTATTACTTATTTGTCATTTATATATAGCTCTTTGTCTCCCATATAAGGGCAAGGAAATGGGTGTATCTTTTGTGGGTGTATCTTTTGTGATTGGTTCTAGCAAACAGCCAATAGGAATTTCAACCAGGCTGATTGGACAGAGGCAGCCACAGGAGGAGCAAAGGGGGCTGGATTAAGGGAATATAAGTGCTGGCCAGAATGGCAGGAGGCCAGGCCAGAGCTTGGTAACCACGTACCACTGAGCCTCTTATTTATTTGTCTGACAAATAAATTACTATTTTAATTTCTCTATTGCTGCGTTGAATATTTCATTCCAGCTAAGCGTTAACCACAAGCAGGGTGCTACATTTTATGGTGCCGTGACTCGGATAAGTGGTCTGCTGGAACGCAGCCCCTTCGCCCTACTGGGCAGGGTACAAGAGAGAGGACAACTGCTTACCCAAAGCGCGCACTGGTAATTTTTCCAGGGGGAACGCAGAAGACTCGTCTGTCTGATACCCTGCTCACTGGCGGCGACGGACCGGGGGAAACAGGGAACCAACCAAGGGTAAGTGCACAAAGGGATTTTTGGCCCTCCAATTAATTGGGAGGAAGAGAAGTCTTGATCAAACTTCTGCGTCTCAGTAAGGGGAAACTGAGTACGCTAGGTGGTTGGGTACATCAGATGGTGATCTGGTGTAGGGAAAGGGAAAAATTGGGAGGTAGAGTGTGGTGAAGTATCCAGCGCATTGTATGTGTGAGAAAGTACAGAGCAATCTGTAGCTGACCCGAGTGTGGAGTGGGCAGTACTTCGGTTCCTAGTAAGGCGACTTCACTAGGCAAGGAAACCCACGAAGCGCGTCTGTGAGTGACTGAGTGGATACTTCACAGGGCCATACAATGGGAGTTGGGGGTTCAAAGGGGGAAAATACACCTCTTGAGTGTATGTTAAATAATTTTAAGAAAGCCTTCTCAGGGGCATATGGAGTCAAAATGACGCCAGAGCGCTTGAGAACGTTATGTGAACTAGAATGGCCAAAACAAAATACTGGATGGCCATCTCAGGGAACCTTTGATATAAATTTAGTGAGCAAACTTTGGACTGATATCGCCAAAGAAACTGGAGGGTGCCCAGAACAATTTCCATATATAGATTCCTGGCTGAGCACATTAAATAAAAATCCTCCATGGATAAGGGAATGCAAAGTCAAACGATGCAAATTATTGGCTGTAAAAGCCGAAGCTAGGAAAGGAATCTTGCCAAATAAACTCAAACCCATTTTTGAGGGGCCAGAGGAAGAGGTGCTTCCACCTCCACCCTATGCTCCACATCGAAGGGAGCTTAATCCAAACACTCCACCAGTTGTAACCCCAAGGCAAGAAACTGGAATGAATAATGGGAGTGGAGTCACAGAGCTTGATTCCTTGATAGATTATGATAAATATCTTCAGGAGGCATTGGAGTTCTATAATAAAGCCCAAGCAGAAGTGGTTATTCCACCTGTGACTCCTAATAGACCTCCATCTACAGTCTCCTTTAGTGGAACAACTGATTGCCCACCCCAAACCCCTGTGCATCCAAGTCCCAGAGAAATATTACAGAAGTTACAGGGAGACCTTGCTCGGTCAGCAAGCAATACAGCCAGGCGTATAAAGCTGCTAAAAGAACGCCTTGCGACAGATACCATCCCCTATGATTTGAGGCCCCTAGAGCAAAGTGAAGAGAAAGATCACGTAGTAGCCCCTCTTAGAAGAGTATTTGATGCACTTGAGGAGCCTGCGCTGGTTAATGGGCAACCCGGACCACGGCCACCTCGAACTTCGACCCTGCAATATATTCCATTCACAACTACAGATCTGATGAATTGGAAAACACACACCCCATCTTTTGCAGAAAAACCTCAGGCTATGATGGACTTGGTGACTTCAATAGTAAATACTCATAGCCCTACTTGGACAGATTGCCGCCAGCTCCTGAATACTCTGTTCACCACTGAGGAAAGGAGAGACATAATTGAAAAGGCACAGATATATTTGCGTGAGCAGGCCAGAGCGGGAAATATTTATAATATTGACCGTCATCTCCAAGATAACTTTCCCTTGGAAGATCCTAATTGGGATCCAAACAATGCAATTCACCTGGCCAGACTTACCACCTACCGCCAGACACTTGTGCAAGGTATCCGCAGGGCATGCCAGAAGCCCACTAATATGTCTAAAGTCTCAGAAGGGTAGATGTGTTACCCATAACACTGTTTCGTGTTCGGTGTGCACCCACAAAAAGACTTAAGTTGTCACCTTTTGAGCTCCTGTATGGGAGACCGCCCTCCTTTGTTCAGGATATTCCAGCTGACCTTAAACAAATAGGAGATCATGTGACACAGGGACAAGTGCAATCTCTCTCCCGTGTTTTTGTTTCTCTTAACAGGTGGGCCCTCGAGCGCACGCCGTGCAGCATTGCCGAGCCGATTCATCAGTTCCAGGCTGGCGATAGCGTATGGGTGAAAGAGTGGAAACGTGATCCACTTGCACCTAAGTGGCGTGGACCTTACACCGTCTTGCTCTCTACTCCAAAAGCGGTGAAGGTAGCTGAGGTGACCCCCTGGATTCATCACTCTCGTTTGAAGAAGTCTGAAGGCAGTTGGACGTGCAAAGGTGACCCCTCTAATCCTTTAAAACTAACTCTCTCCAAAAACCCCTGTATCTAGCCCTACCGGGAACGGGCTAGGTCACGGGCAACATTTGACGACCGGCCTGCTGCAGCCACAACCTGGAAGCTGGCTGACCTGCGCACGCCTGAAGCTTGAGGAGCGTCTGAACCAGCGACTGTGAACGGAAAGATTCTCTAATACAATTGATTGACTGCCCCCCCCTTGTGGAACAATTATCAGAGATATTACTCATTGGGGATCCTCGGGATATATGTTTTGGTCTTGGTGGTTCCCCATTTCTGTCACTGGGGGAATTATATTGGGGCTAATAATTATTTGCTATCACTATAAGGTAATCTTTTGTGGAAGGAATGCATATACTAGACATCAACATGATTTTATTATTAATCCTGATCCCTTGGGAAGGGGAAGGGTCCTTGAATCTGACCAAATTGGCTAAATATGGATTCAGCCATGACCACAATATGTGGGTAGGTTTAGCTGAAATGGTAGCTAATGTTGCAAATAGGACCAATTGCCTTGTTTGCTCTCTTGGGCCAGATGATTCAGAGGGAGGTATGCCCTTATTACCGATACCATTAGATGCTATTGGTATGGTAAGCGAAATGCCACACCAAACTGAAATACAGAATTTCCCCGGATGGAACTCAACTAAACCATTACGAGTTATACCTGTACAAGGGGAATTCTGTGTACATAAATCATCAGATGCAGCTGATTCTCCCATGATAGGCTCTTCTCATTGTCACTATACTTGGGATTATAAGAAGAATAGTCATACCTGGGCACACGGTACTACCTATCGAACTCGGAATGCCTTGCCCTGTGCACCTCCTTTTATTCATGCATGGAAAGTGGTGTGGAACATAACTGTGACGGAAGAAGGCAATCTAACATACTGCACTGTGAACTCTCTACCCCTTTTGGTATTTCGCCTTCTGTATTCCCCGTACCAAAAACCTCAGACCCGATGGTTGTGGTGGATATGTGGAGAATGGGCATACAAGAAACTCCCTTCCAAATGGAGTGGGACTTGTTTCTTGGGTTGGGTATTACCACCAATGTGGATTATGCCCACTAGTTCGGCCAGGCGAACACGAAGGAATGCTGATATTTCTCATATAGCAGGAGGAAGTACCCAAAGTTGGAGCGGTACTGATGATTGGCCGCCAGAGCGCATTATAGCCTATTATGATCCTGCCTCCTGGAATCCTGGTGAGCTCATACAAGGGGCACGGGATCCTATTTATAATCTAAACAGAATAATTCGATTGCAAGCAGTAGTGGAACTTGTAACCAATGCAACGGCCCAGAGTTTGAGACTTATTGCACAACAGTTGGATGAAAGTAGAGCCGCCATTTTGCAGCTGAAAATGGGAATGGATTATGTACTTGCCAGGCAGGGAGGCCTATGTGGAGTCTTGAACTTGACAGGGAATGCCTGTTGCTTTAACATTTCTGATAATGGTGAGGCAATCCGTGTGTTGGCCACAAAGATGGAGAATATAGCACATGTCCCAGTACAAACATGGGAAGGATGGGATATGGGATGGCTCACCAATTGGTTACCTAATATCACAGGACTCAAAGGGATACTATTGTCTTGCTTGTTTTTCTTGACAGTAGTAGTATTGGTTTTATGTATGATGCCATGTATCATTTCATGTTTTAGAAGTACAATTAGCAAGATGGTTTCAAATGAAACTCTACCTCATATCATGGCCCTATACAGAGCTTTACCTCAGGAATATGATGAAGGTCAAGCTATCAAGGACACTTGGGATGAAGGTCCTTGAGCTTGAAAGGGGGGAATGAGGCATCTAATCATAAGCCTGCATTTTTATCAAAGCTTCTATATATTTCAATCAAGGCTTGTATTTAAAAATGAGCTTAAAAAAAGGATTTTCAAATGTTTCATGCCAGGCAAAAGACCAGCTGCCTAAAAGAACCTTGGCAAGATGTTTTTCCTCCTAAGACAAGAAGGGCCCCATTGATTTATAGTAGAAAAACAATTCTCAAAGTCATAAAAAGGGAGAATTACATATGCTGCCCCAAGGCTGAGAAAACACCATTAGGAATGGGGAAAGATAATACTAATGTGCCTCCCAGTAAAATGAGCCAGATCTTCTTTCTAAGGTTAAAAGGCCAGGAGCAATGGGGAGAAACATTTAGCTGGAAAGAGAACATTTTTGGGGGAAGTCTCTTCTAAAGCTGTTTCTTAAACTAAGAGAGTTAAAAAGGTTAAAATGTGTTAAATGTTGGAAAGGCAACTGGCTTGGCAGAAGAAGCAGCTTCTTCCTATTTTATTTTGAGGCTGGAGAGGAGGGGGAAAGGGGGAGGTGCAAACTGAAGAGGCTTCTTTTAAAAGCTGTGTTTTATTGAGTTCCTTCCTTTTCACTTTGAGAAGCTTTATTCTTTTAAGAGGCTACCTATGATAAATGTATGAAATATATTAGCTTAAATATATTGGCTTAAATGTAATTATGCAAAGGATTTAAGGAATGCTAGATTCTTATTTCATATGGTTGTAAGAGTTGTATTTATCCTGAAATTAAGTCAGCCACCAGCCCCCCCCCCCTGCCAGACAGAAGACGCCATCCGGGCAGTCTTGATATATGGTTGTCAGGCATTTGTTTAGAAACATTAAATGAAGGAAATCTTTCAATGTTGATGTGAAACTCAAGATCCTTGACATCTGTTGAACATAAAAATGTAAGATTAAACATCTGTTTTAGAAGGCAATAGGGCAAGAAGGGCAAGAGGTGAGCTGGTAATTAAGATTCCATGTAAGATATATTATTACTTATTTGTCATTTATATATAGCTCTTTGTCTCCCATATAAGGGCAAGGAAATGGGTGTATCTTTTGTGGGTGTATCTTTTGTGATTGGCTCTAGCAAACAGCCAATAGGAATTTCAACCAGGCTGATTGGACAGAGGCAGCCACAGGAGGAGCAAAGGGGGCTGGATTAAGGGAATATAAGTGCTGGCCAGAATGGCAGGAGGCCAGGCCAGAGCTTGGTAACCACGTACCACTGAGCCTCTTATTTATTTGTCTGACAAATAAATTACTATTTTAATTTCTCTATTGCTGCGTTGAATATTTCATTCCAGCTAAGCGTTAACCACAAGCAGGGTGCTACATTTTATGGTGCCGTGACTCGGATAAGTGGTCTGCTGGAACGCAGCCCCTTCGCCCTACTGGGCAGGGTACAAGAGAGAGGACAACTGCTTACCCAAAGCGCGCACTGGTAATTTTTCCAGGGGGAACGCAGAAGACTCGTCTGTCTGATACCCTGCTCACTGGCGGCGACGGACCGGGGGAAACAGGGAACCAACCAAGGGTAAGTGCACAAAGGGATTTTTGGCCCTCCAATTAATTGGGAGGAAGAGAAGTCTTGATCAAACTTCTGCGTCTCAGTAAGGGGAAACTGAGTACGCTAGGTGGTTGGGTACATCAGATGGTGATCTGGTGTAGGGAAAGGGAAAAATTGGGAGGTAGAGTGTGGTGAAGTATCCAGCGCATTGTATGTGTGAGAAAGTACAGAGCAATCTGTAGCTGACCCGAGTGTGGAGTGGGCAGTACTTCGGTTCCTAGTAAGGCGACTTCACTAGGCAAGGAAACCCACGAAGCGCGTCTGTGAGTGACTGAGTGGATACTTCACAGGGCCATACAATGGGAGTTGGGGGTTCAAAGGGGGAAAATACACCTCTTGAGTGTATGTTAAATAATTTTAAGAAAGCCTTCTCAGGGGCATATGGAGTCAAAATGACGCCAGAGCGCTTGAGAACGTTATGTGAACTAGAATGGCCAAAACAAAATACTGGATGGCCATCTCAGGGAACCTTTGATATAAATTTAGTGAGCAAACTTTGGACTGATATCGCCAAAGAAACTGGAGGGTGCCCAGAACAATTTCCATATATAGATTCCTGGCTGAGCACATTAAATAAAAATCCTCCATGGATAAGGGAATGCAAAGTCAAACGATGCAAATTATTGGCTGTAAAAGCCGAAGCTAGGAAAGGAATCTTGCCAAATAAACTCAAACCCATTTTTGAGGGGCCAGAGGAAGAGGTGCTTCCACCTCCACCCTATGCTCCACATCGAAGGGAGCTTAATCCAAACACTCCACCAGTTGTAACCCCAAGGCAAGAAACTGGAATGAATAATGGGAGTGGAGTCACAGAGCTTGATTCCTTGATAGATTATGATAAATATCTTCAGGAGGCATTGGAGTTCTATAATAAAGCCCAAGCAGAAGTGGTTATTCCACCTGTGACTCCTAATAGACCTCCATCTACAGTCTCCTTTAGTGGAACAACTGATTGCCCACCCCAAACCCCTGTGCATCCAAGTCCCAGAGAAATATTACAGAAGTTACAGGGAGACCTTGCTCGGTCAGCAAGCAATACAGCCAGGCGTATAAAGCTGCTAAAAGAACGCCTTGCGACAGATACCATCCCCTATGATTTGAGGCCCCTAGAGCAAAGTGAAGAGAAAGATCACGTAGTAGCCCCTCTTAGAAGAGTATTTGATGCACTTGAGGAGCCTGCGCTGGTTAATGGGCAACCCGGACCACGGCCACCTCGAACTTCGACCCTGCAATATATTCCATTCACAACTACAGATCTGATGAATTGGAAAACACACACCCCATCTTTTGCAGAAAAACCTCAGGCTATGATGGACTTGGTGACTTCAATAGTAAATACTCATAGCCCTACTTGGACAGATTGCCGCCAGCTCCTGAATACTCTGTTCACCACTGAGGAAAGGAGAGACATAATTGAAAAGGCACAGATATATTTGCGTGAGCAGGCCAGAGCGGGAAATATTTATAATATTGACCGTCATCTCCAAGATAACTTTCCCTTGGAAGATCCTAATTGGGATCCAAACAATGCAATTCACCTGGCCAGACTTACCACCTACCGCCAGACACTTGTGCAAGGTATCCGCAGGGCATGCCAGAAGCCCACTAATATGTCTAAAGTCTCAGAAGGGTAGATGTGTTACCCATAACACTGTTTCGTGTTCGGTGTGCACCCACAAAAAGACTTAAGTTGTCACCTTTTGAGCTCCTGTATGGGAGACCGCCCTCCTTTGTTCAGGATATTCCAGCTGACCTTAAACAAATAGGAGATCATGTGACACAGGGACAAGTGCAATCTCTCTCCCGTGTTTTTGTTTCTCTTAACAGGTGGGCCCTCGAGCGCACGCCGTGCAGCATTGCCGAGCCGATTCATCAGTTCCAGGCTGGCGATAGCGTATGGGTGAAAGAGTGGAAACGTGATCCACTTGCACCTAAGTGGCGTGGACCTTACACCGTCTTGCTCTCTACTCCAAAAGCGGTGAAGGTAGCTGAGGTGACCCCCTGGATTCATCACTCTCGTTTGAAGAAGTCTGAAGGCAGTTGGACGTGCAAAGGTGACCCCTCTAATCCTTTAAAACTAACTCTCTCCAAAAACCCCTGTATCTAGCCCTACCGGGAACGGGCTAGGTCACGGGCAACATTTGACGACCGGCCTGCTGCAGCCACAACCTGGAAGCTGGCTGACCTGCGCACGCCTGAAGCTTGAGGAGCGTCTGAACCAGCGACTGTGAACGGAAAGATTCTCTAATACAATTGATTGACTGCCCCCCCCTTGTGGAACAATTATCAGAGATATTACTCATTGGGGATCCTCGGGATATATGTTTTGGTCTTGGTGGTTCCCCATTTCTGTCACTGGGGGAATTATATTGGGGCTAATAATTATTTGCTATCACTATAAGGTAATCTTTTGTGGAAGGAATGCATATACTAGACATCAACATGATTTTATTATTAATCCTGATCCCTTGGGAAGGGGAAGGGTCCTTGAATCTGACCAAATTGGCTAAATATGGATTCAGCCATGACCACAATATGTGGGTAGGTTTAGCTGAAATGGTAGCTAATGTTGCAAATAGGACCAATTGCCTTGTTTGCTCTCTTGGGCCAGATGATTCAGAGGGAGGTATGCCCTTATTACCGATACCATTAGATGCTATTGGTATGGTAAGCGAAATGCCACACCAAACTGAAATACAGAATTTCCCCGGATGGAACTCAACTAAACCATTACGAGTTATACCTGTACAAGGGGAATTCTGTGTACATAAATCATCAGATGCAGCTGATTCTCCCATGATAGGCTCTTCTCATTGTCACTATACTTGGGATTATAAGAAGAATAGTCATACCTGGGCACACGGTACTACCTATCGAACTCGGAATGCCTTGCCCTGTGCACCTCCTTTTATTCATGCATGGAAAGTGGTGTGGAACATAACTGTGACGGAAGAAGGCAATCTAACATACTGCACTGTGAACTCTCTACCCCTTTTGGTATTTCGCCTTCTGTATTCCCCGTACCAAAAACCTCAGACCCGATGGTTGTGGTGGATATGTGGAGAATGGGCATACAAGAAACTCCCTTCCAAATGGAGTGGGACTTGTTTCTTGGGTTGGGTATTACCACCAATGTGGATTATGCCCACTAGTTCGGCCAGGCGAACACGAAGGAATGCTGATATTTCTCATATAGCAGGAGGAAGTACCCAAAGTTGGAGCGGTACTGATGATTGGCCGCCAGAGCGCATTATAGCCTATTATGATCCTGCCTCCTGGAATCCTGGTGAGCTCATACAAGGGGCACGGGATCCTATTTATAATCTAAACAGAATAATTCGATTGCAAGCAGTAGTGGAACTTGTAACCAATGCAACGGCCCAGAGTTTGAGACTTATTGCACAACAGTTGGATGAAAGTAGAGCCGCCATTTTGCAGCTGAAAATGGGAATGGATTATGTACTTGCCAGGCAGGGAGGCCTATGTGGAGTCTTGAACTTGACAGGGAATGCCTGTTGCTTTAACATTTCTGATAATGGTGAGGCAATCCGTGTGTTGGCCACAAAGATGGAGAATATAGCACATGTCCCAGTACAAACATGGGAAGGATGGGATATGGGATGGCTCACCAATTGGTTACCTAATATCACAGGACTCAAAGGGATACTATTGTCTTGCTTGTTTTTCTTGACAGTAGTAGTATTGGTTTTATGTATGATGCCATGTATCATTTCATGTTTTAGAAGTACAATTAGCAAGATGGTTTCAAATGAAACTCTACCTCATATCATGGCCCTATACAGAGCTTTACCTCAGGAATATGATGAAGGTCAAGCTATCAAGGACACTTGGGATGAAGGTCCTTGAGCTTGAAAGGGGGGAATGAGGCATCTAATCATAAGCCTGCATTTTTATCAAAGCTTCTATATATTTCAATCAAGGCTTGTATTTAAAAATGAGCTTAAAAAAAGGATTTTCAAATGTTTCATGCCAGGCAAAAGACCAGCTGCCTAAAAGAACCTTGGCAAGATGTTTTTCCTCCTAAGACAAGAAGGGCCCCATTGATTTATAGTAGAAAAACAATTCTCAAAGTCATAAAAAGGGAGAATTACATATGCTGCCCCAAGGCTGAGAAAACACCATTAGGAATGGGGAAAGATAATACTAATGTGCCTCCCAGTAAAATGAGCCAGATCTTCTTTCTAAGGTTAAAAGGCCAGGAGCAATGGGGAGAAACATTTAGCTGGAAAGAGAACATTTTTGGGGGAAGTCTCTTCTAAAGCTGTTTCTTAAACTAAGAGAGTTAAAAAGGTTAAAATGTGTTAAATGTTGGAAAGGCAACTGGCTTGGCAGAAGAAGCAGCTTCTTCCTATTTTATTTTGAGGCTGGAGAGGAGGGGGAAAGGGGGAGGTGCAAACTGAAGAGGCTTCTTTTAAAAGCTGTGTTTTATTGAGTTCCTTCCTTTTCACTTTGAGAAGCTTTATTCTTTTAAGAGGCTACCTATGATAAATGTATGAAATATATTAGCTTAAATATATTGGCTTAAATGTAATTATGCAAAGGATTTAAGGAATGCTAGATTCTTATTTCATATGGTTGTAAGAGTTGTATTTATCCTGAAATTAAGTCAGCCACCAGCCCCCCCCCCCTGCCAGACAGAAGACGCCATCCGGGCAGTCTTGATATATGGTTGTCAGGCATTTGTTTAGAAACATTAAATGAAGGAAATCTTTCAATGTTGATGTGAAACTCAAGATCCTTGACATCTGTTGAACATAAAAATGTAAGATTAAACATCTGTTTTAGAAGGCAATAGGGCAAGAAGGGCAAGAGGTGAGCTGGTAATTAAGATTCCATGTAAGATATATTATTACTTATTTGTCATTTATATATAGCTCTTTGTCTCCCATATAAGGGCAAGGAAATGGGTGTATCTTTTGTGGGTGTATCTTTTGTGATTGGCTCTAGCAAACAGCCAATAGGAATTTCAACCAGGCTGATTGGACAGAGGCAGCCACAGGAGGAGCAAAGGGGGCTGGATTAAGGGAATATAAGTGCTGGCCAGAATGGCAGGAGGCCAGGCCAGAGCTTGGTAACCATGTACCACTGAGCCTCTTATTTATTTGTCTGACAAATAAATTACTATTTTAATTTCTCTATTGCTGCGTTGAATATTTCATTCCAGCTAAGCGTTAACCACAAGCAGGGTGCTACAAAATCGTGCAGTGGTGGTGCAGCCGCAGCAGGAGGCCCCATGAGCTAGAGTGGTGCTTCAGGTTAAGAACAGTTTCAGGTTAAGAACGGACCCCTGGAACGAATTAAGTTCTTAACCCGAGGTGCCACTGTATTGGGGTAGGAGGTGTTGGCTAAGAGGATCCAGAAGGAAGGCTGGCGCGTATTCAGAAGCCTTGTCGTCCTCCTCCTCCTCCTCCTCCTTTCCCCGTCCCTTGTTCCCTGTCCAGTTCTGGCTGCAGCTGCTTCTTGTCGTCCCTCGTAGGGATTTCTCCGGAGGCAGGGGAGCCTCCTCCTCCTCCTCCTCGCGAGTAAAGGCCGCCAGCCGCGCGCCAGTCAGGCAGGAGACGACGACGCCGGGCCTCTTCCCGCCCGCCTCCCCTCGGCGCGGCCTCCGAGCTCCTCCTCCTCCTCCTCCTCCTCCGGCTCCGGGCCTCCCTTCCCTTCCCCTCCCCGGCGCCTTTCGTAAGCGGGCGGCCGGGCCGGGCGGCGGGGACGGGGGCCATGGCTGCAGCTGCCGGTGAGTGCCTGGGCCGGGCCGGGCCTAGTCCGGCCTGGCAGGGGGGAGCCGGGGGGAGCCGGGCTCCGGGCTCCGGGCTCCGGGGGGGGGAGCAGCTCGCCCGGGCGACCTCGGCCTCCGCCTCGCGGGCTTGGGGAGCCCCTTGCAGAAATACGGGGAGAGAAAGGCAAAGTATTCGGGGCAGAACATACTCCACGGGGGGGGGGGGGAGAGGATTCAGAAGGTACTGCTAAATATGGATTAATACATTAGTAATGTATTGGTCAATATGGATTAGGGACGCGGGTGGCCCTGCGAGTGCAACCACAGAGCCTAGGGCTTGTCATTCAGAAGGTCAGTCATTGTGTTTGTAATTTCTGACTTTTTTGTTTATTATCTTTTGTTTTGTCATTGTCTTTTATGTATGTTCTGTTGTTGATTTTTTTATATGTTTGTCTTTTGTCTGGTGTATTTTGTAAAAATTTAATAAACAGATATTAAAAAAAAAAAAAAAAAACAGAAGGTCAGTGGTTCGATTCCCCACAATGACGGGGTGAGCTCCCGTTGCTCAGTCCCTGCTCCTGCCCACCTAGCAGTTCAAAAGCACATCAGTGCAAGTAGATCAATAGGTACCACTCCAGCGGGAAGGTAAATGGCACTTCCATGAGCTGCTCTGGTTTGCCAGAAGCGGCTTAGTCCTGCTGGCCACATGACCTGGAAGCTGCACGCCGGCTCCCTCGGCCAGTTAAGCAAGATGAGCGCCGCAACCCCAGAGTCGGCCACGACTGGACCTAATGGTCAGGGGTCCCTTTTACCCTTTACCTTTATGCAGCTTCTTAGTAGCTTTCAATACTATTAACCATGATAACATTCAGGGTGAGACATGGGTGGAACTGTGGTCTAAACCACAGAGCCTAGGACTTGCCGATCAGAAGGTCGGCGGTTTGAATCCCCGCAATGACAGGGTGAGCTCCCGTTGCTCGGTCCCTGCTCCTGCCAACCTAGCAGTTCAAAAGCACATCAAAGTGCAAGTAGTTAAATAGGTACCGATCCAGTGGGAAGGTAAACAGCATTTCCGTGTGCTGCTCTGGTTCACCAGAAGCAGCTTAGTCATGCTGGCCACATGACTCGGAAGCTGTACGCCGGCTCCCTTGGCCAGTAAAGCAAGATGAGCGCCGCAACCCCAGAGTCGGCCACATCAGGACCTAATGGTCGGGGTCCCTTTACCTTTACCTAAATATTGATTTGTGTTTGACTTATGGCAGGCCAAATAGTTCATCACTAAAAATGTTTTAAGAGCGCCTGACCAACTCAACTAGCTGGGAAAACCTAGTCTGTGGCTCATTTTTGACACTTTCAAAAATGTGCAGCTTTTTTTGAGACTGATGGACATGTTGGGGACTGAAATCGGGAAGGGGGCATGGGTGGAATAGAAATTGGGAATTTAAAGGGTACATAATTATAACTTCTTTTGTTTTTGTCTCTTTTTTGTTTGCATGAGAGTTGGGAAATTCGTGGAAGGGAATTCTGGTCGACCTTAGGGAAATGTTTTAAGAATAAGTATTGATATTGATATATAAGATTGGATGAGAGATAAGATTGGATAAAGTAAAAGTGGTTTTTAAAATAAACTAAATTACCTAAATGAGAAGATTAAACAAAAATGAACTGAGGAAATGGATGAAAGATAGAACGTAAAATAATAACATATTAAAATAAACTATTAAGTTAAAAAAAAATAAGGTGAAAGGACTTGCTGAAATAAAAATTTGAACTTGAATACAGAAATGGGAGGTGTGAGGAGGTCAAGAAAATAAGTAAAGGGAAATTGATTATGTAAGGGATTAAATTTGGTTTTTTTTCTTTTATCTTTTTTAATGATTGTATTTTTCTTTTTTTCTGTGCTTTTCTGTTTTTTATTTTTCTTTTCTTGCTTTTTGTGTCGTATTATGTATTTTTTTTCTTTTTTTTCTCTGTAATCTTGAAAACTTTGAATAAATATTATTATTTTAAAAAAATGAATGTGCGGCTTTTTCTGCTTTCTCCTCTTAGTGTTTTGAACAACCCACTAGATACTTTGGTAATGACTTAAGTGTGAGATGGCTACTGATTTTGTTTGAGTACCCAAAACCATATCTTTTCCAGTTGTGACCTTATGGAACCCATCAGGGTACCTTCTGATGAGCTTTCTCCCCCACAGGATTTTGTTGCTGTGGCTCTTATTAAATTTTCCAAAAAGAAACAAAAGCAAATGCAGTCAGAGAATCCTCAAGGGCAGGCTTTGGGTAACAGGTTGTCCTGGGCGAGCACAAAAATTGGCACCCCTCACCCAAATAGGTCATTGTTCTTCCTACTGCTTTGTGGCCCCTCCGCTTGGCACCTGGTGCAGGTGAACTGCCTGCACCATCTCGAATCCGGCGCTGTCGTACTTCTACCAGCACATCTTGCAGAGTTCAGTGGCGCTTTCCCTCTTAAATTCACTGTTTTGCTCAAGGACCTGAAGCCGAGAGTAGGGTCTTCTGCATTGTGTTACGTTTCTCTCTTTATGCTGCAACTTTTTCTAAGGTGTCACCTTTCTCCCCCCCCCCCTTCCTCCTCCCAAGTGTAGTTGTTAGGATTTTGGACAAACGTCTTCCTTCTGCCCTGCGTGCAAGTGGAGGACCATGCCGGTTCATGAACAGGAGGCTGTGCAGCAAAACCCAAGCAGAGAACGTGCAGAAGCCAAAACCCCAGGCTTCAGGTAAACCAGAATTATCTTCGTGCTTGATTGGTAATATGGTGTTTCATGGAATCTGCTTCCCAAGTATTTGTGTGTAGGGTAGTAGCTTTACCCTTTGTGTAAATAACTGCATTTTGATGACCCGTCATTGACTACTACGTACAAATTCATTTCTTTCTTTTCTGCCATGTTTGGTTGTGCTGGAAAGAGCTGGGCATATAACTATAGGTTCCAACAGCATGCCTGGAAATCCAACATGTGTATTTGCATGTGACCGCCTCTGGTACTGATTGGTAGTTTTTAAATTGTTTTATATGCATGCCCCAAATCAGATTTCTTTTTCCAGTATCTGAAAGAATGGGGGCATATCCACAAGTGTGCATGTAGCCCATCAACACTGAAGGAGAAGGTATAGTGCAATGGGAAGTAGTTGTTGACTGGAAATTAGGACAGTGAATGAACCCCGTGCATTCTCTGTATTGAGGATCTTATTTTCTTCGTTAAATTTGTGCAATTTAAAAATGAGGAAGTAGTTCCATGTACATTGTATGCAATTACAGATAGGTAGCCGTGTTGGTCTGCCATAGTCAAAACAAAATAAAAAAATTCCTTCCAGTAGCACCTTAAAGACCAACTAAGTTAGTTCTAGGTATGAGCTTTAGTTGGTCTTTAAGGTGCTACTGGAAGGAATTTTTTTATTTTATTGTATGCAATGTGTGTGCTAGCTTTACCTTCATGTGGTGACTTGCTGTTTGTTTTCCTTTCCATATAAACTTTTGACTAACCTTCCTTTATATGGCTATGTTTGCTTAACTATGTATGCTACCATATTTTGCAAGCCAAAGTCCATATGTGAGACTTGCTGAAATCAGGCCTTGTCTGTCTAAAGGGTTTGGGTGACTAAGGCTGCAATCCTAACCCAATTTACCTGGTAGTAAGCCCTACTTCTGAGTTGACAGGCAGCCACTAAGGCAGGCATCCCCAAAGTCGGCCCTCCAGATGTTTTGGGACTACAGTTCCCATCATCCCTGACCACTGGTCCAGTTAGCTAGGGATAATGGGAGTTGTAGTCCCAAAACATCTGGAGGGCCGAGTTTGGGGATGCCTGCACTAAGGCCTTGGAAGTGGTTGATCATTAGTAAATGAAGGTGTCTTTGTGTAGGAAGGTAGATAGCTTGAAGATACTTCTGCCTATATTTTCTGAGCTTGTTACTGTATAGAAGCATTAAATCCTTTAATCTCCAGTTGCACCTTTGCCTTTCCCACTGTTTAGCATTTGGGACCAGCTGCCCCCCCACCACACACTTTTTTTTGGCAGATAGACACTCATGAATAGGGAATGGGACATAATTGTTGTGTTCAAACATACTGGTTGGTATGAGCTGAAGAATTTTCACCTTATCAGCAGTCTGAAATGCAGATAGCTTGCTACTGGTATTTTAAGCTCCTAAACCCCCATGGCCAAGACTCTTTAATTCTTTAATCATTCAGAAGTGGCTCAGTGTGCAAAAGTGTTTCATCTAAATGCAGGGAAAAAACCCCATAGGGCTCAAAACCATAGTTGGTAGGATCAGGACTAGCAATAAGTAGAGCTAGCCTACACTCTTGCAGACATGTACATACATGACACCCCCTCCTCGCAGAGGAGACAGGCGCCATCCTTTTATCTCCCCTGCACACAGCTGAGAAGAGGGTGATCCAGAGTCCCAGTACTTACTACACTGCTGGCTTGTTTCCCGATCAGCCGAGTGGGGAGAGATTGTGTAATCCCAGCCCATATCTCTCCTCTGCCACTGCTAAGATGACCAGGAATAGCTGAGCAGTGGATAAGTTTCAGGTACCTTGATGAATGAAGCCAAGTTCCTCTGCCCCTCTCTTTTCCCAACAGGAAAGGTCAGGGACAAGATAAGCGAACTAGGCTGAAGCTTCTGTATTGGCTTCTGTATTGGTCACCAAGAAAGTGAATCCACTTCCTCTTCAGCCAGTAATAATAATAATTATGCCTGGTTCCCTGTAACCTCACTTCTCGCAGGGAGGGAACCGCCAGAAGGCCCTCGGAGCTGGACCTCAGTGTCTGGGCTGAACGATGGGGGTGGAGACTCTCCTTCAGGTATACTGGACCGAGGTCGTTTAGGGCTTTCAAGGTCAGCAGCAACACTTTGAATTGTGCTCGGAAACTCAGCACAGAGCTGATCAGGCTGGTGAAGCAATGACAGAGAGCTCTGCTTTGCCATCCTGATTGGTGGAGCAGGGACTCTGAGGAGAGTCCAGATGAAGGCCTGCGGGGGCCCGAGGCTCCCCATACCTCAAGTCATTGGCTGTGCTGCAAGAGATTGCTATCTCGATTCCACCTTTTGGATAAGATGTTTGGTTCTCACGCGCTGCATTTTCTCTTCCCTGCTTTCTACAGCCTCTTTCAAAGTTCCAGGACACAAGCCCAGTGACTGGGACAAGAAGTTGTTGCTATGGACGGGCCGTTTCAAGAAAGAAGAGGATATACCAGAAACAGTGTCGTAAGTCTGAGTTTCACAAACCAAGCATTTAAAAACCCGCTTCAAACTGTACTTCCAGTGTAGCTAAAATGACTCTCTCCATATTTGACTCCAGTAATTATTTCATGCTAAAGCTGGGATATGCCCTTCGCAAAGGAATAAAGATAATATTCTTTTATCTCCACCACCCATTTTTGTTAATCAGTGAAATGCAGATAGCTGTTACAGCAAGATGTTCAAATTATTATTGGCTGCGTTCATACACAACACAATAAGTCATGGCTTGTTTTAACCACGTCTTATTCAACAAACTGTAGGTTGTCTCATAGGCAGGAAAGCAAGCCGCAGCTTGGGTCGTCAGCTTGTTTTCCAGCTACTCTTCCCTCGCACATCTGTAGCTTGGTGAAGGATAGGGGAACTATACAGACTGTGGCGAAGCAAGACTGTTTGGTTTGAACATAACGCCAAACAGTAGATCTTGTAAGTTAACAACAAATATTGGCTCCGCATTATGGTTTGTTGCTAGAAAACAGACCTAGTTTGGGTTGGGTGTGGATGTTCAAACAAGCCATACTCTGGGAAAGCAAACCACGGCTTAGCATTAAGCGCAAACCAGGCTAAAACTGCCATTTGCATAATTCTGGTTGTAATTTTTGGTGACATTCAGAGAATCCAGAATATATAAAAGATGAGTGATCGCGGGTATGTGGATTAGGAGGTGTAATGTGGCTTGGCTACATTTTAATCCCATCAGAAGTAGTCATGTGCAAGCTACGCTCTGACTGAGGGTTCTGAAATTCTCCTTGGAGACTTATTTCTTTGTCTTTCCCTCTGCCAACGTCTAGAATACCAGTTTGTTACACAGAGATGAACAGAGGCAGCCTGTTTTTTCACTGTGCGTCATTCAGTGAGCATAAGGTGTAGGCTGGTTTCTAGGCCTGAGCCCCTTGAGCACTGTCCATCTTGGGGTTCTGAGCTTTCAGTAGATACAGGCTGGATAAAATTGGTGTCCATCTGACCTGTATCAAAGCCTTTTCCAGACTATGTTAGTTTTACACGGAGCAGTGAAGCATTTCAGAGAGCCTCGCCTTCCTGTGCTGCGTGGGTCTGTGTGCTGTTTGACTACGTGTCTCAAGGAAATCCTATCAACAAAGAATATTATTGGGCTTGCAGATAATAATAATAATAATAATAATAATAATAATAATAATAATAATTTATTTATTTATATCTATTATTATTATTATTATTATTATTATTATTATTATTATTATTATCAATATTATTAATATTCCGCCCATCTGGCTGGGCTTCCCCAGCCACTCTGGGCGGCTTCCAACAAAACACTAAAATACAATAACCTATTAAACATTAAAAGCTTCCCTAAGCAGGGCTGCCTTTAGATGTCTTCTAAAAGTTTGGTAGTTATTTTTCCCTTTGACATCTGGTGGGAGGGCGTTCCACAGGGCGGGCACCACTACCAAGAAGGCCCTCTGCCTGGTTCCCTGTAACTTGGCTTCTCGCAGTGAGGGAACCGCCAGAAGGCCCTCAGCGCTGGACCTCAGTGTCCGGGCAGAACGATGGAGGTGGAGACGTTCTTTCAGATATACAGGGCTGAGGCCGTCTAGGGCTTTAAAGGTCAGCACCAACACTTTGAATTGTGCTCGGAAACGTACTGGGAGCCAATGTAGGTCTTTCAAGACTGGTGTTATATGGTCTGGCGGCCGCTCCCAGTCACCAGTCTAGCTGCCGCATTCTGGATTAATTGTAGTTTCCGAGTCACCTTCAAAGGTAGCCCTGGAGGCTTTTTCTAGCAGTATTTTGGATTTCTGGGATGCCAACATAAGTAAATGTAAGCATCACTGAGTTAACTGCACAAATCTGTGATTATATTGTTGAAATTGGTGACAAAGGAGAACATCAGGAGAGGCATGGGTACATGTTTAACGGTGCTAGTTTACATACATTGGATGGATGGATGGAGTTGATGCTGTTTTGAATTGTTCCAAACTTCCTTCGCCACTAGCCAGATTACAAAGATACTATCAACGTGTACAAAAGGAGTTTCTAAAGGAAAAGCTGAGCCCTTGAATATGCTTTTAAAGCAGAAGATACTACTGTGTCCTTTCCTTTAGCAGATCAAGATGATCAGGTGACAGCAAAAACTGCAAGGTTTTTAGTGGGGGCAATTAGAATAAGATCTATTATACTTCCAAAATGTATTTTGCATAGTTAAGTTTTTACCTCTGTCTTCAGTCTTTTATTTTATTGCTATGGCTAGTGGCTGATGCAAATAAAGATTCTCCTGATTCTCCTTAAATAATAATTTAAAAAATGGTAGGTAACCAAGACTCTGGGAAGGAAAGTTTTCAAACGAATAGTGTGTTTGTAGTTAAATTGTGTGTTTGTCGTTGAATAGTGTGTTTGTAGTTGAATTGTGCTCGGAAACGTACTGGGAGCCAGTGTAGGTCTTTCAAGACCGGTGTTATATGGTCTTGGCGGCCTCTCCCAGTCACCAGTCTAGCTGCCGCATTCTGGATTAATTGTAGTTTCCAGGTCACCTTCAAAGGTAGCCCCACGTAGAGCGCATTGCAGTAGTCCAAGCGGGAGATAACCAGAGCATGCACCACTCTGGCGAGACAGTCTGTGGGCAAGTAGGGTCTCAGCCTGCGTACCAGGCAGAGTGCTTTTGTAGCTTCCTATCATATGTTCTTTGTAGTAGTAGTCACCCAGTGTGAAAAATAGTAGCGTTGGGCCTCTGCAAGGCTGATCAAGGGATCCAGACACTCAAAGCTTGCTGCTTGTTTTCAGCTGTGTCGAAGAGCAAAGCAATTGGCAGCAGCTGCCAGAAGCAACTGACTTTGAAATGTGATTACATTATCAGCTCTGTTTCCAGAAGTTACTGACTCTGTCATGCATGTTACTGATTCCACCAAATAACTACTCAAATGGCAAACTCTTAATGAAATTGTAGAAACAGGCACAATGACAGATTCGGGCAGAATAGATTGCACAGAGCTTCCCAGGCTTTTGTGTCAGCTCTTCCTTGATACAGTTCTGGACCAAGAATTATTTTGCAGATGGGCTTTTAGGGTTGAGTGCTTAAAAAGCTGCAAAGATTTTGTGGGAACCCTGTTAGGTATATAGTGAGGGTGCTGAAGCACTAACCCAAATATTCTGAGATTTTGTCAGCTGTTTGCTTATTATCTTATTGAACATTTTTTCACACTGTTGACAGAGGTGATGACCACATGTTGGCTTGGAAAGGCAACATTAGAAATGTTTCCTCTCATAGGTTCTTTCCAGTTTTGACTTAATTGTGGTAGCAAGTTCCGCAGTTTAACTATGTGCTGTGTGAAGAGGTTTGGCCAAAATATTTCACCGTCCAGCTTCATTGGATGACCCTGGGCTCTAGAACCCTGGATGACCCTTCTCTCTAGAACCCAGGTAAGAGTCTAGAATCCTGGGTTCTAGAGAGAAAAGTATCTCTGTACCCACTTTCTTCTTTCTGTGCATCATTTTACATAGCTTTGTGGTGTTCCCCTTTACTTTTTTTTCCAAACTAAAAAGCCCCAAATGTTGTAACCTTTGCTCATTTTGATTGCCATCTTCTCAACCTTTTCCAGCTTTGCAATATCCTTTTGTGGGGTGAGGTGACCAGAAATGTAGACAGTTCAGTCACACCATAGATTTGTACAATGGTACTGGCTGTTTTATTTTCTGCTCCTTTCTTCATGACTCCTAGCATGGAATTCGCCTTCCTCACAGCTGCCACAAATTGGGTTATCTGCCATGACCCAAGAACCTTTTTGTAGTGACTCCCAGCTTAGATCCTATCAGTTAGATAGACCCCTCTGGTGAAGTTGAGGGTTGCTGCTGTTGTTTCCCCCCAGTATAAATCACTTTACATTAGCTTACATTGAATGGCATTTTCCATTTGCCCCTTCACTCAGACCTTCTCAAGCTCCTCTGTGTCATTAGTTGTTGGTAGATCATATGGGGACATCCTTGCGCACTAGGAATCGGGTTGTGTTGGCCTTTCTATTATGGCTGCCGAGTGACGACACTGTCTTTAATATGGAATAAACCATGGAAGAGAGACACAACCATCAGGAGGGGACCATACAGACATTTCTTCACTGTCAGAAGATCTCTTTTCTTCAGAAGTCCCACACTGTCTTTCTCTCTGCCTGGTCAGGTCCATTCAAGGGTTGATTTTAGGAGTGATATGCATCGTGCAAGTATTCCTTTCCCCTTCTCTTTACCTTGCTTTGCAGCATCTGTGTGAAGATTAAGCTCCTGAGCACTTGGCTCCTCCTCCTCCTAGTGTCTGCTAGTTTTTCGCCCTCCCTCAGAAGAGAAGGGACCTGTTGGTCCTTTTGAAGGCCAGAGTTGTGCCCTACCTCGTTCTAGGTCCTACCTCTGCATGCCTCCCAATTCTGCTCTCCTGGTCTAAAGACTTCAAAAGCAGCCAATTAGGACTGGGCCAAGCCGGCAGTTCTGCCTGAATAAGAAAAAAAACAAACCGGACACTTTTAACCCAAGCTCTAGGGCAGGGGTCGGCAACCTGCGGCCCATGGGCCGCAGGCAGCCCTCAGTGGTCGTTTAAACGCCCCCCGAGCTGTTTTAATATGCTGAGTTGGCGAAAATGATAAGATTAGATACGAAAAAGTAACAAAGTTTGAAGAGGAGTGGAGTAAATTTGTTGTGTATATACGGAATAACTGTAGAAGTTTAAAAACTGTAGCAGGGTTAACTTAAATCTTGTGATGTGGATGGAATGTAAATAAGAATATGTAAGAGTGGATGTTAATTTGTGAAAGCCGAAGCAGGGAAGGAAGGAAGTCCGAGCGCGACAAAGCGCAGGGTAAATAAGAAAACACTATGATGCTGGATGCAAGAGTTTATGCAAGAGTTTATGTTTTATTTGACTTTGTTTTTGGAAATTTGACTTAGGTTTTTATTTGTTTTTGCTTTTGAAAATCTAATAAAAAGTATTTTTTACAAAAAAATTAACGGCCCCCGAGCCGAGCCACCTGCTCGATGAGCCCCCCTCGCACTGTGCTAAACCGGTGCAGTGTGGAGCGGGGACTCGGTTCCGCGGTGCCAGAAATCATGTTTGTGCATGTGCAGGCACCAAAGATCGTGGACACGATCCAGCCCATCTCCGTGGGAGTGAACCAGCCCAGGCAAGGTAAACCTTGCCGGCCCCTGCTCTAGGGGTTATGTAGTCCCCAGAATGGTACAATAAAGGGTTTTGCCTTATGGCTTAGCAGCCTTTAACTAGATTCTTTCTTTGATATCCCCCCATTAACAAGATGGTCAAGGCAGTGGCTTGACAATGCTAATCCATGATAATTAATTTAGGATAATTCGTTCTTTAAAGGTTTGAGATGGTTGATGCGGCGAGGAACAAGATGCGTGTGAAGATCAGCTACGTAATGATTGCCTTGACAATCATGGGCTGCATATTGATGGTCATTCTGGGGAAGCGGGTGAGTACAAAAGAGCTAAGAGGCTGGCAATAGCGTGGGGGGGAAAGACCTAATGGACCAGCCTAACCTCTCAGGAACAGCAATTGCATTGTGGGAATACTGCAGCAGGGAAAACATAGGTGGTTGTATTTTTAATAAAGTAAATGGAAGGATAAACTATAGTTTACCTAAGAGATGGGGGACGGGAGAGAGGAAGAAAGAGGGAATTAGAATCAAAGTCAGGGTAGGATAGGCATGAGAATGGGAATTTCCCCAAATGTGGAATTCAGTGCCTTATCAGCAGTTTATGTCAATAGCTCTGTAGGAGATTGCTTATAGTTTTCATAAAAAATATACTGTAATGTTAGCTGGAAACTGCAATATGGAGAGGAATTTGTTTTGTTTTGAATATGGAGAGGGTTACTCTTTTCTGCCTTTTCTTGAAAGCTCTGCTATTATCTGTTAGGCTCTTAAGGTGAGCAGGAGAGGATATACCGTAAATTTCGCTCCATAACACGCAGATTTTTCCTCCTAGAAAGTAAGGGGAAATGTCTGTGCGTGTTATGGAGCGAATGCCTACAGATGGGGGGAATCTGCTGCAGTTGTGAGCAGTCCGTGGCTTGCTTTGAAACAGCAAAGCGGGTGTAAGCGGCTCCTGTCAGCGAGCCGAGCCGGGAGGAGGGAGAGAAGCAGAGCGGGCTTGGCTGCTTTAAAAAAACCCGTCCTCTATGTTCCTCTCTCCTCCCCACAGAGCTGCTAAGTAGCAGCGAAGCTTTTCAGCCAGCCTAGCCGGGAGGAGGGAGAGAAGCAGAGCGGGGTTGGCTGCTTTTAAAAAAAACCGTACTCTCTGTCCCTGCCTGCAGTTTTTTGCTGTCCGATTTTGGATTAGCCACTGTAGGGGCTGTGTGTGTGTGTGCTTGAGCTATAGTTCTCCTCCTCCTGCTTCCCCTTCGCTCTCCCTGCGCCCCTGCACTCTCCCTCCGACTTTAGAATTGACACTCTGTGTCTGTGTGTGTGAGAGAGAGGGCTCCTTCTCCTCCTCCTGCTTCCCTTCACTCTCCCTGCGCTGTCCCTCCGACTTTAGAATTGACACTCTGTGTGTGTGTGTGTGAGAGAGAGAGGGCTCCTTCTCCTCCTCCTGCTTCCCGTCACTCTCCCTGCGCTGTCCCTCCGACTTTAGAATTGACACTCTGTGTGTGTGTGTGTGAGAGAGAGAGGGCTCCTTCTCCTCCTCCTGCTTCCCGTCACTCTCCCTGCGCTGTCCCTCCGACTTTAGAATTGACACTCTGTGTGTCTCTGTGTGTGTGAGGGCTCCTTCTCCTTCTCTTGCTTCCCCTTCACTCCCCCAGCGCCCTGCGACTTTAGGGCCAGTTCCCTCTCTGCGTGTGTGTGTGTTTTGACCTCACTGCGCTTGTTGGGGGAGAGTGTTGGTCGCAATTTTTCTTGATTTGTCTCAGAGTGGTTACTATCATGGTTTCCTTGCCGGGGAGGAGGGAGAGACGCAGAGCCTGCTTGTTCTAAAGGAGCAAAGCTGGAGAGGAGCCTCTCCTGCATTATCAGCAGCATCCTTCTCCACACCCCCCACACAAGCTCCTTGTCCCTTGAGTTCTTTTCCTTCCCTCCCCACTTAAAACGTGGTTACAAAGCACGGATCCACATGGATCCTCAGGATTTTTGCACTAGGTCACCCCAAATTCACCATCAGATCACATAGCATATCCATGGCTACAGCCTGCACCAAAACACACACGCACCCACTGTTTCATGGGGTCGCAATGGCGCAAAAACGTGGTTACAAAGCATGGATCCACATGGATCCTCAGGATTTTTGCATTGGGCTACCCCAAACTCACCGTCAGATCACATGTCTGTGACCACAGCATGAACCACAAAAATCATATATCCACTGTTTCATTTAGAATATTTTTTTCTTGTTTTCCTCCTCTAAAAACTATGTGCGTGTTATGGTCAGGTGCGTGTTATAGAGCGAAAAATACGGTATATGGGGGCTCTTCGTCCTGTTATCATTACTTGTTTCCTGAAATAAAGAAATTAACCTGTCTGACATAGAACCAAACAGTCTGGGTTCAAGTCTTGTAGTCCTTCAAGTAGTGCAGAGTCTTCCATTGAGTGGTCATGTCATAAGTCCTGGAGTCTAGAAAGTCTTTCAAGTCTTCATACAGCAAACCCGCAACTTACTTATGGGTTACATTCCAGGAATCACACCTAAATCCAAAATAATGTATAGTCACATGGTTACTTTTCTTACATGCTTCTGTGGTCTCCTCTTTGCTGCAGGCTGTTGAGAGGCACGAATCCCTGACGAGCCAGAATCTGGAGAAAAAAGCTCGCTGGAGAGAGGAGGCGGCCCAGAGTGTCTCTGCCAAACCATAGTCAAGAGGAAGGACAATACTACAGAAGGCACGAGATGTATTGTTGTCTTTTAATTATAGAGGAGGAGGAGGAGGGGCTTGAGGGAAGGCATATTCATTAGTCAAGGGTTGCTTCCGAGCTTCCAGAAAATAAAATTATTTTGTGGTAATCCTATGAAGATTTCATATTTTGGTAGTATCCAGTAACTATTCAGTTTCAAAGAAAGCTAAATACAGTATCCAATTCCGTTCAGTTACTGTATGTATTAAAATATTCATTGCACCTTCTGTATTGGTCGATAGGCTTGTTGAAGCAAGGTATTGAATTCACCGTGAGTGACTAATAGCATACATAGGAATCTCTCTCTCTCTCTACACACACACACACACACACACGCACACACACACACGGTGGTAGCACAGATATCTTAATGGTGTGTGACCTAACGCTTTGAAACAGTAGTAATGGAATGTAGACGCTACCTCTTGCTCTCATATCTACCAGCCGTGAATGTTTTGGGATGCTAATATCTGTAATAATTCTGGCTTTCTGTTCTGTTGATATCATCCTAAAACCTTGGATTCTAAACTTCATAATCTCTGGCATCTTCATTATTTCAGGATATAACTGGCATATGTGATTCTGCTCCAGTGCAGAACAAGTGCTCAGAACACAAAACTCATACATTGGAGTTGACAGGGTGCCTAATTCAAAAGTCTTTGATAAACACAGGGAAGTTCGGAGTTCAGAAAGTCTGGCTATGCATGAATAGACAGGCCTTTGCCCTGAGGATCATGCACTCCAAATCCAACACACAGGATAGCACTAAAAGGAGATACTATTCAGGACTTCAATCCTATGCCCACTTACATGGGTGTGATACCCTAATGGCTTCAAGGAAGTATTCACAATTTTGGGGATAAAATGGTGGACTGTGGAACCCACAGGAAAATTGGCAAGGGTCCTTGGAACACTTTCCTAACACTACTCTCTGGGATTAGTTGCTGATGTAGGAACAGAAACACTATAAAAGTGTGTTCCTGGTACCTAGCAATCTCCTTAAAACTGGCATCAAAAGCTGCAGAAAAATACTTATACTGTCATACCTTGATTCTCAAATGTAATTGGTTCCAGAATTTCGTTCAACTTCTGAAAGCGTTTGAAAACCAAGGTGTGGCTTCCGATTGGCTGCAGGAGCTTCCTGTACTCAATTGGAAGCAGCGTTGGGATGTTCAGCTTCCAAAAGACATTTACAAACCTGAACACTCACTTCTGGGGTTGCGGCGTTCGGGAGCCAAAATGTACGAGCACCAAAGCATTCGAGAACCAAGTATGACTGTACTCACTCTTCCCAGGGCTTGATCAGTCTGAATAAGGCCAATTCCAAAAACCAGGCTTGGTCCCACACTGAAATGGGCCTATATAATCAGCATCATCCACGATTACCTTCAGTTGCTCTGCTGTTACCCTCTTGACCAATGATGGGGCATTTGCAACTTGTCAGTCACCATCTGGTCCAGGTTTGACTTCTTGAAGAAATGGGCGCACTGATGCCTCTCTCTAAGAGCAACAGAGTCCACAAAACAATGCTAGGCATGGCACAGACACGCCGTAAGATGCCACAACCATTGCATCAAGATCATTCCAAAGACAAGTGTTTTCATCCTCGAAAGTGCTGCCCAAACATGTCAAAGTGGGACTTGGATAGATCCTCCAGGGTCAGCAGCGGCCATATGGGTACTTGATGCAAGGGAGGCAGTGCAGTATGATTTTGCAGTGCTCACCATCATATGGTAGGTGCAGTTATGCACTCAAACCACTGTCCATTATACCAGTATAGGTAAATAATTCCATGTAGGTAAGCAACAGCTACAGCAAAGATGTAGCACAAACCACTCTTTCAGTTTGGGTCTACTTAGCCTTGCCACCATGCATAGGTAAAGAGACCCATGACCGTTAGGTCCAGTCGCGGACGACTCTGGGGTTGCAGCGCTCATCTCACTTTACTGGCTGAGGGAGCCGGCGTACAGCTTCCGGGTCATGTGGCCAGCATGAAAAAGCCGCTTCTGGCGAACCAGAGCAGCGCATGGAAATGCCATTTACTTTCCCGCCTATTTATCTACTTCACTTTGACATGTTTTCGAACTGCTAAGTTGGCAGGAGCTGGGACCGAGCAACGGGAGCTCACCCTGTCGGGATTCGAACCACCGACCTTCTATCGGCAAGCGCTAGGCTCAGTGGTCTAACCCACAGCGCCACCTGTGTCCCTTGCATACTAGTGCTCAAATGACACAGGCTTTCTGTTGTTGAAAAGTTGTGATATGATTTGGCAACAACAGAGACGCCAAGGGAAGGGGTTATGGATCATTAATGGCCCCTCGCCTGTCTTTCCTCCATAAAGCACTGTGCATAGAAGCACATGCAGCATAGAATCATAGAACTATAGAGTTGGAAGGGGCCACAAAGGTCGTCTAGTCCAACCCCCTGCAATGCAGGAAAAGTTTGCCCAATGTAGGGTGTGAATCCACAATCTTGAGATCAAGGCCAAATAAAAATGGGGTTGTATGGAGTGTAGGTTGTAAAAAGCACAATTTGTTATGCTGCGCATCATTGCTGATCACAAGGCATGCCTTGGTCTGTAATTTACTAGCTTTGTGGAGCTTGAGCCAACATGAGATGACCTTTAACCAGCAGGGTTTTAAAAAATAATTGAATTACGCAATTCAGGAGGTCTCTTATCTCTCCTTCCACCCCATCCCCCACCTACTGGTTGTCAAAAAATACTACTGATGCCCTATGCAGACAATATGGGCCTCATTCCATTTCCCCAATTGATTGTTATTAGCATTTGTTTGCTGTTATATGCCAAGCAAAAGGGGGGGGGTCCTCCAAGCAACATAAAATGATAAAATAGAAACAAGTAAAATTAATTAGAAACCACATTGAGAAAAGAGACTTAAAACACGAAGATTCTTAAAAGTGCTCATCCAACAACACAAATGTACCCCCCTCCTGTGTTCCCATCACAGGATAGGCTAAAATAGCACACAAAGGTTTTTTCTGAAGTGTAGGTAATCCAGATACTTTATGAAATATTGTGCATTGTATAAATTTTTATTGTGCATTTTTGGTCTCATTTTATCTTGCACACTGCTCTGATGGCTTGTGATTTATAAATAATCTGAATCAGTAATTTATAAATATGTAAAATAAAAGCCTATCAATAAAAACTTAACCAACCTGGATAGTGATGACACCAAGTATGAGATTACTTGCCAAATTTGAAACTTCAATGGCATGGTTTAAACGACACTCTTAAGCCAAACCATGGCTTAGCACAAACATTCTGGCTTCCAGGGAGAAGATTGTGGCTTTGTCCCTACCTAGTAGTTTTGCTGCTGCTCCACTCTTCAGATTTGCCATGGTTTGGCTTAGCATGTCCATTTGAACCTGTGCTTGTTTTAGTTCCCCTGGACAAACAAAAATCAAGCTCATAGAGATTACTTAAGCTATATTATTTGGGGAACTTTTAATTTCGAATTACAATGGTAAGTTTTTATCATTTGCTATCCTGAAAATGCATATGAAGATCTTGAATCCTCAGGGAGCAGAGACTTGCCCTTCAAAGCATTTGATCTGACACTCAAATTTGCCTTAGCCTCTATGGAGCACTGAGCAGATTTTGATCACGTTGTGATACTGGTCACCTTAATACATTATGGCATAATATTAACCCTCCTGCCCCGATTCTAGTATTTATCACATATCAGGGTGTGGTGTGAACCAATTTCTTTTTGTTTCCTTGAAAAATGGCACCTGGGTGCTTTGGCAGTATTCAATATGCTCATTGCACGCATGCAAAGATAACTGCTAGTCCAATGGGACTTCCCCTCTCCTTCCCCTAGGCACCTCCACACACCCCAAATCTGCTTCAGATGGTTGGGGGGAACCCCAAAGCAGGTTTACAGGGAGGAGGGGAGAAGGTTCCATCACACCTGTGTAATATTTACCTTAGTGTTACACTGAATGCAACCTTTTTTTCAAGAGATCCATGTTATTCCACTGGTGGATCAGGACTGGACACCAACTTCAATTGGGGTGCACTATTGCCACTACAGAAATATTTTATAGAAAAGCCTTGAGCACTAATCGCTCATTGACCCACTTGATAGAGAGTTCTTCTGAAGATAAAAATTGTAGGGGAGAACTCCATGCATTGAATAACCATGTAAGATGCATAGAATTAAAAATAAAAAAGGCCTACTTCCTAGGGCAGAGGATGTTACACTCAGTAGTAGCCTGTTATTTTCAAGGGCAATATATCTGAACTCACCTGGTTTATATAGAGCAGTACATGTGAAAAGGATCTAGGAGTCTTGGTTGACCACAAACTTGACATGAGCCAACAGTGTGACGCGGCAGCTAAAAAAGCCAATGCAATTCTGGGCTGCATCAGTAGGAGTATAGCATCTAGATCAAGGGAAGTAATAGTGCCACTGTATTCTGCTCTGGTCAGACCTCACCTGGAGTACTGTGTCCAGTTCTGGGCACCACAGTTCAAGAAGGACACTGACAAACTGGAACGTGTCCAGAGGAGGGCAACCAAAATGGTCCAAGGCCTGGAAACGATGCCTTATGAGGAACGGCTAAGGGAGCTGGGCATGTTTAGCCTGGAGAAGAGGAGGTTAAGGGGTGATATGATAGCCATGTTCAAATATATAAAAGGATGTCACATAGTGGAGGGAGAAAGGTTGTTTTCTGCTGCTCCAGAGAAGCGGACACGGAGCAATGGCTCCAAACTACAAGAAAGAAGATTCCACCTAAACATTAGGAAGAACTTCCTGACAGTAAGAGCTGTTCGACAGTGGAATTTGCTGCCCAGGAGTGTGGTGGAGTCTCCTTCTTTGGAGGTCTTTAAGCAGAGGCTTGACAACCATATGTCAGGAGTGCTCTGATGGTGTTTCCTGCTTGGCAGGGGGTTGGACTCGGTGGCCCTTGTGGTCTCTTCTAACTCTATGATTCTATGATTCTATATAGGAGAAAGTAATGGCATACACTCCAGGCATGGCCAGACTTGGCCCTCCAGCTATTTAGGGACTACAACTCCCATCATCCATAGCTAACAGGACCAGTGGTCAGGGATGATGGGAATTGTGGTCCCCAAATAGCTGGAGGGTAAAGTCTGGCCATGCCTGGCATACACTCAGGGGTGTTATGGGGGCTCCTGCTAATTGAAGCCTCTGGCAAGCAAGGGCAGGTTTTTCTCAACTGAACCCCCAGCTCCAACCCATTGACTTTGTCCTGTAGAACTCAGTGGCGTTTTGGGAAATGCTCATATGGAGATCCATTTGCTGAGTCCAAAACGTATCACTGGCTTTTGTTACAAGGCAAACTTCACAGTCCACTTTTGGGATCACAAAAATATCTCATCTGTAGCTTTTCATAGTACAGTAGCTTGGCTTGGGCATAATGTATACCATATCCCATTTTTCTGGGTACCAAGAAGTTCCTTGAACACTGCGGGGGATGTCATACTACGCATTTCTATTGAGATTTTTAACTTCTCTAATAAAGAAGAGCGCCATGATCTCTGAATATACAAATTCAGTTCTTGATAGAGCCTAGAAATAGTTTTCACTCTAATTCAGGTGTCTTGGGCTACATGTATACAGAATTCCTACCCAAAACACAGGGCTAAATGTACATATTTCAAAATATGTATCTTTAAATTATATATTCCTCCCCCTACCTTTTGCGGCCGCCCCCCCCCCCAGTAAACAGGAAGTAATCCTCTCATGCTATTATTATACACTCTATAGCTTTGGAAAATGATTTATAGATTATGGTATGGACCCTAAATGCTTCCTTCAATCAAATCACATTTGAACAAGGGTGCCGTCTCCCTTAAACCTAATATGCAACAATGGGGGTCTCTCTGCCAGAGGCATTCAAGACACCAGCTTTGGGCTAGTAGGGACAGAAGGCACAATCACTGCCAGGTTCCTCATATCCATTTCCTTCCTGCCCTTGAGCCCCCCCCCCAGCAAAAAATGCAGGCAGCGTTCTGCTCGTCCAGGTCAGCACTGAAATAATATTTATGTGTTAGTGCAAGCCTTCAAAGGTTTAGGAAGTGTGGTTCGAGGCTTCAACTCATTGTCCAGAACTTTTACGCAGCCACCTCCATCTCACAGAGTTGACCTGCTGTCTCTCAACTTTGGATTGTACAGGATCTTCTCATCACCACACCAGCTAACAGAAAGAAGCACCACATTAGCCCTACTTTTAAAAATGAAAGAAAAAGACAGCACTCCGTTTCACTTCTATGTATTTATGGTTTAATTCACTCCTTTGAAGAGAGAATTCATTATTTCCTAGCAGGAACACCAATGCACCACGTTCTCACTAGCTTGGGAGAAAAACTTTCGGTGTGAGAAAGATATAGGATGTGTGTAAATATACATATATACATACACATTAGCACACACACATTGGAGGAGTGTGCCTGTGCATATATACTCTAGGTAAGCACACACATATACACACTGTCCGTGTTTGTGCATGTGAGACATTTCTGTACCACATGCACCCTTCACTGAAATTGGCTTAGAAAATATGCAGCTTGCTGCCCCCCGAAAAACTATCAATTAAAGTACATGATTTGAAACAAATCTTATAGAAATGGCATGTCATCAGTAATTTACACTTTAAAAAACTCAGCCACAAAAAAAATCTGAAAGCTGAAACAAGATTGCTATTCATCAGTGCTGCTACCACCCTTAAAGAAACATGGTTTACTATGGGATATAAAGGCAACATTGAGGTTGTTATAAAGATTAGCCACCTAATTTAAAGAACAAACCAACCAGACTGTACTTCATTTTTTGCCCACAATACACCCCGTGAAACTACTCTTCTCACACCTTGCTTACCTGTCTTGTACATTGTTTGCTTCCTGTTCATTGTGGATTCTTTCTCCCATCTGCGGTTTTGGTGCCCCCCCCCTTTAAACATCAATCCAGTCAATGCTGCTGGATTTGGGTACATGATGATCCCACTATGCCGAATCAGAGAGAGGCCAGAGATTCCTTCTCTCATAGTAGGGGGCCTACTTTTTTTGCCTGGTTTTAAATTCCCCCGGAACAAGAACCAAAATGGGAAATAAGTTTATTGCAAAACACATGCCCGCCCCCCATCTCAGCCCAGCCCTAATTTTAAAGTTACAAACAACTGAAGTTGAAATGGAAACCTAGAGATGCTTCTTCACAGAGCAGCACAAAACTAAAGGAAGTTAACTTAAGAGGGTGGAGGCTGATGAAGAATGGACAGAACTGGCAGCTGCGAGAGCTCCCATCCTAAAAGCACAGACATAGATACAAAGTCTTCAGGAGAAGGGTCAGTCACACAGAAGAACACTGATGAGACCATACCTCCTAATAGGTTGACAAAGTATATTTCCTTGCAGGCGATGTCAGTTTTCTTCCGTTAATTATAACATGAAGAATCTTGTCAAACAATTCTGACAACAGAATTTATTATGTATTCACAATGTTTGTAATGGAAGGTCAAGTCCTGGAAAGTCAGACTGACTCAAGGTCAGGGTGCAAGCCTCCCGCAAGATCCATGCATTCACAAGAGAGTGAACAACACTGCTGATAATGGCTGATGCCAAGTTAAATTAAGACTATGCTGTCGGAGTCGGCTGGCCTTGGACTAGGTGAAGAGGTTCAAAACAATTGGCGTTCATATCCAATGTCTTCGGTCCGAGCGTATCGGAGAGCCACCATCTTGGTCTAGTCAAGAGAGCATTCTACAGACACACGGAGACGGCACGACGACACCCCTGGTTGTTGCAGGAAGCTGATGGCGTTTGGCCAGAGGTCAGCTGTACTAAGGATTAAATAAGCGGTGTCAGTCAAGAATATTAGGCAGATGATTTCAGAACTTAGGTTTCATTAGTCATAAGAGCGTTCTATGTGCCTTTAAGTGAAGTTTATAGAATCCAGGTGTCCCTTTCTGGCCTGACTTAGAAGCTACAGTCCACGTAAGCAGAGGTGGCCCAGGGAGCCCGTTATCTTCTTTGCTTCAATATTTTAGCATGTCGAGAATTTACAACAGAATGTGATTTACAGACAGCCCTGTTCAACCAAGACGTTTACAAAAACTCAAGCGTGGATTTTTCAGCAGGAACCATGTTAATGAGGACCACTTTCGAAACTTGAAAGAGATTTCAGTCTGAATGTAGAGGGAGCCAATTGATGCTGTGGTAGATGGACAGGAACAGTTCCTCTATCCCTGACGTGATTTCGGACATCTTCAAAAGAGCCCTGGCTGCCCCACGGGAGGTACAGAGAGATGGGCTCCGTTCCTCATGCAGACAGAAGAGAACAAACCCCATGCGGTCGAAATGGCAGCATAGGAATCCTGCCTGCTGTCAACTGTTCATTGTTCCAAGAACCTGGAGCAGCTTATTCACTGGCAGCTGTAAGTGCAGGGAACAGAGAGCTCCTTCCTGTATCTCTGTGTATCATATATGTATGTATATAGTATACATACATATATATATATTAACAGAAGCCTAAGCTGCCACACACAGAACCACCACCATTCCAAATTCTGCATGAGCCTCAAATGAGACCGGCACTCAGAGTACCTGGAAAGGAAGAGTCCCTCGAATCCTCTTTGTCGATAGCAAGAACACTGCAACACGCACACAGACACACAAAGGAAACTCCACCCTTGTTTTAGAATCTAGGATTACACCACTTTAGTGTGTACTTCATTGGGGAAAACTGACATCTTTGCAGAAGTGCCCAAGCTCTGGAGAGATGGGCACAGCAGCTAGGGTAAGCCCTTACCGAAGTGGCGTCCTACAACAAAGAGCCAAATGTTTCCCAGTTGTGTTTGTAAGGAAGCGTGTGTGCAAAGCAAGCAAATGAGCTCACACAGGTTTATGGAAAACAGGACCACTCTGTGGGCAACTCAGAGCTCTACAATAGGGCTGGATGGGCAAGTGCAACGCAGTGCACAGGAGCGCCTCACAGCTGGAAACCTTCCATGGGAGCCTCGCACTGCTGGAAGATGTACTGCTGCTGGCCAAGATCGACTTGGGGGGCGATGCTGCTGTCTTCCTCCTCTGTCCCAAAGTAGTGCTCAATCAGATCAAAGGCTTTCTGGTAGATTTCTTGGTTCTCGTGACTCTGGAGGAATTCAATCTTATCCAGGCCTGCAAGAAAAATATACAGAGCCCCTCAGTTCCTGAACATGAAGGTATACCTGAACTGCTTCATCTTTGTCAACGATGGAGAACCTCCAGATATTGGTGGATTCCCCATCACCCCATATCATTTGCCATGCTGGTTGGGGCTGACAGTAGCTAGAGTCCCCAAACATCTGGATGGCCACAGGTTCCCTATATGTACATGTTGCTGAGAAGGGGGTGGGGCAAAGACGGAGCGAGATACACAGACCAGGCTATCTGAACTGCAGCATCAATTAAAAACCAGGAGACTCCATTGAGACCCCACAAAGATTCTAAAGGCAGAAGTGTCCATTGCTACTGGAGCTATCCCATCCCACAACTGCCTCTTCATTACTTTGCAGGTGCTGCTTAGGTAATGATGTGGTAGAGAAATATTAAAATGCTCTGCAAAACCCTCAAGTGCTGTAATCCACAAAAATGCACTTAAGAGGATCTTTATGTCCTTCCCAGTGCAGCAGCTAAGCCTGCAGCCTAACTGCAAGATTTTGGTTATATTTATATTTTGGCATTTGTAAAGGACCCCTGGACAGTCCAGTCAAAGGTGTCTATGAGGTTGCAGCGCTCATCTCACAGCTTTCTGGGTCATGTGGCCAGCATGACTAAACCGCTTCTGGCGCAATGGCACACTGTGACGGAAACCAGAGCGCACAGAAACCTTCCCTATTTATCTACTTGCACTTTGAGGTGCTTTCGAACTGGGACAGAGCAATGGGAGCTCACCCCGTCGCGGGGATTCGAACCACCGACCTTCTGATCGGCAAGCCCAAGAGGTTCAGTGGTTTAGACCACAGCACCAGCTGTGCTGCAGACTGTAAGCAACCACAAATATGAAGAGGTATTTCCAAAATTCTGCTTTTATTTTGAAAAGAGGCACTGCCATTATCTTTGTATCCAGCATTTTCTGCAGAAATGAACCAAGTTGGAAAAGGTTCCGAAAAAGGCACCAAAATGACCAAGGCGGTGGAGATGCTCCCATATGAAGAATGGTCGCAGCATTTGGGACTTTTTAGAGAAAAGACCTGATAGAAGCCTATAAAATTATGCATGGCATGCAGAAAGTACATAGAGAAGTCCCCACCCCCCTTGTAACTCTAGAATTCATGAACATCCCATGAAAGTGCATGCTGGAAGATTTAGGACAAATATAAGAAAGTACTTCTTCATGCAGTGTACAGTCAAACTATGGAACTTGCTTCCTCAGGAGGAAGTGATAGCCAACAATCTGGATGATTTTGGAAGACGATTAGACAAATTCATGGAGGAGACGGCTATCAATGGTTATTTCCTCCACCGTTGGAAACCATGAGAGGGGGGAGTCCTCTTGTAGACAAGATGGACAACTGGCCGGATCCAGCAGACTATTCTTATGTTCCTAAATGCTACTTGAACTGGAAAATTAAAGGCAACTGAGGAAGTATCAGAAGTTGTTACAAAGGAAGATTACTAGAAAGAAAATTATGGGCCAGAAAATGTACAGGAGGTCCTCCCCCCCAGACACTGAAAGAGTACAGTTTTGCTTGGAAAGTCTTCCATTTACTTTGAGGTCATAATGAACCATGAGAAACGAGGCAAAAGCTGGATAGTCTATTATGGATGTCACCCACCAGCAAATCCCCTTACCGTAGGCTTCCTCAATGAGTGCACAGTATGGGTTAATGCCAGTTCCACTTCGCCTGGCTTCTTGCTCGCCCAGTCTCAGGATGTTTTCCAGCCCATTAAGAGCCACCTGCACAATCTTCGAGTCCATTACCGTAAGGAGGTCACAGAGTGGTTTGATGCAGCCAAGTTCTACCAGGTACCTGAAAACCACAATGGATTGGGAATCAAGACAACTAGAGGATTCGGTTTGGCAAAGTGGCAGCACCACTTCTGGCATCTTGGTTAAAGGTAAAGGTAAAGGGACCCCTGACCATTAGGTCCAGTTGTGACCACCTCTGGGGTTGTGGCACTCATCTCACTTTACTGGCCGAGGGAAACGGCGTACAGCTTCTGGGTCATGTGGCCAGCAGGACTAAGCCACTTCTGGCGAACCAGAGCAGCGCACGGAAACGCTGTTTACCTTCCCGCCGGAGTGATACCTATTTATCTACTTGCACTTTGACGTGCTTTTGAACTGCTAGGTTGGCAGAAGCAGGGACCGAGCAACAGGAGCTCACCCCGTCGCGGGGATTCAAACCGCTGACCTTCTGATTGGCAAGTCCTAGGCTCTGTGGTTTAACCCACAGCGCCACCTGCGTCCCGCAGGCACCCTCAAAAGCACAAAGTGTTCTCGAGAGAGAGGAACAGTGTTCCGCTCACCCATGTCCAGTGCATAACACTCAGTGATATGAAGAATCTGGGCAGTTCTTCTAGAAAGTGAAGCCTTAGAAGAGGCTGACCAAAATAGTGCAGACTGGAGTGGGGAAATCTCCAGATATTGCTGGAGTTTACCATTGCATAAACTCTGGCTATTAGCTATGCTGACCAGAGGTCCCCCCCTCCTGACAGAGATATGAGAAAACATGTGTGAACAGAGCAGGCATCTTTTGGTCAAGGGGGATGAGGAGTGCAGGAGAAAAGAGAAACTTTGCAGCACCAGCTCTCAGCACAACCCTTCCACCATGAAGGTCTTTGTTTGGAAACCTTGCTGGCACTTACTTGATCTGCTCAGCAGAGCCACCAGATGTTGCATTAGTAATAGCCCAAGCCGCTTCTTTTCTTGTCCGAAACTCGGCAGTTTGCAATATACTTATCAGAGCTGGGAAAATGTTGGCATCTATGACAGTCTGAAAAATAAACAAGGTCTTAATAGCAGATTAAAAAAATCGGGATTATTTGCTTCAACACAGTAATGTGACACAGAGTGCTACAGCGAGGGGGAAAGTATTTGATCCCCTGCTAAATTTATCTGAGAACACAGCCAGTTACGTCTCGTGTGTTTATTGAGGATGCTTTACGTGACCATAGGTTTGTTCGTTGTTGTTTAGACCAAATAACCAGCTTGAGTCCAGCAGAAAGGGTTACTCTAATCATGGAAAGCTGGATTCACCAGTGGTTTTCGTTTGCTTGTTTTGTTTTGTATTCAACAGTATTGAGCATCCATCTCCAACTGGTCTAATATTTTGTGGGGGGGAGGAGTAGAGTTAAAATTAGAGTTGTTCTCCTGACATTTCCCAGTTCTGATCTTGAATTTATAAAAGTCTGCTGAAAATACCAAACAAGATACAAGCAAGAGCGTGTAATATTCTGCCAAAGTCTGCATGGAGAGCAATAGATCTAAGAATCTGATTTTGTGCTGGCAAGCGAACCTCTGAGCCAACCAACTTCATTACCTGAATCTGCGCTCTGTTTCCAGCTGTGATGTTTGATATTGTCCAACATGCTTCCTTTTTGATTGATTCTTTAGGACTGCTAAGCAAGTGTAGTAAACTCTGCAGAGCCGAACAATTCAATATTACCTGGGAAAGGGAAAGAAAGAGATTGATTTTTGACTGCATCCAAAAGATGGATCTAAAAATTCCATGCACACTTACCTTAAGGAAACATGAGTAAGGCATAATAAAGAGATTTTTTCCTTATCTAAAATCAAAAGAATATGCTGAGAAAAAGCAGAAAGCTCAAGGAAGTAAAGGGGAGAATAAGATAGCAGTAGTCTGCCTGAAGATAAAATCAAGTGGGAAGAAAAGTGGGGAAAGAACGAAAGAGGCAGAAAAGTCAACATAAAGGTACTTCCATGCACAGAAAGCACTGTCAATGTCAAGAGAAAATACTGAGCAGGGCATGAGAGTTTGAAGAACTTGACGGAGAAGACAGGTGCACTTAATACCTTTCTCGTCTCAGATTTAGTGGAAAGTAAGCTGTCATTGATGAGGAGGCAGATATTCTAAGTTATGTAAGTATTAATAATGTTAAAGACTGCATAGGTAGGCATTTTCATATTAACGAATCTAACCAATGAGCCTAGATGTCTCACACTCTAACCCTGTAAATATAAGGTGAGCAAGAAAGTAAATGTGAAAGAATGGAAAATATTATTTTGAAAGCTTAAATTTCTCCTGCAATGAAGTGGCAGACTTTGCCAAAGAAAAGCAAGGAGGGGTTGTTTATCATTAGACTTTATTTAACAAGTCTCACAAGACTTGCTCTTGGAGCCCATTAAGGATACAAAGGGTGGGTTTTGCCACTGTACAGCAGGTGCACAACTGACAAGAACTGTAAGCAAAGGAGAGGAAGAAAGGATTCTGGTGAACATTACAAAGATGTGTTTACAAATGCAGGTGCAAGAGATACAAAGAAAGTCTACTCAAAATATTAGAGACCACCATGCTCAAAAGACAGCTTTACAATCTAACACTGAGCAAGGGTGCATGCTCAGAACTTGACTTGAAAACTCCAAGATGCTGAACTGAAATAAGAAAGCTGAGTTGCACAAATAGTGCTAGGTTCCTAGGCACTAACAAAAAATCAGTGAAAAGGATATGCACAGATACCCTATAGCCAACAAGCTCAAACAGTGTTTCTCAAACTGTACGTCCTAGCACTTTTCCTGAGCAGATTCCAGAAAGAAAGTCTCCCTGCCACAACTAGGTGAACAGCACACTATCACTGGGAGCATCGCTGAAGAGACAGACTCCTTCCCTTCCTGTTATGCTGAATTGCTATTCGGCTACATAGTGCCTATTTATACATGGGTGGCGCTGTGGGTTAAACCACAGAGCCTAGGGCTTGCTGATCAGAAGGTCGGTGGTTCGAATCCCCATTACGGGGTGAGCTCCCGTTGCTCGGTCCCTGCTCCTGCCAACCTAGCAGTTCGAAAGCACGTCAAAGTGCAAGTAGACCAATAGGTACCACTCCGGCGGGAAGGTAAATGGCATTTCCTTGCACTGCTCTGGTTCGCCAGAAGTGGCTTAGTCATGCTGGCTGCATGACCCGGAAGCTGTACGCCGGCTCCCTCGGCCACTAAAGCGAGATGAGCGCCGCAACCCCCGAGTCGGTCACGACTAGACCTAATGGTCAGGGGTCCCTTTACCTTTACCTATTAGAACCATCATCATCGGCTTACTCACTATATTGATATGCTCACGTTTTCTGTTGTAGAGGAAGGTCAGGCTCAAAAAAGTGGAGTTAGCATATAGTTGGCTCTGACTTCAAACATTTTGAGAAGTATGATACTAAAGAATGCCACGAGCAATTATGTATGTCTTAATTTAGCCGTATCCTAGAGAGTTGGAGCTAGCAAGCACAGGCATGAGTATTTCAAGGAGAGCGCAGGCCAAGGACACCAGGAATAAGGCCAATGTAGCTTTCTGAACACAAGATTTCAAGGCACAAAACCTCAAGGAGGTTTAAGGGGGGGAAAGGGTTGAATCCAATGAAGTCATTGCATGGGCAGAAAGAGTTCTATTTGCACAATAGAACTTCTCCTCCTCCAACCCCCATACCTGCTCCAGAGTGTTGGAAGTGAGGAGATTTCACCCCTCCCATTCCAAGAATCTGCTGATGTTCTCTGCTGATTCTCCAGAGAGGAGGGGGGCGGTTTCTGCTCACTACTTATTCCGCTCCAGCCTCACATCAAAGAGAGAGACTGAGTGTTAGAGAGAGAGAGTGTTATCTCTGTATAGATAAGGTTGCTGCTAAGAGCAGCTGCAGACACTCAGTGCAGTTCAGCTTCTTCATTTAGCTCTGTATATAGTTTGTATGATAGTTGTAGATAGAAGAGAAGTAGTTATTCTACAGAGCTGTTCTCCGAGTGGTTTATGCTCTGCTGTGCAACGACTGTCTTCGGAAGTGAATCTGGTGCTCACAACTCTTGAGTTGTGAGTCCACAGCACTTTGACCTGTTCCTGGACAGAAGGTGGTCTCTGGAAATGCTACCCCAGCTCGCCTGGCCCAGAGAGTGGCTGAAGTGGATGAGTCCAGTCGGTGGCACTGGCTCAAGGGTGATGCTGACAGGGAGAACCCCCAGAAAAGATTTGGAGGGGAATGTGTGGGGTGCACAGAGGGTGGAGAGGAAGGAAAAGTCCCATTATATGAGCAGAAGCTGTTCTGCTTGTGCAACATTTTCATTGGATATAACCCACAATACATGTTCAACTCTATGAAGCCTCTTAAGGCTGAGGACTGAAAGAAAGAGATTTACTTCTATTCAGTTACTGTGAAAACTGGAATCAGTAAATGTTGTTGCAGTGAGCAGTGTTTATACCTGGGTCTGTATATCATCCCCTGTAACAATGTTCCCAACTGCTCGCAAAGCAGGAGATACCACTTTGTAGTCGTTATGCCTAAAAAAAGGGAAAAAAGAAAGGCTTCAGTTTAACAGAGTCAAATGTTATTTGTTTCATAGTCACATCTTCAACTGTTGTGTCTTGATGCCAGGATGCAAGGCACACTGTGTTCTATTTATTCCTTTGTTTCTTTAAGTAATATGGACATAATAACCACTGTTCATGCAATGTGGTTCAAAACAGGTGGCCTTGGGCACCAAATAATGTATTCACACCTGCACTTTCAGCAAGAAATAAAAGCTAAGGCCAACCTGACATGACGGCAAGTAAAAGGACAACATTTAATAGACTTGCTTGATTAAATAAATTTGCTTGATCTAAAGTCCTTACATCAGGAGTTCCACAAGTCTCCTACATACTCCTGCATCAATCACAGCCTGGATTTTATCATTGGGTCCATCAGACAAGTATGAGAGTGCCCAGCATGCATCCGCTAGGACATCTGTGTCGTTGACGAAGAGCAGCCATGACAGCACACTCAGACAGGGGGAGACCTACAAAGAAACGAGAGGGGTGAAAAATCAATGGAATAAGCATGCCTGTCTTTTTCAACAAAGGACCTAAACCAGTGTTTCTCAAACTTGGTCCCCCAGCTGTTGTTGGACTACAACTCCCATCACCCCATTTGGAAGCATACATGACAGCAAACAATTTTTTTTTTAAACGAGATGAGAACTTTGTTTCCTTAAAAGCCTCCAGATATTTAAGAAGGCTGCTCCAGAAAGGAATGTTATGAACTCCTTTTCTTATCCACAAAAGGCAACGCTTTTCAGACTTTATTTCCTACCTTAGCAAAGTCTGGGGGAGGATTCTTTCCTCTGCAAAGATTAGAGAGTGCCCACACAGCATTCCGAGTCATGGTGAGACGATTCTGTTTGGAAAGCAATCTGAAAATACAAAAAAGAAAAGAAAGAAAAAGAAAAAAGTATTGCAACAGAAAGCTTACGAGAAGAAGAGGACACTGAACACAAACTACCGAGTATCTGCTTTCTAACTTGAAATCATGTTTATAAAAGAAAACCCTGTTAAATTCCCATAGTTACAGTGGTACCTCGGTTTTTGAATGTCTCCGCTGACAAATGTTTTGGAATTTGAGTGCTGTAAACCCCAGAAGAAAATGCTTCAGTTTTCGAACGTGCCTCGAAAGTCGAACTGGAAACGCAGCTTCCGTATTGAGTTTTCCGTACTGAGATTTCTGTTTTCAGTTTTCGAACGTTTTGGAACTCAAACGGTCTTCCGGAACGGATTATGTTAAAAAACCGAGGTACTACTGTATTTTTTATTTCCAAGAAGTTCAGGAGGAAATGTCATGCTTTCACAGAATGACGTGGCGGGGGGGGGGGGGGAGAGTAAAACTTGCTGCTAATGAGGGAAGATATGGAGGTCGGTGTAAGAAATGCAAGTATAGGAACACCCCTTATGCGCACAATCCTATGTTTACTCAGAAGTAAGTCCCTAAAATTCAGTTGGGCTTAGTCCTATGATAGTGGAATTAGGATTCCAGCCTAAGCTTACCTTTTGCTCGTAGGGCTGGCCAAATGATGAAATATTTTCTCCTCTCTATGCATCCATTAAAGCAATAAATATCAACTACAAAGTTATCTAGGTAGCGTCAGACAATAAGTGTCTCTAATAGTTTGCACATTACACCAAATTCTTTTGTGCTAATACTGCAGTGCTCATCTGCATGAGCACATGCGCGCGCACACTCACTCACTCACTCACTCACTTCAGTCAGGGTTATTCTATTGGGCACTGCTGGCAAATAAACCTGAACACCATCTAGAAAACTTACTGCAATAGAGGGGGTAAGATGTTGCAGTCCAGCACGTAATCTCTACACATAGTACTGTCCCCTGCAATATTGCCAAGGGCCCAAACAGCCTGAGAAAGAAGACAGAAAACTGTTAGATCAACTTTTCTGAGAGTGCAACCCTCCCTTGTCCTGTATCTCAGCACCAATAATTGTCTTAACATCATATTCATATATTTTATTCTATTTAAAATATCTAAAGACCAGTCTTCAGTACTTCTCTCACTTCAGAAAATGCCAGCTGATCAACAAAACAATATAAAATACTCAAAGAGACTTAAAAGAATATGGGCAAATAAGAAAGCTTTCATCTCAGCCCAGTATACCTGAAGGACCTCAATGAGTATCTCCACCCCCCCCCCATCATTCAGCCCGGACACTGAGGTCCACCTGCGAGGGTCTTCTGGAGGTTCCCTCACTGCAAGAAGTGAAGTTATGGGGAACCAGGAAGAGAGCCTTCTCGGTGGTAGCGCCCTACCTGTGAAACACCCTCCCATCAGATGTCAAGGAGATAAAGAACTACAATTTTTTTGAAGGCATCTGAAGGCAACCCTTTATTGAGAAGTTTTTAAAGTTTGATGTTTTATTATGTTTTTTATGTTCTACTGGAAGCCACCCAGAGTGGCTGGGGAAACCCATCCAGATGGGTGGGGTATAAATAATAAAATTATTGTTATTGTTACTACTACTTCTTCATATGGGGGACGCGGGTGGCGCTGTGGGTAAAACCTCAGCGCCTAGGACTTGCCAATCGCATGGTTGGTGGTTCAAATCCCCGTGGCGGGGTGAGCTCCCGTCGTTCGGTCCCAGCTCCTGCCCACCTAGCAGTTCGAAAGCACCCTTAAGTGCAAGTAGATAAATAGGTACCGCTTTATAGCGGGAAGGTAAACGGTGTTTCCGTGTGCTGCTCTGGTGCCGGTTTGCCAGAGCAGCTTCGTCACGCTGGCCACGTGACCCGGAAGTGTCTGCAGACAGTGCTGGCTCCCAGCCTCTAGAGTAAGATGAGCGCACAACCCTAGAGTCGGACACGACTGGCCCGTACGGGCAGGGGTACCTTTACCTTTGCTTCTTCATATGGAAAAGCAAGTAAGAATGGTGGTGGCAAACACCTCTTAACTTGAGGGTTGCCAACCTTGCGCCTGTGAAGGGGGCCCAGACCCTAAGTTTCGCTTCTTCAAACAGGCAAATCTCTTGCCCTCCTAGAAAGCAAGCTTTGAAGCGAAATGTGCAGCTATCCTTCTAAACCAGGGTTTCCCAAACGTGGTTCTCCAGCTGTTGCTGGACTACAATTCCCATCATCCTGGACCACTGGTCCTGCTAGCTAGGGATAGTCCAACAACAGCTGGAGACCAAAGTTTGGGGAACCCTGTTCTAAATGAATTCTGTGAAATGAGCCAGGCTGACTGCTCCCACCTATCAGTATTGAGCCAAGTCACAGCTTGCTAGATAAGCCGAGTTGTTTGGACATGAGGCAATAGGAATCATTGAGGTTCTAAAGCGTTACTGTTTCCCCTTATTTATGTATTTAAACAGTTTATATACTAGAATCAGAAGTGTGCACCCACCAAAATTACACCCAGAAACACATAATACCAACACACTGCCTTCTGCTCAGCTCCCCCTTCCCTTGGGATCCATGCAAATCAGTTAAGGGGTAGAGGCATTATTTTAACCCCAATCACAGAACGCTATTCAGCAATACTTAAAACCTCTCCACTCAGCATGCTCCACAGGGATGAAAACCCAGGCCTTCCACACGCCTCCCCTGATCCATGCTGATCAGCTGAGGAGCCAGGAGGGCTGATCTGAATCCCCCAAGATGCTGCTCTAGGCGGAGAGGTTTACACCTCCCCTCCTGCTGTGCTGTGATCAGAAGGATGAGCACGCAAACACACACGCTCAGCAGATCAGCTGGAAAGTGGCAAGCAATTTTCTTCCTGATTGCAGTGCACGTGGAAAAACTCAGAATGCACCCAGCATTTTGTGAAGAGGATGAAAAGAACCCATCCCTGTTGGCCGGATTAAGTCCATGGGCCAAAGGTTCCGCATCTCGCAAGTTAAGACTTTTGTTTGCCATCTTTTTAAACCAGATGAACATCAGCAGCTGGAAAACTTGAAACTAGCAATAGGAGGAAACTCAGTGGCGTGTGCTATACGCAGCAGCCTCTATGCTATCTTGCCTTTTGAGACACTAACCTGTTCTTGCACATCTTCAAATTCTGAGCTGAGTAGCTCTATGAAGATAGGAACAGCTCCTGCTTGGATCACAATCCGAGTCTGAAGGGAATTTCCGGAGGCAATGTTAGTCAGCACCCAGGCAGCTTCAAACTGGAACAGGAGAGAGAGGAAGCCATTCTTCAGCAGCTGTTTGTCTACGACATGATGCTTGAACCAGAAATCTTCACCAACGTGGGGTAGTTGCCATGCCAGGCACTTGGTCAGAGGTGGCAACAAGCACAAGCCACCTGGCCACGGTGATCCATGCGACTGTCACCTCCAGGCTTGACTACTGTAATTCGCTCTACGCGGGGCTGCCCTTGAAACTGTCCCAGAAACTCCAGCCATGGAGCATATTCACCCAGTGCTTTTCCAGCTGCACTGGCTCCCGGTGGAGTACAGGGTCAGATTTAAGGTGCTGCTTTTGACCTTTAAAGCCCTTCACGGCCTAGGACCCTCGTACCTACGGAACCGCCTCTCCCGGTATGCCCCACGGAGAGCCTCAAGGTCCATAAATAGCAACACCCTAGTGGTCCCAGGCCCTAAGGAAGTTAGATTAGCTTCAACCAGAGCCAGGGCCTTTTCAACTCTGGCTCCGGCCTGGTGGAATGCTCTGCCTCATGAAACCAGGGCCCTGCAGGATCTGATTTCTTTCCGCAGGGCCTGTAAGACAGAGTTGTTCTGCCTGGCCTTTGGCTTGGAGCCAATTTGATTCCCTCCCTTCTTTTTTCTTTTCCTTCTCCTCCTGTGATGAGGCTACATTTTAATATTTTAATGTTTCATTATTTTAATGTTGTATTTTAATTTTGTTTTAAGTTGTAATCATTCAACTTGTTTTTATTATTGCTTGTAAGCCGCTTTGAGCCTGGCCTTGGCTGGGGAGGGCGGGGTATAAATAAATAAATAAATAAATAAATAAATAAATAATAATAATCTAGCAGACACTTTAATCAGCTTTTCTCCCACTAACATCCTGCTCATCTGCTTTCTATGTAATACACAATTCTGCAAATAATATTGCATTATCAGACAGATATGCTGCAATTAGCATTCATTAAAAAGTGTGTGCAGAAGAAAAGTGTATGCCTCTTACAGGAAGGCTACTGTGAGAACAGAATGCTGGACTAGTGGCCTATGTTCTTAATAGAGGGTGTATAGGTAACAGCAGAGTCAAATGTGTACCTATTTCTCTCCTGATATTACAAACTGAAGAGCTTTGTTGGGACATAATTTGAAGGGATCATATCCCAAATTGCTTCAACATAAAAAAATATATTTTTTCCCTGTACTTTTTTTTAAAAAAATGTTAACTAAATGCAAAAAAACACACGACAGCTAACCTTGAAGACACTTTCACTGGGCACATTTTATAAAGGCAACTCAAACTGATGTAAAATGATGGCTAAGAGAGACCTGGAATTTGATTCTTGCCTCTTTCATGAGCTCACTGTTTAAGCCTTAGGCAAGTCACTCTCAGCCATTTGTAATATCATCACCACTCCCTCTAACTGTGACCTCAAGGTAGAGAATGCCAACAGAAATGGGCCAAACTGGATCCACTAAGAAACGAGAGGGAGGTATTAGCACAGACTGGGAAACTCCTGAAATTCACAGACGTACAAAAAGCTCTTTTAAAAAATACAAACCTAGGGCAAAAAAAACACTGCATAACAACCCAATGAAGGCAAAGTATGCCCAGTAGCCAAAGAATGTTAAATTTTTTTCCGGGGGGAGCAAAAAGTCTTGCACAGAGGAAACAGGTCCCTGAGCAGATGGTATTAATCCCACTTGTTCACTCCAATGGTCAACTCTGAGACAACTGGAGCCCAAAGAGAGCAACCCCCCCTTAAAAACAAACAAAAAACAGCCCAGTGAGGGCAGGGGATGCTCAGTGGCCTGCAGGAGCCCCAGGAGTGTCCACCGGAAAAGAAAAATGGAAAACCAGGGGTTGGGAGAAGGAGTGAATTGACTTTCTTGACCTTCTTATGGTCAAAAATATCATGGAAGGCGGCACTGCTGGCACTCTGACCTATAAAGGCTGAAGATAAGTCTATAGCAGGCCATCTTCTCCTCAATCTTGATGGAATTTCACGGATATTTTCTAATTAATTCCCAAGGTTAAATCGAATGAGTCCTTTAGGATAGACAGCATTTATTGCAAGAGCCCACAGGCCTTTACTTAAGAAAATCCCACCTCTTTTTTTTACTTTAATTATCAAAGTCTATTCTATAAAATTGAGGAACAGAACATACATACCTGTAAAGTGCAGTTTTCTTTCCGTTTGAGGAACTCTACAAACCTGGGCACTACTCCTGGTGTACTGATGACCTCATCTATAGGAGGATTCGGTTCTATTGAAAGCACAAAGATACCAGAGTAGGTTTTTCCACCCTTTTAAGTGAAGCTATGTGTTTACACAAGAAACAGATAATATCAGTTGTCCAAGGCATTCAGTTTATTACTTTACATGCAATCTTCTACACCCTCCATTCTTATACTTGGGGGTCTTTCATGCCTGCAATGTGACATTTCCCATTTAGAAACAGGTAACAGCCATTTATTGTTTTATTAATTTAACTGATACCCTAGGACCTGTCCCATAAGAACTGCCGCCCCACTTAAGTGTTCCAAAGCCACAGGTCCCAAAGTTTAATGACAAGATTAGGTAAAGGACCTCTGGACGGTTAAGTCCTGTCAAAGGCGACTATGGGGTTGTAGTTTCATAACTACCTCTAGCACTCACCTTTTGAGAGAAGTTTTCGGAATTTCTGGGTGGCTGAGAGCTGCTGCTCTGGACTATTGGAGAAAATCATCTCAGTCATATCAGATGTGATCACTGCACTCTGCAATGACAAAGGAAAAATATTGTTACTTTTGCCTCAAATTTAAGGGCAAATACTTCTCAATGTGTTACTATAAAGAAGGCAACTCCAAGTGCAAATGCAGAAGGGAGTAAGAGTATCTAAAATACACTTTCCTGTTTAAAATACAGCCAGAAAAGTTCCTTCTCAAAACTACCACTGAAAACAGGAGCGGGAGATAGCGTGGAAGGGGCAAAAGGTTAAAGCAGCTCCCCCCATGGCATGGTCCTGATTTGACCCCCCCCCACATCAGCTATTTAACAAAAACCACCTTTGTAATCCCTAATTATGTCATATACCTAGCCCAGTTCCAAATTTATCAAAGGTATCTATGCATTCACATTGCAAGGTAAGAAACTGAGTCTGGCTGGCACTAAAAAGCCCTAAGGACTGACTTTTCGCATCATTATTAATTTTTTTCATACCTACTGGTTTGCAAACTGCTTGAAGGAAGTGGAAAAGAGGTATATAATTAAGATAGCACCATTTGTTACTGGATGGGCTGAACAATCCAAACACCCCTTACTCCAGACCGGGGGCTGGAATGAGTGGAAGTGACTGCCAGCCCAACTTTCCTGGCTAAGCTGGCCTCCCAACAGTCACCAGTGCTGACCGCCTGCTTCTGCCTGCCAAATAGGCCAGAGGAGGACACTGGCAGGATCCCTGCCCACAGGGGTGAAGAGAGAGCCCTGAAACACTGGATCCTAAGCTGATGGCATGCTGCCCAACCTGGGCCTGAAAACTGCACAAGATTCACTTTCTACCCTGCATAAGATTCACTTTCTACCCTGGCCCTCATGAGAAACAAGGCTGTGTATGTGGCAATGGCCCCACTGCTCTGCTAAGTCCCATAGGCAGGGACAAAGTCTATATTGCTACCTTAACAAGTCTTTTACAGGGCACTTTCAGTGGTAGAGTGCAGCAACCGCTGCGAAATATACACGTTAGGCATGTCCAAGTGATTGTAGATGAACCACTTTCCAGAGAAGTGTGTTTTGAGATTGCAGCCTTAGAAATCCTTAGAAACTATAGGAAAAGCAAACTGAATGGAGTTGTCAAGTCTTTGCTCCACTTACAGAAGTCATTTCCATGTTATTCATTTGGGTTTCATGGAACCCGCCATCTGACATAACTTCCTCTTCCGCTTCTTCATCAGCTGTAGCAACATTTCTACGTTTAAACAACTGGAGAGAGATATGTAGAGAAATTACAACTAACAGTGTTTATACATTGAGAGAATATAACCAAAGATAATGATTTATTAAACACTATATAGAAATCATAAAGTGGGGCCACAGATCAGTGAATTCCTGGTCTCCCATGTCCTAATCCGACACACTACATCACACAACGTCAAAGTAAAACACTCTCGTTTCAGCTGTGGCGAGTTAGGCTGCAAAATAAGGCTGTAGTGGATGCTGTTTTGCCAACCACACAGCGTTCAGCATGGTATGAATTCAGAGAAATGATAGTGCAGACACTATTGTGCTCAGATAATAGTGAGCAAAGGAGAGCTGGCGCCCAAAATATCGCTGACTTGAGGAGCGGAGATGACGACACACTGGGAGATCTTTATGTACATGCAAGGAAGACAGCTTCCATCAGCCTCTGTGTTTCGTCTCTGCTGGAGCTGCTAGACTGGTCTGACAGGGCAGCCTCCTTTGGGATAGTCTTACTACAGCAGAGGTCAGTCAGTTCACCAATGAGGCCATGCAGGTTCCACAGTGGCCTTGCCATGCTCAGTCTACACAGAAATGTGTGAAACAAGGCACAGAGGCAGGAGGCAGGGTGGATAAACATGAGAATCCTGATGGCTACATCAGAGGCAGAAGCAGGTTGGTGGCTGGTGTCCAAGAATGAATCAAAGCAAGACCTGATGAAACTTGTTGTTTAAATTTATTATTAATTGATGTCATTACTTTCTATTGTTGTTTTATGATTATAAAGTAATGCTGTATGCTTAGTAGGGTATGTTTTATCCAGGGAAACATGTGCTTTTTATTCAAACGTAGGTTTATCAAGCTAAATGTTGTCCAATCACAAAAATAACAGCAGGTTTGAATTCCTCACACACAAAAACGTATTTTTAAGACCCCTCACTGAATAAATTTGCAAAAGTAAATTTGCAAAAATTTTGTTTCGCGCTCTAAAATGGTATGCCCTCCTCCCCCGCCCATCCAAAGTTGGGTGACACCCAAGCCAAGAGATCCTGCAATTGAATATGGGATTTTTCCTTTTCATTGCCTATGGAGGAGCGTACCTGCTCCTCTCGTTTCTGCTTCCGTAGCTGGAGGCCCTCTTCCTCACGCCGGCGGCGCATTTCATCAGGATTCAGAGACTTGTTTTTATAGCTCTTCAGTCGGAAGTTCTCTTTTCCTGAAGTTGTCATGATTTCTAAACAGCAATGTAATTAGAAAGAAAATATGGGTCAAAGGAGCATTTTCTGTTCTGTTCTTTTGTTCAACTGATTTTTTTATTGACTTTAGCAATACCAATAGATTTCTTTCCAGCCCTACAAGAGGTATAACATGTTAAAGGCAGGTATGAAGAGAGTAACTCTACCCCTAGCTCAGCAAGTTCACTTGGCTAAGACGAATAGCAGATTAAAATAATAATTCTGATGAAGATATAATCTCAAAGTGTAGTGTCAAGCATACAGGGATAAAGGCAGAAGATCTGCACTTGGGTCAATTCTTCTGCAGAACTCTTTATTAAGGCCCCTTTAGTACCCCAACAGTGTTTTTAGGGGATTTCCTAATTCCTGGCCAGAGTAACCTCAAAGAAGCAAAAATTTAGTATTCTTCCCGCAACATTTATTTGAATCAGTATGGTAGAGAGAAGTTTTTCTCTTACAATAGGCTTTCCCAGACTAACTTTACACACACTTTCCACCACTTTCTTTTTTAGGTTTCTATCTAAATCTATCACCTCTAATAGTGGCAGCTGTTGAAGAATAGTCCTTGCTGGCAGATTAAATTGCTAAAAGGGGTTGGAAAAATTGTTTGTTCCTATGCAAGTGCTTCCAAGCGTTTGACGGTAGCAAGCAGTGGAGATAAACAACTTTATAGCTTTTGTAGGAGTAAGAGTGAATATAGATGTCAGATTAAGTGTCAATTCTGACTCCCCTTGAAGTCCACGTGGCTTCAGGAGAAAGTCTTTGCTCTACTGGTATAGAACCTATCCCCAAATAACAAACAAGACAGCAAAAATTCTGCACAGTATTTCAGCTCATATTTGCCCTAATTTGTGTATTCACTTAAGTCCAGTAATTCTGGTCCCACTGATTTAATAACCCTGGTTGAAATTATTTTTACATCCAGTTATGAGCAAACATGAGACATGTAAATGGAATTAAGTTAAACTGAGATCATGTTATTGTGATTAAGATGGTAGATTAACAGTGTTAGACTTTTCCCACATCAGGAATTTCATTTATAGAGGGTTCTTGTAAGTCACTCCTACCACCACTCAGAGCAGAATGACCCAGACACGGAGAGTAGTCAATCAGCTGCAAAGGAAGGAGGCAGATCTTGCCTTTCTGGCAATCATCTCTTTCGACTCCACCTCTGCCTGCCCCAATGCACACTGCAATGCATCATTCCATTCTCAAAGGAACATGCTCTGCAGGCAGCAAGGGGGAAATTTCATTTCCAGGCGAAGCAGACGCCAGTTTCAAATGAGAGCTAAATATTCTCACTGTTGCAATATTCATCGACCCTTACACACACACACACAGTTTGTGGCATCAAGGGAACGGAACACACAAGGTATGTGTGTGAACTGTGGGTTACAAGGAACAAAAAGCATACCACCCATTTAGATCAGCCACATGGTTTGCTTTCTGTAGACCTAAACAACCTCAACAGTGTGTGCAACACTATGCGGACTCTTTTTCCAACGAAGGGCTTTTGACTCATGGGAGGAGGGCAGAGCTTGCAGCTTTTCAGGACTAAATACCGCTTCCTTTCTCTGTGCCACCCCACTCCTCTCCCCCCCCCACACACTCTGGGTGGTACTCTTTTACTCAGAGTAGACCCAGTTAAATTAATCAGCCACGTTAATTTGTTTAAATGGCTCTACACTGAGTAAAACTTAGTTGATGCCATACCATCTCTGCATGAAGCATGAATCAGGGTCACAAGAAACCTGGTTAAGGATTACACATGGCTTGCAGCCCACAGGTAACCAGGTAATGTGAGAGTCAACCCTTATTTATATATAAATTGAAGGTATTATCAAAGAATTATATAAAACCAAAAAGCAGAGGCAGAAATAAATCACACACTTTAAAAATTCCATAAAGCTCCAAGCTGCACTTAATATGAAAGCAACAAAGTTACAACTGCGTCACAAGTTGTCCATGTGTTATTGTGGTGTGCAAAAGTCCTTCATCCACATCTAAGGGGCTCAGCTTTGGAGTCAAGTCATTTTGAGATAGCTCAAAAGATACAAACATGCTGGATTCAAATGTGTTCTGATCCATCATCAATGCAGCTGCTCTTATCCTCCCCTTCACCATGCAAACCCAGCTGAAAACATCTCTAGATATTAGGCTACGTGGCATCTGGTACCCTCAGCTGAAGCAGGAGGGTACAAAAGGGAAGATGTACTGTACATTCCAATGCTTTTCCTACATACCCGTTCCATAAAATGGCAATGTTACATTTGCTGCTATATCTCTTAGTTGAACAGACTGAGACATTATCAAGTTCAAGAGAAACATGCTCAAAGAATTGCCAGGGAAGTCTAAAATCATCATAATTAGTTTCAAAAAATAAGATTTCAAAAATGCAAGGAGATTTAAAATAAGGAAACTAAAAGGGGGAGTCAAAAGGGTAAAATATGTTCAGAAAATCTAGAGGTTGTCTAAGACATTATCTTAGGAGTTGATTATATAGCCAAGTCTAAGACGATACCAACATGTTTCAATAGCACCACTAGGGAAACTCTTGTTTTTAAAGGCCAGAATGCTTCCTTTAAAAATGCAGAAGTCTTGTCCAAATGGGAATTTAAAAAGAAAAGCAGAGACTCTGGAAAAACCAATATAAACTGATAAGGCACAGGAGGAATTTGTGCAAGTTGCTATAAAGCTGGTAAGAACAGATAATAAACTTTTCTTAAAATAACTCAGAAGGAGGCTAGCAAGAGCGAAAAGGAACATTAAGTGACAAAGGAACCGAACTATTACTGAAGGAGGACAAAGAAATGAAGTGAATTCACTGCAGAAAATATTGGGACAGATTCTCACACCTGAGTCACTGGTCAGAAGCAGTGAATCTTCTCAAACAGAGGTGATAAATGATGTGCTTCAGAACTAATTGACAAGGAAAGGAAAGGAAAAGAAGAACTAATTGACAACTTAAAATCAATGAGGCTGCATCGTTCTGGTAGTGCCTGAATAAAAGACCACCAGGGAATTCTACATACACCCATCACATCCATGATGGGAGAAATGGGAGATATAAATATAACTATGCAGTCAAAGCAGACAAACTACATGAATTTAGCGGAAGCTGTCCTGTTTGTTTATATTTAATAAATTTCTATACCACCCTTCATCTGAGGGTCACAAGGCAGTTTACAATATAAAAACAGAAAAATACATAACATAGTAACAAACAAAAGGAATAATGCCCCCTCCTATTAGTCCTTCTCTCAGAAGAGAAAAAAGAGCAACCATTAATAAGCACTATTCTTATTATTTATCCCCCCACCCCACCCCACAACAACCAATCAGCATTTCATGGCTGCTGAGTCTTCATTGGGTTCCTTGGCAGGGGCTTCCCCAAGGCTTCTTTCCAGTCCTTCAGCAAAATTTGGGTTCCCCTGAACCTGCTGAAACCTTTCCCCTTGTGTGTGGTTGGTACCATTCTGCTTACGTATGGACCAGCATCAAGGGATCAGTTTGGTATTAGTACATAGAAGTAGGACCTCACAACAAAACGCCATAGCATATTAAGAATGAATATAGTGTAGAGAGCTGATACACCCACACCCACCCACCCACCCACACACCATATTTTTTGCTCTGTAAGACGCACCAGACCACAAGACGCACCTAGTTTTTGGAGGAGGAAAACAAGAAAAAAAATATTCTGAATCTCAGAAGCCAGAACAGCAAGAGGGATCGCTGCGCAGTGAAAGCAGCAATCCCTCTTGCTGTTCTGGCATCTGGGATAGCTGCGCAGCCTGCATTCACTCCATAAGACGCACACACATTTCCCCTTACTTTTTAGGAGGGAAAAAGTGAGTCTTACAGAGCAAAAAATACGGTATACACACACAGACAGACAGACAGACACACACACACACACACAGACAGACACACACACACACACACAGACACACACAGTGTAGAGAACTGCTATATATACTGCAGGGTTTTTGGTTCCTGCTCTCCAAGCCTAACCTGCCACATGGGGGAAAGGCAATTGATAACACTGCAGCATAGCCTTAAATTACTATTTCAGCTTCAGCCCAAACTTCAATAAGGGGTTTAATAACATCTGGACAAGACTGCAGGATTGCTGCAAACCACCCGTAGCCTGATCTGCAGTATTCAGGGTGAGCTACACTGCAGGTCTATCACGAGCCACCCTCTTCTAGCAACAGCCCTTGCAATTGGGGGACCATGGATTGCATCTCCTTTGAATTTTGCACTGGCATTAGTGGCCATTTTTAAAGCATGTTTCACACCAAGAATTTGGAAACAGTAAGAACTCCCCCCGCCCCTGAGCATGTGTGTGCTGTTGGCGGACACATTCGATAAATCCCAGTTACTTTAAAATCTTGGATTTCTCCACTGATGTATACAGTGGTACCTCGGGTTAAGTACTTAATTCGTTCTGGAGGTCCATTCTTAACCTGAAACTGTTCTTAACCTGAAGCACCACTTTAGCTAATGGGGCCTCCTGCTGCTGCTGCGCCGCTGGAGCACAATTTCTGTTCTTATCCTGAAGCAAAGTTCTTAACCTGAGGCACTATTTCTGGGTTAGCAGAGTCTGTAACCTGAAGCGTATGTGACCTGAAGCGTATGTAACCCGAGGTACCACTGTATGGGCAGCTCTCCTCAAAAGTAGCTTCTCAGTGTGAACCTGGAAGGGACCCATCCAGACACTTGTTTATTCCCTTTGTATCTATCTACAGTGGTGCCTCGCAAGACGAAAAGAATCCGTTCCACGATTCTCTTCGTCTAGCGGTTTTTTCGTCTTGCAAAGCAAGCCCATTGACGGATTAGCGGATGAGCGCTGTTAGCGGCTTTTAGCGGCTAAGCAGATAAGTGGCTTAGAAAAAGGGGGGGGAGGGGAAAAAAGTCGAAAAAACTCGCAAGACATTTTCGTCTTGTGAAGCAAGCCCATAGGGAAATTCGTTTTGCGAAGCGCCTCCAAAACGGAAAACCCTTTCGTCTAGCGGGCTTTTCGTCTTGCGAGGCATTCGTCTTGCGGGGCTCCACTGTATGTTCCTGTACTCCTGCCCCAGCTGCACTGCTCCATTCCCTACGCCCAGCCTGCTAGCAGTTTCCCCCTCTTAGCCTTCTGTGACTCTGAGTTATGACAGGCTGTTTTGGAGGGTGGTGTGTGTGTCTCCCCCATTATGGTTTCTGCCCTCCCTCCAGATATTCTTGAGCTTCTGCATATCTTGGGGTTACCCTGAGTTTCTGGACACCATTCACTGGGTACTCCAGTTTTGGCCCTAAAAAAATCAAACGCTTATTAGAAGCAAAGACGACAATGGTCAGTTTTTACATTCAAAGCCCTGTGTTGGAGCATGTGCCATCCAACTTTAATAAATGAACTGGTGTCAGGGGTGGGCAATAAGAACTTTACTAATTATTCAGGATGATCAAAAGCCCAGCAGCCAGTGAGAAGAACATCACAACAATCTTCCAAGCTGGGTGACTGAGCAACAAAATGTCAGCTTAAATCCAATGTAAGTTTACAAAGTAATGCAAACTAGGGCAAAATATTTTCAATTTCACATATAACCTGATGCGACAGGTGTCAAAATTGGTTGTTACTACCAAGGAAAGAAATGTTATGGTCTTAGTGGACAACTTAGTGATCAAGAGCAGGGACTGCTTTGGGGAGATGGGGACACATTCACTTGTTGACATCCAGGGTGGATTTGATTTAAATCAAATAGATTTAAATCATGATTTAAATCACTAGTCAGTAAGACTTTATTTAAATCATTTTTTTCCCAGAAAGAGTCATTCTTCCTGGTATAATCTTAATATTTACAACCAGATGAAAGTTTCATTTTTGGAATAATAAATTTTCAGAGTAGTTTTTACAGTTATATAAAAAATAACTGATTTGGTTATACTATTAGAAATACATAGACAAATAATTATGAAATTATTATGAGGTTTAATGTTAACTGTTTATATTTGGACAACGTTTCTGCTGTAATTTATTGGAAGGAGAAAAACAATCATTTCCTTAAGAACAATTTAAACAATTTATTTAACTAAAACAGTAACATTATATCATATGTATCCATGTTTGTTAACTGATTTGTTAAATGATTTAAAAAAAACAAAAAACCTTAGACTGAGTTTTAGCACACATGAAAAACTTAAAATAAATCCTTATTTCCTGATGAATAGCCTTTGGACTATAATGTAACTTAAATAGAAAACTATCTTTAGAAAGATTTTTCCTCCAAAAGCATTTTATTTTAAAAATCCAATTTAAATAAAAAAATTCCAATTTAAATTTTAAAAAATCCATTTTTTTAAATAAAAAAAATCCATTTTTAAAAATAAAAAAATCCATTTTTTTGAATAATTGATTTTTATCCACCCTGTTGACAGCTGCTTTTACACCCTGCAAAACCCCAAAGAAGGACCAAAGCTTTGGGATCAGTCCACTGTACTTAGATCCATTTCAGCTAAGGCCTGCTTCACTTTGAAGGAGTGAAATACAGTGTTACCTCAGGTTTCATACGCTTCAGGTTACAGACTCCGCTAACCCAGAAATAGTACCTCGGGTTAAGAACTTTGCTTCAGGATGAGAACAGAAATTGTGCTCCAGCGGCGCAGCGGCAGCAGGAGGCCCCATGAGCTAAAGTGGTGCTTCAGGTGAAGAACAGTTTCAGGTTAAGAACAGACCTCTGGAACAAATCAAGTACTTAACCCGAGGTACCACTGTATCTGTAAAGCTGCCTCCTTTGGTTTGATATTCAGCTTCACTGAAAGTGGATGCAGAGCCTTGATACGTTTCTGTTAATGCGTATGACAAATGCATTAGCTTTTACCACAGCCACATCACACTGCTAGCTGATGTTCACTTTGTGATCAACTAAGATACCTAGATCCTTTTCACATGCACTGCTGCCAAGCCCACTAAATTTTACACATTTGTCTCTGTTGAATTTCACAAGGTTGGCTTTGGCCCAGTATTCCAATCTGTCAAGACCCTTGATTCTGTCTTCTGTGGTGTTAGTTATCCTTCCAAGCTTTGTGTCATCTGCAAATGGGATAAACATCCCCTCAATCCTAGTCATTTATAAAAACGTTCAACAGCACAAAAGCAAGAACAGAGTTGTGCTTATAAGCACTTGCTGGGTACAGCTGTGGAGCCACCTAACAGTAGTATCATCCCGCTCACATTTTATCATCTTGTCAGCAAGCATACCACGGGAAACTCTCTTAAATCCTTTGCTGAAATAATGATAATGTTATGCCCAGAACGTTTCCATGGTCTACCAAATTAGTAATTGTCAAAAAAGGAGATGGAAGTCGGTCTGACGTGACTTATGCTTGATAAACCCATGCTGGCTCCTAGAAATCAATGCATTTTTTTATCAATGCTCATGAACTTAATAAGCTATAACAGAAATTTGCCCGGTAACAATGTCAAGCTGACCGATCTTCAGTTTCCCAGCCTAGCTCGTTCCTCATTTTCTGAAGACAGGGGCCCTTGTCTGTCTCCAACCTTCTGGCACCTCAACTGCCCACCATGAATCCTCAAAATTTACAGTGGCTCTGAAATAATGTCCACAAATTCTTTTGGCAGTCTTGTAATTACATCTAGCCTTTGAGACTTGAACTAGGAATCTGTTAACCATCCCCTTACCTATAAAGGTAAAGGTCAAGGGACCCCTGACCATTAGGTCCAGTCGTGACCGACTCTGGGGTTGTGGCTCTCATCTCGCTTTATTGGCCAAGGGAGCTGGCATACAGCTTCCGGGTCATGGGGCCAGCAGGACTAAGCCGCTTCTGGTGAACCAGAGCAGCGCACGGAAACGCCGTATACCTTCCCGCCGGAGCGGTTTCTATTTATCTACTTGCACTTTGAGGTGCTTTCGAACTGCTAGGTTGGCAGGAGCTAGGACCAAGCAATGGGAGCTCACCCGTCACAGGGATTCGAACCGCCAACCTTCTGATCGGCAAGTCCTAGGCTCTGTGGTTTAACCCACAGCGCCACCTGCGCCCCATCCCCTTACCTATATTGGGCTGCAAATTCTCCCTCCTGTTGCGAATTAGACTTGTGGGCATGTATGGGGGTCTATTAGGATGGTCCACCCCAGGGACCAATGGATCCTAAGGGGTTTTTTGGGGAGGGGGTGCTTTGTAGATATGACTGCTGCTCCTGCCAAATTTCTGGCTGATCTGTGAAATACCAAAATGACCTGAATAATTAACACAATTGGTTGCATGTGTCCTCCTTTCCTGCTTAACAGAGCCGAGGATTTGCCATGGTACATACCTGAGCTGAGGGCAATGAAGCAAGCTGGGAGATAACCAGAACACAAGTGGAGGAAAGCTCAAGAAGAATCCAATCAAACACTAGTATAAACTCAGTATTAAGCCACCAAGGGTAAGGAAAAGGTGTGGTTTTTCACCAGCTCCATTGCCCCTCAGTGTAACCCAGCAGGGTTTTTCCAAGTGGTTCAAGACCTTTTCAATTCTGGCTCTATGGATGAAATAGTAGAAGCAAGTATGTTGTTACTTGTTTGCAAAACATTTTAAGGATAAAACCACTTGCAACCACCACGACTTAGCTGTTGCTGGCCCATCTGTGGAAATATCCAGCGTACTGTCTAATCTAGTACTGATGGCCAGTTTCAGTTGGTAGGGGATGCGAACAAGGAAACTTGGTTGCTTGACCCCTTGCCCTTCCTGGCTTACTGCTTCTAGCAGCAAAGGGACAACTGGTCAGGTCCTGAAGATAATAAACTTCACCAAGAGAGGGTGAACAGGTGTCCATTCTAGAAGAAAGAATCCTTAGACTTAGAATATTTTAACAACTACAGTGGTACCTCGGGTTAAGTACTTAATTCATTCCGGAGGTCCATTCTTAACCTGAAACTATTCTTAACCTGAAGCACCACTTTAGCTAATGGGGCCTCCTGCTGCTGCCAGAGCACGATTTCTGTTCTCATCTTGAAGCAAAGTTCTTAACCTGAAGCACTATTTATGGGTTAGCGGAGTCTGTAACTTGAAGCGTACGTAACCTGAAGCGTATGTAACCTGAGGCACCACCGTATAGACGACTAGCTAATGTCCCTCTCCTGTGCAAAGTGCTGGAGTGTGTGGCTGCCAACCAGACCCAGCAGTCTTGGATGAATCTGATTTTCTGGGTCCATTACAGTTGGGGTTCAGGCCTGGTTTTGACAAAGAAACTATTTTGGCTGCTCTGTGGGATGACCTAGCTGTCAGGTGAGAAATAGGGGAAATGTCTCCATGTTGATTAGGCTTCCTAATTCCTAGGATTCCCAGCATTCCTGACCACTAGTCCTGCTAGCTAGGGATCATGGGAGTTGTAGGCCAAAAACATCTGGAGGGCCAAGGCTGAGGAAGCCTGATGTTGATCCTCGATCTCTAAGCAGCTTTCAGTACCATCAACCATAGTATACTTCTGGAATGGCTATAGGGTTGGAAGGAAATGAGCTGGAATGCTTTCTGCTTATACCTGGGCTGGCCAGCACAGAAGGTGGTGCAGGTGGATTTCTGTTTGATCCCATGGAATTTGCAGCATAGAGTCAGGTTTTATCTTATCACCCACGCTGCCACTGATATGAAGTGAAGCCTTCCATGGTTTTGCAGTGCATTGTCATCAGGTATGTAGCAATGGGTATGCTGGATCAGTTCTTGGGCATGGCCTGAATGAAAGCCAATAAAGTGAAACTCAGTGAAGTGTAGAGTAGAGTAATTTGCATAGGGATATTTTCCCAGGAAAAGTCTCAAGAAAATGCACTTCACTACTGAAATTCATTTCAGACAAGATAAATCACACTACAAATATGAAATGTCTTTGTTTCAAATACTGGTGTTTAACCTGCTCCGGACTAAAAGGAAATTCCATGCCTGCATGATGTGACAATGGTCTCTAGCTCTGATTGTGTTTCTTAAAAGTATTAGACTAATTCATGGTCTAGCAGTGGCTATCAGCTAGAATAATTAAATTGAATTATTGTGCTCAGAGGGATGGTACTGGAAAGTACTTGTTTTCATGCCCTCTTGTGAGCTTCCAGAAGCATCCAACAGGCTATTTTTTGAGAGGCTTGATGGGCTGCTGGCCAGATCCAGCAATCATCAGAATGGCTCAGTGGGTACAGGATGAGACTCTTAATCTCAGGGTCATGGGTTTGAGCCCCACACTGGGAAGGGGGTTGAACTAGATGACCCTTGTGGTCCCTTCCAACTCTACAATTCTAAGATATTTCATGCTGTTGCTAGGAAGACTTGCATGTGTGAATAACTTAAGTTATCCACAAGACAAAGACACACACACAAACACACACTGGACAATGTTTTAAATGATCCCTGATGTAACTGAGATGCAGCGATAAGTTACATCAATCAAAGCAATATTCATCCACCAGTGTTGTGCAAATTCATGGCCAGCAACTTCTTTTCTGCTCTGCAATGGCCTTGTGAAGCTAAGACATGCTGGGTGTTATGGCTACGCTCATGGGATAACTCAGGAATAAGTGCATTTAGTTCATATACAGCACTACAAACTATAGACAATCTTCAAATCAGAAATCCATTACTTGCTTTCATCATGCTTATTTTGAAGCTTTTGCTTGAAATTCACCGAAAAAGGCCAGTAGCTACTTTAAACATTTAGGAAAATGTTTTTTAATGTACAAACCGAGGTCCAAAATCAAGCACAAATTGTAGACCCTGAACATTCCTTCTTCAGTGTCACTGAGTTAAAGCAAAATGATAGTTTGTGCACTGTTTTGGTGGACTCAACACAGTTAAGAAACTGAAAGCACTTTTCTAAAAAGCCCCCAAACAATTGGTTGTTCCTTTGTATTGAGATCTTGTTTGTGATTAAGAGCTCCCACATTTTGCAGGTGAACTTATGCACTTTTATCTTTAAGTTAGCTAAATTTTAGCAGCAATCAGTAACAATATAATTCAATTCCCTTCTAATTTCTGCCACAGTTTGTGTCTGAACACCCTAACAGAATGTGTGGTTCAGCTGGTATAAAACAGCTAGTGATCCCATTAATACATTGGAATATACATGCCTGATATCATTTAGCCTTTGGGCATAGCTATCAAAGATTTGTCTAATCCTACCAGTAGTTGTCCGACACACTGATTTATATTATGACTGGAATATACTGTACCACCTTGCTATAATCCTGAAAAAAAAAGAAAGATTTACCTAAAGTTGTTTGAGGAAGAAACCTTTAGATCTGAAGACTATCTACCTCCACCTCAATTTGTGTTTCTATGTCCTGAAACAATCAAACTACATAGGATGGTGTGGGACCCTAACAGGTTATATGACCAAGATAGTTCTTTTCGGTTGGCTAAATTTTTTGTCAAGAAGTTTGCAAACTCAGTAAGGCTCTACAGACATTAGCCAAGTGATGTAGTTGTATATACTGATAACATATCTTAATTTAATCTTGACCCCCCTCTTTAAAAGATGCCCGTCCATCAGTTTTTTAAAACCTTGCAACTATTTCCCCCCAATAATTTAAAGAATCTACAAGCCAAACAGGTCTAAAATAGGCCTATCCTAAAAAGGTGGAAATTGGTAAGATTCCAGAATTTTATACTAGCTACCTCAGTCAGATTGTCAAGGCTGAGACCATGTAAGCATAGCTTGAATTGTTTGGCACCTACTTTTGTGCTTCTTTTCCAGAGAAAACCCATCACTCTATAGAGAACAATTTGTTAGAGCATTACTCCTGTACACCCCCCCCCCTTATGTGGAAGACATCAGGATATAAAATATGTGGCACTCATATCCTGAGCTTTTCTTCAGCCTCACTAATAGCTTCTGCCAGTCACTCAATGATTTACTGTAACTACTGCTTAGGGAATAAATATATAAATTTGGACAAAATACTAATTTTCCATGGTTGCACCCTCATCAACTATGACACATTTGGCTTTCCCCAGTCTGTCATATCCTTTTAAACTGAGCACATAAATATAATATGTTTAATCAAGTCCCTATATAATTACAACCCCAAAATGTTTCTAAGTATTTACCATTCCTTTCCATTTGTATTAGAAATGTGATATTAACAATGCAGTTCTATGTCTACTTTATGTTTTTATTATTTTGCTCTGTAAAATATGCTTTTAATGTAGTAAACCACCCTGGGATGTTTGGATAGAGGACAGTATATAAATGGAATAAATAATAATAATAATAATAAATACTCAGCCCCCATAGACTTAAATGGGACTTACTTCCAGGTAAGGCCTCCCGAACCTCCCTTTAAATGTGTGCTGCCAGCATCTCAACCTTTGGACAGTGCACTTTTAACACCTGAACCTTAATTACATTGTGAGGTTACCCTCTGATGTGCTAGCAAAGAAGATTGTGGGTTTGTCACAAGAATACTACCACCTGCAAACAAGAGGATTTTCTGGTTTATCTGCCCCATTTTGGGGCTGCTGTATTATTGACTCCTCCCCTACGGCTTGTGCCTAAGGTTCCACTGTCAATGCAAAAAATAAATATATAAATGTAGAGGAGATACCTCTGACCTATCCTAAAGTCACAAGATCTATGGTTTGATCCCTTCCCATGACTAGTTTTCTATGCTTTGGGCCCTGACACTAGATAAGGGGGCGGAGGAGGGTACTGGAAAAGGGTGTGTCTCCCCTACCACTTAGAAACTAGGGCAAATATGCCCAAAATAAGAAAAGGTAAATGGAGTCTTAACTATTTCAACAGGTAGAACTTACACTTGAAATGCACACGTTCAATCTCCAAATCAAAGGGCTTCACTAACACAGCCTCTCTAGCCTGACAGTATGAAAACTCCCCACATCTCTACGCACGGATCCTGAGAAGTTTGGGAGAATGTCTGAAGAGCTCAGCAGAAGCGAGTCACGGTTTTCTTATAATAATAATAATAATAATTTATTATTTATACCCCGCCCATCTGGCTGAGTTTCCCCAGCCACTCTGGGCGGCTCCCAATCAGTATTAAAAACAATACAGGAGATTCTCCCCCTTTCTCCCCCTCTTACAGGAGATTCTCCCCCTTTACAACCTAAACGATTTCCATGCAGTAGGGGTGCTGGGTTCCCCCAGAAGCCCTAAAGAGAGACCCTCGCCACCAGTCACAGAAAAGCATCACTAATCTCTTGATCACCACTATTATTTATTAAATCTGTATACCGCCCCTCATCCAAAGATCTCAAGGCGGTCCCCCCCCCAAAAAAAAACCCCACAAGAAAATAAAGCACCTAATAAAAAAACAATAATAAAACAAATCTGGGCTAGCTCAGTTGAGGCAGAGCATGAGGCTCTTAATCTGAGGGTTGTGGGTTCGAGCAGAATCTTCCTAATTATTGTGCTCAGAGGGATGGTACCGGAAAGTACTTTCTAAAGAGATGGCCATAATTTTCATGGCCTCTTGTGAGCTTCCAGAAGCATCCAACTGGCTATTTCTTCAGAGGCTTGATGGGCTGCTGGCCGGATCCAGCAATCATCAGAATGGCTCAGCGGGTACAGGATGAGACTCTTAATCTCAGGGCCCTGAGTCTGAGCCGCACGCTGGGCCAAAGATTCCTGCCTTGGAGGGGGTCGGACTAGATGTCCCTCGTGCAGTCCCTTTCCCCACTCTACCACTCTAAGAAGCCCCACATTTATGAAGGGCTGGGAAGACCAATGGTCAGACCTCGCAGCTTCAAAAAAGCATCCCTGGGTGAGCGGTTCCAAAACACCCTCGTGGCCCAAGCAAGGGCAACTTACCCCCCCCCCAAAGACCCCTCAGAATGGGGCGAAGTGGAAGCAGCAGCTCACTGTGACACTTGCCCTGCCTGCCTGCCTGCCTGCCTGCCTGGCCCCTCGCCCTTTCCCACAGCCACTTCTGACATGCATCTCCCCACCGCTGTCAAACAGACACGCCCCGCGTCTCCCGTCAAAAAAGGTCCTTTGCTTCGGCAGGCAGGCAGGCAGGCAGGCAGGCAGGCAAGGCATACACACACACACATACATACATATATACATATAAATATATATAATATAGATGTGTGTGTGTGTGTGTGTGTGTATGCCTATCCTGCCTGTCAAAGCGAAGGGCCTTTTTTGACGGGGTTGTGTGTATATGCGTGTGTGGGAAAAGGGACCACACGACTCGGGTCATATATACACGCCCCGCGCCCTTTCCCACAGCCACTTCTGACACGCATCTCCCCACCGCTGTCAAACAGACACGCCCCTTTCGGAAGACCCTCGGGGTTGACGACACGCGTCTCCCCTCAGAAAAGGCCCTTTGCTTCCACAGGCAGGGAGGCAAGGCGTACGCACACATTCACACACACACTTTGCGCGGCAAAGTGCTGGATCCATGTTTTTTATAGTCCAGTTTGTAGGTGTGCCTTCCAGGTGTGGTTTGACACTGGATTTGTTGGAGTTGTTTTTTAAAAAGTGGAGGATCTGTGTAGATCCGCCTTTAACCCAGACCCCATATATATAGGCGTACATAAATATATATATATATATGTATGTGTGTGTATGCCTTGCCTGCCTGCCTGTCTAAGCGAAGGGCCTTTTTTGACGGGGTGTGTGTGTGTGTGTGTGTGCATATATGGGGGGGGGGAGGGACCACACGAGGGTCATATATACACGCCCCGCGCCCTTTCCCACAGCCACTTCCGACACGTGTCTCCCGCCCCCCCCCCGCTGTCAGACACACCCGCCCCTTTCAGAGGACCCTCGGGGTTGACGGCCCGCGTCTCCCCTCAGAAAAGGCCCTTCGCTTCGACAGGCGGGCAGGCAAGGCGTACGTACACATACATACATACATACATACATATCATATCGGTGTCTGTGTGCGCCTATCCTGCCTGTCTAAGCGAAGGGCCTTTTTGGACGGGGGGTGTGTGTGTGTGAATATACGTGTGTGGGAACAGGGACCACACGACTCGGGTCATGTATACACGCCCCGCGCCCTTTCCCACAGCCGCTTCCGACACGCGTCTCCCTTTCAGAAGACCCTTCGACGACGCGCGTCTCCCCTCAGGAAAGGCCCTCAGATATATATATAATACCCCCCCGCCCGCCCCCTCCCCCCCCCGGCCCTCTCGCCGCGGGTCTCGTCGGGCGGCCCCCCCCCCCCCGTCCCGGGTACCTGCCTGCCTGCCAGTGGGGCGGCCCGGCGGCCCCGCGACCTCCCTCCCTCCTCTCCGGCGGCGGCTGCTGCTGCTGCTGCTGCCTCCTGGGCCCGAGGGGCGCGCGCGCCGGCGCCTCTCCTCCCTCCTCCTCCTCCTCCTCCTCTGCGCCGCGAAGCCGGCTGCCCAAGGCCGCCCCTGCGCACGCGCCCAACGCGCCCTCTGGCGCAGCTTCCGGCGGAGGATTTCCCCGCCCCGCCTCTTCCGGCGCGCTCTTCCGCCGGCGCCGCTCTCCTCCTTCGGCCCCTAGACTCGCTCGCCTGTAGCTCTATGGTCCCGGCGCGGCGGCCTCGGAGACCCGGAAGTGCCGCTCTAGGGAGGCGGAGGCCGCGGCGGCGGCGGCGGCTGCGCGCAGAAAGGGAATTGGACGGCTTGAATCGCCCTTCAAATGGATTGCGAAGCGGCTTGCGAGCGACAAAGGAGTGGCAGCCTCATTTCAGAGGAGTCTTAAATTAGTTTAAGAGAAAGGTCTTCAATTTAATTTAAGAGAAAGGTCTTAAATTAATTTAAATTTAAGAGGAATCTTAATTTAAGAGGAGTTCACATATGGGGCAAGCTGATTGGAGATTGAAAAGAGTTTTCATTTTGGGTCTCTTAAACTTTTGCTATAGTTTTTTTCTTCCTCATTTAGGGAGTTAAACCTGGCAGTTTCAAGAAACATACTTTATCTGCTCTCTTAAACCAGTGAGGTTTGGAAGAATAAACAATGCTATCCTGTATTTCTGTCATTCACTAGGTAATACGTTTAACTTTTATAGTATTACGTGAGGCTGATGTAGACCGTTTGACCTTGGGACAATACATGCAACCCACAAAGCGCCATTTAAAGGTAAAATTTAAGAGGAGTCTTACAGGAGTCACAGCATACCGTATTTTTTGCACCATAACACTCACTTTTTTCCTCCTAAAAAGTAAGGAGAAACGTCTGTGCGTGTTATGGAGGGAATGCCTACGGGTGGCATGCCTACGGATTTTCCTCCTCTAAAAACTACGGGTGTGTTATGGTCGGGTGCGTGTTATAGAGCGAAAAATACGGTAATTTAAGCAGAGAATCACTAATACAACCTAAATCATACAAAACGATTAACAAATTATCAGTAAAACAGTTGGTCTATGGAATGCTGGGAACAAAATAAGCTGAACATCACAATTCCAGCCTAAGTCGTGTTATATGATTAACAAAGCGGTCTAATCTCTAAAGCAGCAGCCGCCTTGGAGGTTTAGGGCCATGTTTGCCGGGCTGCAGGAGCTCAGTGTGGCAAACGGGGAAGACCTGAAGGAGATACTGAGCAGCTGTGTGGAGCCCCTCAAGGCCATCAAGCAGTTCTAGATGGAAAATGGCATCCTCCTGCCCCCTCTTCAGTCCGCCTTGCCGTTCCTGGACCTCCACGGCACCCTCAGGCTTGAGTTCCACCAGTCTGTGTTTGACAAGCTGAGGGAGAAACTGCTGGGGAGGGTCTCGGCCGTTGCCTCTGAAGGAAAGGCTGAAGAAAGGTCCAAGCAGCTGAAAGACCTCCTGGAGAAGAGCTTTCCCTTGGTCAAGGTGCCATCAGTCCAACCTGTGATGATGTGCGTCATGCGACACCTGCCCAAGGTGCCAGAGAAGAAGCTGAAGTTGGTGATGACTGACAAGGACCTGTACAAAGCGTGTGCCGTGGAGGTGAAGCGTCAGATTTGGCGGGATGACCAGGCCCTGTTTGGTGACGAGGTGTCCCCTCTGCTGAAGCAGGACATCCTGGAGAAGGAGAATGCCTTGTTTAGCAGTGACCTCTCTGTCCTCCACAACTTCTTCAGCCCTACTCCCAAAATGAGGTGCTGTGATAGGAATTTTATGGTCTTAGACATATGTTAAATGTTCATAAGTGTACCAACCAAGCACATACGTAGATCAGCACAGGAAGACCGACCTGGAACCATTTTGATTCCCAAACTGTCCCAAACTGACCAAATGTTTTCTCTGCAAGGTCAAAGGAAAATACAAAAGCCTCCCCATTGTCTTTTCCTTCACAAATCCTGTTATAAGGGTATGTCTGTGTTTGAATAGGGTGTGAACCGTTGACCTGGCCCAGGAACTAAGTATTTATCCTTACAAAAGACTGGCCAGGCTACCCAGGAAATCCAATCAAGTAACCTGCCAGACAGGAGATAAACAACGACAGGAGAAAAACAATATTCAAATGATGTTTTAGACCGCCTTTTCTGTGATGTAGGTGTGATGTATCTGAGGGGTGGTCTTGGGTTACACCCCTTCTGTGATATATGTATGATGTTTCTAGGGGTGGTCTTGATCTAGGTAAAAAAGGTAAAGGTACCCCTGCCCGTTCGGGCCAGTCTTGCCAGACTCTAGGGTTGTGCGCTCATCTCACTCTATAGGCCGGGAGCCAGCGCTGTCCGCAGACACTTCTGGGTCACGTGGCCAGCGTGACAAGCTGCATCTGGCGAGCCAGCACAGCACACGGAATGCCGTTTACCTTCCCACTGGTAAGCGGTCTCTATTTATCTACTTGCACCCGGAGGTGCTTTCGAACTGCTAGGTTGGCAGGCGCTGGGACCGAACGACGGGAGCGCACCCCGCCGCGGGGATTCGAACCGCCGACCATACAATCGGCAAGTTCTAGGCACTGAGGTTTTACCCACAGCGCCACCTGCGTCCGTAGTGCCAAGGAGAGGTGGTGCAGAAGCTCACCCAAATGATTGGTCTTGATCTACAGGGTGGCAATTTCAAAAGTCTTTATAAGGCCTTGCACGCCATTTTTCTGGGTCCCTCCTCCTGCGGGTGAGGGGAGCACCCTGTTGCAACAGATCAATAAAGATCAAGCTTACTAGCTGCTTTGCTTCTCAATATTCTCTGCTTGGCCTCTGTTATTCTCTCCTACCAATAGGGAACCTATGTAAGGACTCTATATGGGCTCTTGGATACCCCATAAGGGAAAAGGACAAATTTTTGTTTACAACAGTGCCAAGGAGGGGTGGTGCAGAAGCTCACCCAAATGATCGGGAAGAATGTGAAACTCTATGACATGGTGCTGCAGTTCCAGCGGACCTTGTTCCTTTGGACACGCAATGTCCAGAGCTCCTCTTGTCACTGCATGACCTAGATCTCAGCGAGATCTGCTTGGTTGACCTCTGCCACAAGTTTACCTGGTGCCTGGATGCCTGCCTTAGAGAGAGGTTTGTGGACAACAAGCAGGCCCAAGAGCTGCAAGGCTTCCTCGACGGAGTGAAGAGAGGGCAAGAGAAAGTCCTGGGGGATTTAGCCATGATACTGTGTGATCCATTTGCCATCAACACCTTGACTCTAAGCACCTTTTGCCAGCTGCAAGAACCTAGGGAAAGCCCCGATCTTCTGCTTCTCCTGAGAATGTTGACACTGGGACAGGGAGCCTGGGACATGATTGACAGTCAGATCTTTAAGGAACCCAGAATGGAAGTAGACTTGATTACCAAGTTCTTGCTGCTGTTGATGACCTTCGTGGTGGATGACTACACATTTACCGTCGATCAGAAGCTGCGTTTGGAAGACAAGGGCCCAGCACCTTACCCCACCACAATCCCAGATATATTTCCCAAATTTCTGCAAGAGCACTGGATTGCCTGCCTGATTGGGCTCTACTACGTGCTTCACATCACTAAGCAGAGGAACAAGAACGCTCTTCTCCGCCTGCTTCCCACCCTTGGGGAGACATTCAGTGATCTGGCCTTCAGTGACATCTTCCTGCAGCTGCTCACCTGCAACCTCACTTTCCTCAGCGATGAGTTCACTCAAGAGGACTTCTGCACTAGCCTTTTTGATGACTTCTTCCTCACCGCCGGCTGGAGGAAGGAGAATGTGCATAGACACATGTTGAGGCTCCTGCTTCACCTCCACCAAAAGGTGACCCCTGCCAAGTTGGAGTCCCTGCTGATGTCCCTGGAGCCTCCCAAGCACGGTGGAGAAGTCTTGAAGGAGCTTTACAACCAGCTCAGCAAAAAAATGGAACTCCGCAAGCCCAGCCCTGTCCAGGGCGCAGCCGACACACCCATGGTGGACTTGCCCCGGCCAGCAGTGGCCCCACCGACCTCACTCGAGGCTGCGCTCCCCCTGAGCCTATAGAACAAAGTTTCTTGTGTTGATCTCACAGAAGAGATCGGACCCACATCTTCCTGATACAAACCACTCATAAACTTGTACCTGTCTCTTGGACTTGGGTTGCCTCATCTGATCTGGCCTGTCGCCCTAGAAGACAGCTCTGCCCTCAAGAGTGGTCTTCTGGGGAAATTTGATATACGGTAGCTGTTCTTATTAAAATAAGAAAACTGCCTTTAGTCCCTGTCAGGGGAAAAGTGGGGATATCAATAAATAAAAATATAATAATAGTAATAATAATAATGAATTTGGTTTTGTGGGGGAGAGGAAACTGACCATATATGTGCGTTTTTTAAAACAAGCAAAGACCTAAATGTTATTTTAGATGTTCACATATAGAGAAGCCTAGTAATTTAATGAGAATGAATTATTTGTGAAGCTTGGCTTTTTTAGAGAGGACACTGAAATAATGTTTCAAAGGCTGTCAAAACAACAAGAACAACAACACCAGTAACAAAATAACTAAATTCCACATGTAATTTACATGTTGTGCCATGTACAATGTACTTTCTTTTTTTAGTTTATTCTTTTTACTTCTCAAAAGGTTGGGTTCATATAATCGTAGAATGTTAGAAGAGATCCATGGAAAATTTACTCAGAATTGCCATTCTGTTTGTTTTTAAATTCTTCCTTCGATGAAAAAGTTCTTGGTTCTTTAAGAATTTGCAAGCCCCAAAGGTTTTTGCAATAATTTTTCGGTTCTTTGCATGAGTTTCTAATTTCATGTTTTTCATAAATGCTGACATTTATCCTAAATAACTGAGTCACTAGGTGTATTCCTCATAGAACTGTAGAGTTGGAAGGAATGGGTCATCTAATCTAACTCCCTGCAATGCAGGAATCTCAACACATGGTCCTCCATTCAGTTTGAGACCATGCCAGCCCCTGCTTAGCTTTGCAAATGGGCCAGCAAGTGGCTGCAGGAAGCACATGAGGAACCGCTTGTGACCAAACAAGGTGAGCCAATGTAGGTCTTTCAAGACCAGTGTTATGTGGTCTCGGCGGTCGCTCCCAGTCACCAGTCTAGCTGCCACATTCTGGATTAGTTGTAGTTTCTGGGTCACCTTCAAAGGTAGCCCCACATAGAGCGCATGGCAGTAGTCCAAGCGGGAGATAACCAGAGCATGCACCACTCTGGGGAGACAGTCCGCAGGCAGGTAGGGTCTCATCCTGTGTACCAGATGGAACTGATAAACAGCTGCCCTGGACACAGAGTAACCTGCGCCTCCATGGACATCTGTGAGTCCAAAATGACTCCCAGGCTGTGGCCCTGGAATTTCTTCCTGCTCACAGAAGCACATTAAAATCTTTATGCTACATACGCGGAGGCTGATAATGTTTTGCCATGAGGGTATTGCTCACACTGGCTTAATTCAGACAACTCTAATTAACTAATTACATTATTAGTAACACACATATCAGCTGAAAGTCTTCAAGGTGGCAACAAGACAAAACAACATAACAAAATAATACTTGCTCTCTCCTACAATACTTGTTCAGTGCTAATTATAATTCGCCACCATGACCCTTCAGTCGGCAAAATACTTTTACTCCAAACTAGACTTGGAAACATCCTCCCACAATAGTTCTGAATTCTGGTTAGCGTTTCCCATTTTGGATCCCGTAGCAAACTATGTCAAAGACATGGAGAAAGAAGTTGCAGTTCATTGTCAGGCTATGACTGAAGGTTTATCTTATTTGCGCCACTCTTTGCTGCTAACCACACAAGTTGTCTTTTAACGTTGCAGAGATTGTGGAAGTCATCAGTATTTTTACATTTTCAGTGCAGAAAACTAATATCCCGCATCGGATACAGAGATACTCATTAGCTTTAATGCAAAAGGGGGGGGGGGGATAAATAAAGTCAGAGTATTTCATATAGGCGGGACGCGGGTGGCGCTGTGGGTTAAACCACAGAGCCTAGGACTTGCCGATCAGAAGGTTGGCGGTTCAAATCCCCACGACGGGGTGAGCTCCCGTTGCTCGGTCCCTGCTCCTGCCAACCTAGCAGTTTGAAAGCACGTCAAAGTGCAAGTAGATAAATAGGTACCTCTCCGGCGGGAAGGTAAACGGTGTTTCTGTGCGCTGCTCTGGTTTCGCCAGAAGCGGCTTAGTCCTGCTGGCCACATGACCCGGAAGCTGTATGCCGCCTCCCTCGGCCAATAAAGCGAGATGAGCGCCACAACCCCAGAGTCGGCCACAACTGGACCTAATGGTCAGGGGTCCCTTTACCTTTACCTATTTCATATAGGCAGCATGAGGAGGAAGATGCTGAAGGGATGTAAAACTTATTTCCTCAGTAAGAAAGAAGGCTTCATTGCCAAGCATATGCCATGCAGAGGATGTTATTGTACTGAGATGTGAATCAGCTGTTCTGCTCAAGCTTTGTTAAACAGCGCAGCATCGATGACAGTTAAAATAAATATTGTGGAAGGGCAACATTCTGTAAATTGAACCATGCTGCCGAGTGCACCAGTTTTATTTTTAACAGCTGAGGCCACTTGTGTGCATTTCAGGGTGTGTTTTTTTTACCTCCCCTGCCTCCTCAGATTTCCTCCTCCTCCATTCTGCTGCTCCCACCCATCTCTGCTCCACCTCACTTCAACTCAGCTTGAAAAACCCAAGAGACCATTTATTTGGGGTACAGGAAAAAAAGAGACTGCATGCTGAGGGTAAGGCTTTAAAACGAAAACCTGTTTTGGAATCAAAGCTGAAAGGTGAATGCTATATTATCATGCCAGAGTTAGGAATGAAAAACATTAACATGTATAATAATAAGGGGGGGGGGGGGCGTGTGTCGCAGCCAGTTATGCAGAGTGTTTAAAGTACTGATAAATGTTAGGCTCTCATCTTGACATTCTTCCATCAGCTTTGTTAAACTGGGAATGCTAGAGCGGTGCTGAGCTCCGTGAGCTCCAGTTTCCCCGTGTTTGCACAGCCTGTGTGCAGGATTGCAGCTTTAGTCTTTATTGCTTCTTTGCATTCCGAAAGACAGTGGGATTAATCGGAGGCTGTCACCTTCAATGCCAGGGCTCATCCTTGCAAAATATGAACTAATAATGGAGGAGGAGGCTCTGAGCAGGTGCAGAGTTCATTTTCCTTTCTACTTAAATAACCACAGGTTGCTCTCATGCACATCGACAACTGGAGGACGGGCTTCTAGGTTACAGAGTAGTTTCAGAAAGCTAGCCCTAAAGAGCTCGGCTATTAATATCCTAAATTCGTGATCTAGGTCAGTTCCAAAAAACAAGCCTGTATCCCTTTTGAGAGGACTATTCTCTGAAATCAGTTACAGCAGGACAGATTTGAAACTTCAGAATTAACTGAGGTTTGTAGCCATCTAATCAAGAGAGTGGCTCTAATCAGGAATTTTCAGCAGGTTCTGTGAAGCAGAAGGCAGGGGAAGAGCTTTGAGATGTTAAAAAAAGAAATTTAGAAGATGGAAGAACAAACGATAGCACAGAGCTGACAGTATTATCACAAATATTGCAAACAACTGCCACGTGGTTTTGACATGAAAACCCTTATAAAAAGTAATTGATACTCCCCAAACCAGTAGCTCTCAAGCCCTTTCCCCCCAGGAATAGCCAAGATTCTTGTAACCTCTTATTTTCTTCAAAGATCTATTTATCTATAGTTTGTCTATAGCTAACTTTCAGAACAGGAAACTACATTGAAAGCTTTAAAAACATTTTTAAGCTTCCCTTCACTTAAAAAATGTCCAGGGCAGTTTACAATAGCTCATTAAACACAACAAAACACCAATAATCAATATAAATTGTCCACAGCAGTGACTTTTTTTCTGTGATGGCTTTGAACACATCTCAGAGTAATCAATACTATTCCGCTGTGCTCTGCTGAAATGAGCAGGAAGGGTCAGCCTTCCAGCCAAGGGTGATTAGTTGTGTTGTGGCTTTTTATTTTTATTTTGTAAACTGGCGCCCTGCCCTCCCTCCCAGAGCAGCCCAGGGCAGCAAATGTCAAAATGTTAAAACAGTACAATTAAAAAACGACAACAGATTTAACACATTAAAAAAACTAATTAGAACATCTAAAAGCAGACTCATAACCTCATATGTACTGTATTAATTTCACTGTGGCCATGACCTGTATCTATCAACCATCAGACGCCTGCGTAAACAGGAGTGTTTTGAAATTTCTCTTAAAAGTCGATAATGTAGGAGACAGGCGCACCTTATCAGGGATCTGGTTTCACAAACAGGGACCCACCACTGAGAAGGCCCTGTCACAGATCAACGCCAACCAGGCAGCTTCCAGACACAACAGTGGTGGCGCAAGATAGTTGATATGGGGGGAGCTGCTGCTTTGGGTACCTGGGTCCCAATCCATTTAGGCTGCCCCACCTACCAACTTAACAGCCACATTCTGCACAAGCTGTAACCTCTGGGTCATCTTCAAGGGCAGCCCCATGTAGAGAACTTTGCAGTAGTCTAAGCAGGAGGCCACCGTAGCAAGGACCTAGAGGCCAAGCTATCTCAGTATAAGAAAGGCCAGTGACAGGTTGGAATCCAGTACTCCCAGATGACAAGCCTGCTGTTTCAGGGGAAATGTACAGGCTGTACAGTCATTTTCCAGACACCCACTAACAGTATAAGCCCCCAGTCGGCCTTTTCCTCCTTCCAGACACTGGTCTAACATCTTCACAGTCTCTCCTGACTCAGGTGGTATGAAGAGACAGAGTTATGTGTCTTCAGCATACTGATGGATTACGGTCCAAATTCCTGGATAACAGCTCCGAACAGACTCGCATAGATGTTAAATGGCATAGGAGATAGGAGGTGCTCTTGCAAGACCCCACAGCTCAAAAGCTTCAGGGCCGAGCAACCATCTCCTCCTCCTCCTCTTTCCTGGGGACAACCCTGCAAGTAGGAGTGGAACCACTGTACTACACTGCCTCCAAGTCCTATTCCTTCAAGTCATTATGAAAGGACACCATGGTCAATGGTGTAAAGTCTTTTGGGGCTGATAACTTCTGATCTTCCAATTTACCTGCTGGTTCCAATGTGAAGCTCAACCAAAATACTTTTAGTTGGATTTTGAATAAATGTGGCAATTAATTGTTACTCTTTTGAATTCTCTTGTGTTATTATCTTCCTTAATGGGTTGCACTAGCCACTTTTCTGAATAATGCTTTTTATAGGGTGGAGTTCACTGGGGATGAGATTACAGGACCAAGGAGATGGCGGCCCACCAAATTAGGGAACTAGTGAGCTAAACCCAGTGCTCCCCCCCCCCCCCGTTATAAGAAAAACTACTCCCTTTTCCTTATGGGGTATTCCAGAGCCCATATAGAGTCCTTAAGTGTGTTCTCCATCGGTAGGAGAAAACAGAGGCCAACTGTTGAGAAGCAAAGCGGCTAGTAAGCCTGATCTTTATTCAAGGAACTGTTGCAACAGCGTCCCCACTCACCACACACAGGAGGGAGGAGAACTCTGAACAATGGTGCGCAGGCCCTTATATAGACTTTTGAAATTGCCCACTCTGTAGCCCAAGACCACCTCCCAAAACATCATAAATACATCACAGAAGGAGGCGGTCTAGAGCAGAAATCCTGTCTGCCAGGATACCTGATAATGGTCGCTGATTGCATTACCTGGGCAGCTTGGCCATTCTTTTGTGATGGTTAATACTTCAGTTCCTCTGTCCAGGTCACAGGCTCACCCTGTTGTTGTTATTTAGTTGTGTCCGACTCTTCGTGACCCCATGGTCCACCCTATTCATACACAAATAGACCCTTAAGACAGGATTTGCAAGCAAAAGACCAAGGGAAGGCTTTCCCCATTTGCCTCTCTTATTGCAGAGGAATATTTGAGGTCATTGGGAGAGTCAAAATAGCTTCAGGATTGCTCTCCCGTGGTATTTCAGACACGTGGTTCATATATTTAGATATGTGTGCCTTTATGAATATTTATTCTATATTTGAGACCTTAAAATTCTTATAACACCCCAGAAAAAAGGTGCTTGAATGCACTTTGCTCAGAAGAACTACCCTGGATCTCTTCAAGCTCCTCAGAGGCTTGTTGAGGCTGCTCAGCTGAGATGCAGAGAGGCTTCTGCACCTCAGCTGAGCAGCTTAATGGTGTGGGGACTTGCTCAGCTGAGGGGCAGCTTTCCCGTGTGTTGGCTGTTAGCCAGGAGGCTGAAGAGCCTCAGCAAAGCCTGGCTGCACTGCCTGCTCACGAGGAGACCTTTTCCAGAACCCGTGGAGGATGTCCCTTCAGGTTCTGCAGAGGGTCTTCTTGTGAGATGGAGGTGCAGCGGGGCTTTTGCTGAGGCCGGTCAAGTCTCTCCCCACACCTCCAGGGCCCACCTCAGAAGTGCTAGAATGCCATTGTGGTGCCTTCTGGCTGGAAGAAGCTCTGGCTAAACCATAGGTTAGCATGAGCCCTAGCAGGCCTCTTGCATTTCCTTTCCATCTCCCTCACCTGCCCCCTAAGAAACTGGCTTGTTTCAGTCATGCTAAAGAACTTTAAAAATGGCCCTTCCATTGAATGATGGATTGCCCCATGTAGGGCATTCAGACTGTGCAATGTTTGCTCCTTATTTGGGTTATCTGCCTTTTGCTCCAACCCTTGTAATGTTCAAGTGCTCCCGATACATGCATAGTTTTTGTGCTATGTAACTGCGCTGACATTCTGCAAGTCATGGCTGCAGCTATTTTTAGAGATTATGTGCATCCAAAATACTCCCAAGAATCAGAGCAACAGAAGTCTGGCTGTGACAGACAAACAGACGAATGCTTTTAATGTTGTACACCAGGAAGGCTGTGGCTGCGTATTTGCACTAAAAGTTCTGCAGAAGGAAGATCTTGCTTTCTGAACAATAGCTGTACAATGCTGAAGAACTGTCAGCTGAGATCAACTCAGTGGTACATCTTTTCCATCACTGCAGTTTACAAGTAACAGATGCTAGCAGAGAGGGTGCGAGAGAGCTCAGCATGGACAATGGAATATCAAGCAATTTTCTTCACACTTGTTACTTTCTGGGTTGTTGATGACCAGTGGCACTGAAGTAATGGTGCATATTGTTATAAGAAAAATTCCTATAATTCCCTTATGGGGTATCTAGAGCCCGTAAAGAGTCCCTCAGGAGATCTTTATCAGTTGGAGAGAAAGCAGAGGCCAACCAGAGTATATTGAAAGCAAAGTGGCTAGTAAGCCTGATCTTTATTAAAGGAAATAAACAGTTGCAACAGGGTCCCCACTCACCACACGCAGGAGGGAGGAGAACCCTGAACAATGGTGCTCAAGCCCTTAGTCAGTGATGGCCAAACTTGGCCCTCCAGCTGTTTTGGACTACAGTTCCCACCATCCCTAACTACTGGTCCTGTTAGCTAGGGATGATGGGAGTTGTAGTCCCAAAACCTGACTTGCGATAAATGTCCTCCAGACCATTTGACAAAACGATACAGGAGAACAAGCAACCTGCGACAGTTTGGGTCAGTCATTTGCAGTTGTGTAATGAAATGGGCACCTGCATCTACAATGAATTACATGGGAGGTAAAAAAGCAGTCTAGTGACGACATTTCCCCCATTGATGGGACATTCCTACACCATATCGGTTCTGTATTCTGCTTTGGAATGGAATGGTTGAACTGCAAGGCTGTGCAGTACTTAGATCACAACTATTTGATACTTTCGTGAAGTCTTTTCATTTTTCTTGCAGGGATACCAAAGGCAGCCAACTGCAGCTATGGTAAGAGAAGAGATTGTTTTGTCGTGCAATGCATTCAATGAACTGGTCTCTCTAGTTCAATTCCATTCTTACAGCTCACCATTAATTGTTCTAGGCCAAGGGTGCTAACTTTTTTTTTTTGCCCAAGAGACACATTCCTCCTTGGTTGCTGTAGTCCATTTTTGGGAGGAGAAAAGGCTTAAGAAGTGAACCCTACGTAAATCCAGAGTGGAGCCCCTAAGGCAGTTGGATGGTGTCTTGTATGCCGCCTTCCAGCAAACCCGTCAGCCAAGCTGGTGCCAAATGTATTGCTTGCTGATGTGGTTTAGAAGCTGGTCTTGTTGTCAGGGTAGCCCAGGACCTCCATCCACACTGCCCAAGCTTGCACCCCAGAGAGGTCACCCCGCTGCTGCTGACGCGGTAGAAACAACACAGGAGGCAGCAATTACAGGTTACTGGTCTCTGCAACCACAACAGGGATTGTGATTCTATTTTAGTTTTAACAATTTGCGTTTGTATGTGAACCGCCCTGAGATCTTTTGACGAAGCTCGTCAGGGTGGTATATAAATCTTAATAATAATACAGTCATACCTCATGTTACGTTTGCTTCATGATACGTTTTTTTCAGGTTGTGTCCTGCGGCGATCCAGAAGTACTGGAAAGGGTTACTTCCAGGTTTTGCCGCTCTTCGCCACTCGTGCATGCGCAGACGTACAAAATGACGACACGCGCATGCGCGGAAGCGGCAAATCGCAACCCACGTGTGCGCAGACGTGCTGTTGTGGGTTGCGTTCTGCTCATGTTGCGAACGGGCCTCCGGAACGGATCCCGTTCATAACCAGAGGTACCACTGTACAGACGTACCTTGGTTTTCGTACAGCTTAGTTCTTAAATGTTTTGGCTCCCGAATGCCGCAAACTCAGAAGTGAGTGTTCCAATTTGTGAATGTTCTTTGGAACCCGAACATCCGATGCGGCTTCTGATTGGCTGCAGAAGCTTCCTGCAGCCAATCAGAAGCCACACCTTGGTTTTCGAACATTTTCAGAAGTCAAGTAGACTTCTGGAACAGATTCCGTCTGAGAACCAAGGTACAACCGTAATAATAAATGCAGAGCTCTTTAAGCCACAAACATGGACCATGTCCCAGGTTTGGCAATGCTTTGGTGAGCTACTTCTTCTTCTTCTTTTAAATCTTCAATATATTAGGACTAGGTTGCCTAAAGGTAAAGGTAAAGGGACCCTTGACTGGTCCAGTCGTGGCCGACTCTGGGGTTGCGGCGCTCATCTCACTTTAGTGGCCGAGGGAGCCGGCGTACAGCTTCTGGGTCATGTGGCCAGCATGACTAAGCCGCTTCTGGTGAACCAGAGCAGCGCACGGAAACACTGTTTACCTTCCCGCCGGAGCGGTACCTATTTATCTACTTGCACTTTGACATGCTTTCGAACTGCTAGGTTGGCAGGAGCAGGGACCGAGCAACGGGAGCTCACCTCATTGCAGGGATTCGAACCGCCGACCTTCTGATCAGCAAGCCCTAGGCTCTGTGGTTTAACCCACAGCGCCACCCGCATTCCTTGGTGAGCTACTTCTCTTTCTCTTCTCTTTCTGTCTCCTCTTGTGTCTGCAGGGCAGGAAGCACCAAGCTTCCTCTGGACTCCACAAGCACTGTGAGAAGTGTTTCAACCGGCACTGCCAAGCGCCAGTCGAGCCCACCGTCTCTTGCGTGGTGATCAGCTGCCGGTCTCACTGCGGCGCTGCTTTCCATATGTGTAAGGAGGACGAGCACCAACTCCTGTGTCCGCTAGAGCAAGTCTCGTGCCTCAACTCTGTTTATGGCTGCCCTTTCACCATGGCCCGCTTCAAAGTGGCCAAACACCTCAGAGTCTGCCCCGCCAGTATCGTCTCCTGTTCGATGGATTGGAATCGTTGGCCAAACGTGGATTCTGAGGCCGTTCTGCACCAGAACATTATGAAAGAGGAGCCCGGCGAAGCGTGCTTAGATGTGGCCCTCGCCTTGAGAGATCAGAAAGCTCTTTTCAAGACACTCAGAATGGCTGAGTTTTTCCCAGAATGCACGGAGGCCTGTCCCATAGATGACGAAGGAACTGATGGTGCTGAGTCCTACCTAGAAGAAGGAGCTGGCCCGTCCGAAGCAACGATGGCTGAGGCAGCCGGGCTCAGCCAGGAAGAGCGTGAGAACCTTGCAAAGGACAAAGAAGGGGTCGATTTAGTCGGTTACAAAACCTGGGAAAACATCTTCAGTAAAGAATTCAAAGCGTGCACGGTAACAGGCCAACTGGCTGAAAACAAGGAAAGTGGAATGAAGAGTAAGACTCTGAAAACAGGACCAACTTCTAGTGGCAATGAGAAAGGAAAACTGCCAGAAGAAGGTAGCAGTGTGGGAGACAGTGAGAAAAACCAAGACCCTCCTGAAGTGAATTTAGCAGCTGAAAAGACAGGTTTGGCTCCTTGGCAAGATGGAGTTTTGGAGAGGTTAAAAAAAGAGGTTCCTATAGGGGATTATAATATGTATCTCGTGCACCATGGAAGGATGCTAATTCATTTTGGTCAGATGGCTGCTTGCACTCCCAGAGAGAAAGACTTTGTATATGGAAACCTGGAGGTTCAGGAAGTGAAGACTGTAACCACCTTCAGAGTGCCAGTCAGCTATTGTGGCAAAAGAGCTCGCCTTGGGGACGTCGTGGCGCACAGGAAGCCAACGAAGAGCGTATCTGTGGATACTTCAGGGTTAGGAGTAAGTCTGGAGGCTCTTCCTAAATCCGATGCAATCAAAACTACACTGCTGTGTGCCTTGGAGAAGGAACTAAAAGGGCACGAGATCTCTGAATCAAAGAGCGTCGATGCTCTCTTCATAGATTTTGGGACGCAAACGTACAACTTTGCTACGGAGCCTTTTGCTTCCACGGCCGTTCTAGCAGACACACTAGATGCCGAAGACCCGCCGAGTCTCCACATGCAGCTCAGCAGCGAGAGTGTAACCCAAAGGCACAACAAAAGCAACTCTGCTTTCACGTTCTCCTGCAGCCACGTATTCAGGAGAGATGAGTTTCCTTCGCATTTCAAGAATGTCCACGCCGACATCCAGTCCTGCTTGAATGGATGGTTCCAGCGCCGTTGCCCGCTTGCCTACCTGGGGTGCACTTTTGTTCAATATCCCTGGTGCCCGGCTGGGCAAAGCTCAAGTGTCATCTACAGCCAGTGCCTCAAGACATTTGCCCTTAAGCCAGAGGTTGACCCCGTGCTCTCAGAAGCAAAGAAATTTAACTTGAGCAGAAATCGCAGGGGGAAAGAAATGGATGTTCTGAGCAGCCTTCCCCTGGAGATCCTGAAGTACATCGCTGAGTTTTTGGATAGCTACAGCTTGTCTCAGTTGGCTCAGGTGTCGGTGCAGATGAGGGACATCTGTGCTACTCTGCTGCATGAGAGAGGAATGGTCCTTCTGTCGTGGGAAAAGAAGAGATACTCTCACGGGGGCACTTCTTGGAGAGTCCGCAAAAAGGCAAGTGATGGGGGCATTTGGGAGGGTATGGTGGCATCATCCAAACATTTACATTGGTCTCTGGATTTGGGGTTGTGAGCATCATGGGTTTCTACTACTATAAAAAAACATTTTAGCAATTTTTAGTTAGGCTTTGTTTAAAGCACTGCGGCAAGCAAGGATTGCAAGATATCAGGGTCTGTCCTGATTTTTTAAAGTTTTAACCTTCACAGAATCACAGAATTGTAGGGACCACAGAGGTCATCTGGTCCAACCCCCTGTCCAACATGGGGCTCAAATCTATGATTCTGAGATTAAGAGATAGCTTTATATTGGAATGTTCCCTGAATATGGAAAGCAAGCATGTTCTTAGTTCTCCAAGAAAACTAAGCCTTGATTCGAAATGGGAGTCTGCCAAGCACATTGTTCCAGCACGGTAGTGGAAATAGTATGGTCTAACAGAACCTCTGATTTCTGTCGCTTCAGACTTTCTCTCCCCTTCCCACACACAGACAGCAGGGAGAATTGTACCCTTAATCAAAGTGGGATGATAAATACAGTAAGAGTTTAATCAAACTGGGATGTTAAATACAGTATGAGTTTGAGTTTTAAATGAAGGTGTCAATTTAACAGGGACTCCGCAAACTATATCTAGGCCTATAGCTATATCCATTCCTATATCCAATATATATAGGCCTATACAGTGATACCTCGGGTTACAGACGCTTCAGGTTACAGACTCCACTAACCCAGAAATAGTACCTCGGGTTAAGAACTTTGCTTCAGGATGAGAACAGAAATTGAGTGGTGGCAGTGGGAGGCCCCATTAGCTAAAGTGGTACCTCAGGTTAAGAACAGTTTCAGGTTAAGAACGGACCTCCAGAACAAATTAAGTTCTTAACCTGAAGTACCACTGTATTGATATCCAAAGGTAAGTGAAAAAGACCAGTTGCTAATAGGTTAGGAAGTTAATAAATTAAATAGACCAATTTATTCTACATAAATTGAATAAATTGTTAATGCACATTCATTCCTAAAGGATAATACTCCATGCTGAAAGTTTGAAAATGTTTGTTAGGATCCATATCTTAACAAGGAGAATTCAATTAATTTTCCCTCCTCCAATCCCCTTTGCATTAGATAGATATTTATAGCAAAGTGCTTGGGGGACAAAATGGACTGGAGAGAAGAGGGGGCGCCAGGAAGAGGGCAGAAGGGTTGGAACATCCCAGTGGTGCACTTGTGGGGAGGTGGTGGACTGGCTGGACTGGAGTTCTACCAGTAGGTTCAGTGATGGGCTACAAGCCTGAAACATTTGGGCAAAATCTTGATGCCCTCTTATGCTTGCACCTAGCTTCTTGTAATGGGAAGAATTGTTTGCAAGATCTCGCACAATTGCGAGACTGATTTTTCAGTGCCTAAATTCCTTGCTTATGCCTCTTGATAGATCTGGAAATTTAGCAGCCTGTTCTCCACAGTTAATAGCTGGCAATCCAGTGACATCCCTTCGATGGCTGCACATTTAAAGACCTGCCCTTTTTATGAGGTGGAGAGCAAGGAGGACCCGGTTTTGCTGCCTAGACTGTTTTCCCCTGAAGAACAGAAGCAAGACACCTTAGTCTCCACAGTCAGACACAGCCTAAAGAAACTTCAGAGAAGACCGAATTGATTTTGAGAGAGAGATTCTTTTGGATCTGGAAGAACTGTATCAGAACTTTAGCTGTTCTCTCTGAAATAGATTTCATATTCTTTATTAGTATGTCAACCGGGGAAAAAAATCTTAGCTGTATGCTTTCAGGATAGAATGAAACAGAGGGTGCAATCCAGAATCTTTCACATAAATGGGAACTTTGCTCCTGACTTCAACAGAGTGGTGATTTTAAAAAGAACTCAAGATATTTTTATTTCAACCAGCTTTTTATTCGTTGTTGTTTCTTGCTGAAATCTTACTGCTTGTTTTAAACGGTAGAATGTGGATTTTAACCTAATGGTTTTGAATGCTCCCTTACAAGGGCAAATGCCATGAAAGATGTCTTTAAAATGTTTTAATGAATGAATGAAAAATAGAATTGCACCCAAAGTCTTAAGGACTGTGACCAGCAGCATAGACAACAGTGATGAATAATACCTATACATATTTGTTGCACTGCCTCCCCCGCCTGTCAAGGTGGCGCGAAGGAAGAAAAGTCCTGCTATCCTTTGGTTCAAAACGTATTGGGAATGGAACCTTGAATTAAAAATGAAGAGTAAGTAAAATGCAAAGTTTATTTAAGGTTTTCACGTTGTCATTTCTTCAGTCACATTTATGGGTTCTGTTCCCTTACAAAGTTTAGAATCTGAAAAGATTTTTGGCAGGAGCCCTCAAAATCTGTGTTCAAATTAGTTCCTTAAAGGTCCACCACAGCAGGGTACATCAGGAATTGTCAGAGCAAGAGCAGCATGGAAGAGACCGGCAGTGGGGAAGGAAAGTGGGTTGCCTATAATTGCACAGAAGACCAGGTGAGCAGCTGCATGTACAGCTTAGCCACTTGACTTTCTTCTTCCTGGTCCTAGGCAACATGGGAAGTGCCACCTTAGTGCCAGAGGTGTGGCAGGTGGCGTTTAGGCAACCGCTGAGCTCAGGACAGCCTGGGAATGGAGGTGCATCCTTAAAAAAGAAACCAGTCCTTCACCTTCAGGGACACGACATTCAGACTTAGCAATTCTGAGTCAAGCAAGTAGTCCATGTTAATTTCCCCCAGCCATGATGGGCAAAGGTCAAAGGAGTATGTGTTTTGCACACTCCCTGCAAGTGGTTTAACCACATTCTCAGGCCACGATAACGGAAATGGATTCCATAAATCAGGGGCGGCTGACCCAGAGGCCGTATCCGGCCTCCTAAGCAATTTCTAGTGGTGCAAGGCGGGCAACTTGATTTCATTTTTTAAAAAGCAAGAAACTGACCAGCAGGTGTCACTGTTGAGCCATACCATCACGCTGGTGGGAGCCCGTAATTTCCATGTTTTCAGATGAATGGCATGGCACAGCATTAAAAAGAAATATTCTCCTCATGTCCCTGTCCTTATTCTCCCCATCCCCACTGACAAGTACTTATTAATTTGCAGAGTACCATGTTCAACCAGATACCCAGATTCAGCCAGATAATTCTGTTCATTATTGCTAGCCCTTCACAAGTAATTTTGGCAGGTGTTTCCTAGCTTAGGCTTATTGTGATGTAAATTCATATTGCGCTTTCCCCCACCCTCAACTCTCTTATAATGCAGTCTGAGTTATACTGCCACAAGCATGGAGGCTCTCTCTGTGTGATAATTTTGCAGAGAATAGATATTTGGATGTGTCGCCTCTCTGTGCAGAACATTATCTCTCTTTCGGACCCTTCACTTGTAGTTTGAGCTACAGAGCAGTTTACTCTCAGGTTCATTTTGCGCCACAAACTGAATAGGTGCACCTGTAGCTGAAAGCTCTCCCACGTCATGCATGCACACACATACAAGATGTTTAGAACGCTTTTTAAAACAACCTCCTTTTAATTCTTTGTTTTTGTCTAATAAAGCATGAACTATTCTAAGTGACTGTGCATATATCTCCAGTGCGCGCTGTGGCAAAGCCCTCGGTCTTCTTCACATCACCTGCTGTCGTCTGGCTTGAGAGGAGCATCAGTCCCTCTCCCAGGTGACTCTCTCTCTCTCTCGTGGGAAGGCCTGAATGCCACAACTGCCACAGGATAACAAATGGACTTGCAGCCAGCCTTCCCCTACTAATGTCCTCCAGAAATTTTGGACTACAACTTCCATTAGTTCCAGCCAGCTGCCGCAGCTCAAAACATTTGTTAGGTAGGCAGCAGCGGAGCAAGCCAACCAGGTGTCTGGGGCGACGTGTGTGCCCTGCGCCCAGGGATGGGGCCAGCCAGGGCAGGACGCTCCGCGGGGCGCCCGAGGAGTCTGCCTGCCTCCTTCCACTCAGCTGCCCTACAGCTTAGGGGGAGGCGACAGGGAGACTGTTTTGGGGCAGTGCAGAGCCTGCAGGCACCCAAGCCACCGCATAACTCCCAGGAGAGACACACAGCTTGGGTGTCCTGCAGGCCCCGTGGTGAGTGTCACCCACCATTTTGTCACCCCCCTCAGTGGTGACACTTGGGGTGACCCGCCCCCACCACCCCCTTCCTCCACCCCTGTAGGTAGGGCAAAGCTGATGGAGATCCAACCCCTTTAAGCTCACAGGGCCAGCAGATTAACACAAGAAGAGAAAGCCACCCATCAGCTATGCCCCTTTGGGCTTTCCTGGTCAGCCACGCAGGATACCTTTACCTGGTGTAGCCGGCCAGCCGAAGCCGTTTCCTGGGGAACTATCAATTCTTCATCTACTACTAAAGTTGCAGTTCTATGAACAGTTGTACGGGTCACCCCTTGAAGTCAGTTGGACATGCTTACAATAAAATGCGCACAATATCACGATGCACACCTCTTCCGTTACAGCAAGGCTTCCTAACACCCAGCTTCATTTTCTCCTTCATTTTTCCATGGTGAACTTAAATGATGCCATTTCCTTTCTTGATGAGTCTTCAGAAGCTACCATTTCGCAGAGTCTGCCTTCTGTACATTATGAAAAGGCACCTTTTTAGAACACGGTGTAGTCGGTGGCGAGATCTCTCAAGTCAATCCCAGCTACAGCGGCATACAGCTCAGGCACCACCAGCTCCGGAATTTGCAGAACAGCCTGGTCATTGCTGGTCTTGATTCCTGTTTGCAGCCTCCTGATCAGCTCAGTGGGGGAAGGGCGATCTGTTGGAGTCCAGCGCCAGCAGGCCACCATAATGCTATACCTGTCAAAGAAAGCGTAGTGGTTCATCTCATGGATTTGACCTGTGCACCTATCCTTATGCATCTTGCAGAATGAGGTGGCAGGGTCAGCAGGCAGTTTCTGGTCTGTGACATTTTGGATTGTAAGTGGAGGGCTGCATATTTTATAGCAGTCATAGCTGGTGGCGCTGTGGTCTAAACCACTGAGCCTCTTGGGCTTGCCGATCAGAAAGTCGGCGGTTCGAATCCCCGCGACAGGGTGAGCTCCCGTTGCTCGGTCCCTGCTCCTGCCAACCTAGCAGTTTGAAAGCACACTAGTGCAAGTAGATAAATAGGTACCGCTGTGGCGGGAAAGTAAATGGTGTTCCCGTGTGCTTTGGTTAACCATCATGGTGTTCCATTGTGCCAGAAGAGGTTTAGTCATGCTGGCCACATGACCTGAAAAGCTGTCTGTGGACAACGGTATCTCCCTCGGCCTGAAAGCGAGATGAGCGCCACAACCCCATAGTCGCCTTTGACTGGACTTAACCATCCAGGGATCCTTTACCCTTTTTAACCTATTTTATAGCAGTGGGTAAACCTTAGTCTTATAGGGACGCGGGTGGCGCTGTGGGTAAAAGCCTCAGTGGCTAGGACTTGCCGATCGAAAGGTCGGCTGTTCAAATCCCTGCGGCGGGGTGAGCTCCCGTCGTTCAGTCCCAGCGCCTGCCCACCTAGCAGTTGGAAAGCACCCTTAAGTGCAAGTAGATAAATAGGGACCGCTTACTAGCGGGAAGGTAAACGGCGTTCCATGTGCTGCTCTGGTGCCGGTTCGCCAGAGCAGCTTCGTCACGCTGGCCACGTGACCCGGAAGTGTCTGCGGACAGCGCTGGCTCCCAGCCTCTTAAGTGAGATGGGCGCACAACCCTAGAGTCGGACACGACTGGCCCGTATGGGCAGGGGTACCTTTACCTTTTTAAACCTTAGTCTTGGATGGAGGGGAGGTTGTAGTCTCTGCCTGCCCCTCCAAAATTAAGGTATATAATTAAAGGGACCTGGGAGGAATTGCTCCTGTCCATATGCCCAGGTGGGCCACAGCACTCCTCAAAGCGGAGATCTCCGCAGGGGTCTCCCTGTTGATGTGGGCCATAGGACTCCCCTGCTGCTGGGCTGACCCCGATTCACACATTGGAAGCCAATGGTTGTGCTCAATGCCTATGACAAACCTCTTACACCTGTAAACAGCTGTGGCCTTATTTGACCCAGTTAAACTGTGTTTATTCTTCCTAGCCAGTCGAGGGGCGCTAAAGGTAAAGGTAAAGGGACCCCAGACTGTTAGGTCTAGTCGTGGCCGACTTTGGGGTTGCGACGCTCATCTCTCTTTATTGGCCGAGGGAGCCGGCGTACAGCTTCCGGGTCATGTGGCCAGCATGACTAAGTTGCTTCTGGCGAACCAGAGCAGCGCACGGAAACACCGTTTACCTTCTCACCGGAGCGGTACCTATTTATCTACTTGCACTTTGATGTGCTTTCAAACTGCTAGATTGGCAGGAGCAGGGACTGAGCAACGGGAGCTCACCCCGTCGCAGGGATTTGAACCGCCGACCTTCTGATCGGTAAGTCCTAGGCTCTGTGGTTTAACCCACAGCGCCACCCGCATCCCTTGAGGGGCGGTAAGGGCACCTGAATATGCAATGCTATCCCTGTCAAAGAAAGGGCAGTGGTTCATCTCACAGTGCAATGCATATTTAGGAATCTTGCATCACAATGTGGCAGAGTGAAATGGCAGATTTTGGTCTGTACCGTTTTGGATTGTAGGTGGATAGCTACATATTTTCTAAACTCCCAGGGTTATATCACAATCGTGTCCCTCCAGTCATGGAAAGTTTTTTTTTAATTTAGGGGACCCTTTGCAATAACATGAACCCCCCCCCTTTCTGGTCTTGGATGCCTCCCCTGGAACAAATAGCCTTTTGTGAGCCAAGGGACACACCTAGAGACAGCCCCCTATGGGAAGAAAACTAGCGTATATGCTAGTTTGTCACATGTAGAAAGAAATAACAAAGGATCTTACAGCACCTTAAAGGCTAACAAATATATTATGGGATAAGCTTTTATTGACTAGAATCCATTTCATGCAGGGAGTTTTTGATGTCAGGAAATATTCAAAATGATCTTGCGCGCCATTCTGAAGTGCATAATACGTTCTTCTACTCCATCTCATTCTGTATACTGTGTAGCTTGGCTCCCTTGGGAGCCTTCTGTAACAAACTGTGACATGTTTATAATAAAATATAGCGTAAGGAACATAGGCACTTGCAGGCAGAAAACCATGCATAAAGTGCTCTAGACAATTGCTTTTGCCTCATGTTTACTGTTGTTTTGCCTCGTGAAATTAGTTTTCAGGAAGCCTTTTATTTGAGAGGTATATGACCCAAAGTAACAGGCAGAATGTAGACTTCAGGGCCAAATCACACAGCCCGTTATTCATTCCCCCCCCTAAAAAAAAGGTGTGTTAAAACTAACTACATTTATTTTAAGGGGGGGGGGCAGTTGAGAGCCTTGCACCTATTTCCTGCCACCAAAAAACCCTACATTGCTATTTGTACCCAAAGGAGCTATTTTTTTGGTGGGGGGGAGATGGGACCCTACCTCTGACTAGGGCAAATAGCAGCCATGGAGGAGGAGATCTTCAGCAAATAACTGGGGTGGTCCTCTAATCTGGATTAGGAGCATGTTCTGGATCAGTTGTGGATAACCTTTGGCCTTCTGGATGTTGCTGAACTACAACTCCCATCAGCCACAGCAAGCAGGGTCAGGGATGATGGATGCTGGAGTTCAGCAACATGTGGAAGGCCAGAGGTTCCCCCCATCTCTTCTAGACTGTGGGCGCAAGCCTGCTTCCACTTCAAAATAAGAGCGGCTAGTTTCAGGAACGCAATTTTTAAAACGGCAAATGTTTGACCTTACTCTCACAGGGCAAAATACTGTGAGAATTTGTTTTATATCATAAATATGCAGAAATTTCTTTAAATCAAATTTACTGGAACATCTTTGTGTTCACTCACATGCTTCAGCAGATGGGTGATTTAGTAGCACCCAATCACTGCTCTTCTGCATTAAGATGGAAGTTGAGTGGCAACTTGACTTCCAGACTTCAGACTAGGTGAGAAGTCCCTCTTTCCTCAGCCCCAAGTGTGTGAGCGCAGAATATGGATTACTGTATGTGGGGAAAAGGATCAGCATTCTATTCCCTCTCACTACACTTATCCCAACTGCCCACCTTCTAGAATTTTTTTGGGAGGCGGGTATCAAAGCAAAGATATTTGGCAAGGGAGGGGTTAAACTGACGAGAGGAAAACACATCTGCTTTTGCTGCCCATCCACACTTCTTCTTGTCCCCATGCCTAGAAAGCACAGCTCTGAGCACTTGTCTGCTTGCCCCACTGCCCTTGCTCGGTCGCTGTCCTCTGGAAAACCTGCTCTTTAGCGATAAATCGGACCAAACGCCAATCTGGAGAAAATCCTATTGACGTTTGCTCTGATTCAGCAGTAAAGATTGAGTTTCCTTGGGGGGGGAAAGCAGCAGGGCAAATCTGGATGAGCCCTATAGTGATGAAAGTAAGTCCCACTACATTCATTGGGGCTTATCCTCACGCAACTCAGCGGGATTTACTTCCAGGTGAGCCTTCATAGGCTTGGTCTGTTTCCTGGCATATGGAGCTAAGGGATGCAACCCTCCTGATTTAGTCACATGTAAACCACTGCTGTATCCTTTTGTTCATTAAGGAGCCAGGAAGTCGCTGACAGGCTTGTCTTGGGATGGGGGCATGAAGGTTCAACATTTTTCAAATGCTGGCTCAGATGCAAAGGTGCTTCTTGCAGATAGCAGGAAGGAAACAGAATGGTCTGTGGTGGGTCGATCCTTTAGGAAACGAGGTAATAATTTAGAATAAAAGGCACAGCCTGCATTAGAAGATGGGAAGCGGAGAAATCTTACATGGCTGGCTGACAGCTGGAAGGCCTCTTCATAGTGTGCTGCCTCTGAAGGTGTTGCAAGATATCAGAAGGGGGAACCTCTGGAAATGGTGGCGCTCCTGGGTGGCAAAACAAAATGAAAACCCACGAGAGTTTTTACACTAATTAAATGAAAACATTCATTTAAATCCAGATGAGACATGAGATGGGCTCTCATATGTGTTTTTTGCTTTTGTTGGAAGCAGCCAAGACGAAATGCAAATTGAAATACGGTTTCGTGTGGGGTGTTTTAATTTGACCATGCTAGACACAGAATCATATGGTTGGAAGGGGCCACGAGGGCTATCTAGTCCAACCCCCTGCAATGCAGGAATCTTTTGACCATGGTGGCCTCATGACCCTGAGGTTAAGAGCATCATGCTCTGCCAACCGAGCTATCCACTTCCAAAGCCTGCTTAAACTAAAAACTCAGTTGCAGCTTTGACCAGAGGATCTTCCACTCTTATCTAGCACAATTACTCAAACACATTTTTTAAAGTAAACATGATTAGGATTGCAGCCTCTTCTCAGGATTGCTTTCCTCTACTTACCTAATGTGATCATCTCATATAGTAAGATTCCAAAGGACCATCTGCCATAAAACAAAACGACAAAAGCAAAAGGGAAAAATGAAAAGGGTTAACAGAAGCGGTCACTTCATACCTTCCACTGAGAGCTGTAGGGAAAGTACCTTAAGGCTAGTCTGGGCCCTAACAAATTCAAGGAGCCAGCAACTTCAGCAAGCACCAGGGGAATCCTGATGGGTGTACATTGGAAAAGTTCAACTCTTTGCAAGCTAGGAGGAGCTGTTGCTGAACCACAGCGATAGTCAATGTGAGACCCTGACATCCTGAGTGATGAGGACCTGATGATATGGGTAACGAAAATATCATCCCTAATAAAATCCTAAAGAGAACAGCAGCAGCAGCACAGAGGATGTGGCATCACAACATTATTGGATTGTTTTGCTGGAGTGTGTCAAAGTGACTTGTGTCAAGTTGGACCTACGTAAGTGATGGAAAAGGTTTAAAAACTCTATTCCAGTCACAGATCAATGTAAGAGGACATTTGGAATTTAATTTGTTCAATCATTCGTACACTTATTCGTTCACTCAAACACCTTCTCACCTTCAGACGCTCTCACTTTTGGCTGAAGATAACAGCATCCTTAAACTATGGCGCTGGTTGGATAATGGAACTTTATTCCAAAATGCTAAGAAGTTTATAAAGCCATTTTGCAAACTAGGTGAACAGAAACGAGCCAAATGTTCAATTCAATTAGCATAGGAAGTACCGAGGATTCTTATTCTAATTAATCTGATTGATTGCTTTCTCAGTACACTCGTAATATTAAGCTTATGCCATTTTCAATCTGTGTTACATTAGCGTATTGCACTTTCCTTTATGTTACTATGTCTTTCTTCAAAGTTCATGATATTAATTTAATTATGAAGAAAATAGTATTCTCTGAAGGAAGCAATGTGTATCAATAAAACAACTGATTTGTTTCAGCCTTGAATCTCCGGAGGGGTGGCTGTGTAGCAAAAAGAACTGACCAAACTAAGACCCAATGGTGCAGTTGAGTAACCCAATGTTATAGCTTGGGCTGAAGCAGTCAAATTACCAGCTGGAAATACGCCTACGTCTGTTGAAAAACAGGCAGGCGTACTCTGGCAGGCCTTTGACCAACAAGCCTAGCTTATGAGATATCTGAATGGACCCGTACATGTCTGACTTGATGCTGGGTGGTTTCTTCATCAGTCGCTCTGGAGCCTGCCACTTGAGTGGAACGGTTTGTGTGATGGAGCTGGGACCGCAGGTGTGGCCTCTGTACGCCAGTCCCAGTCTGCAGAGCTTCACAGTAAATGCATTGCCAATGAGGACATTCCTGGCTGCCACATCACCATGAAATAGTTTCTTCCCCTGAAGAAAATCCTGGAAAATTTAGAAATGATATGTTGTCAGCTGCTGCATTGAGAGCACCTCTCCCTGTTTTAACATGAGGTATGCATCAACACTTACATCTAGATTTGGCAAGTCCTATCAGATATTCAGCACACACAATCAAATTAGGTTTTACAACAGGAAATCAGTTATCTTGAGGTGGGGAGAAGGTTTGGTTAGTATTTTCCTAGTTTCATACAGTATTTATCTCTTGCAAGGCTGTGTTTTCCTAGCTGTAGGCATGAAATTGTTTCATACAGTATTTATACTTTGCAATGCAGCAGCACCCAGAGGTTTTCTTCCAGTTGTGTTAGGAATATAGGAATCTCCTTGGACCAATGGTCCATCTGCTCAGCGATGTCTCCTTGCTGCCAGTGCCTCTTCAGGAGACAGGAATGTGTCTTTCTCAGCCCTTCCCAGACATGCCAGGTATTGAACCTAGAAACTTTGCACACAGATCATGTGCTCTGTCACGAAGTTGCAGCCTCCCCTAGCATTGTTACATTGGCAAGCATGGGTCCAAGCTTCAAAGACTTTAGTAGACATTTTATTTTATTAAGTTTATAATTTTCATTTATTACAAATAAACATTTTTTTATTATTTAATATTTATTTATACAACAAGAAAAAAACACACAAAAACACAAATAAACATTTCAACAACAACAAAAAGAAACAATTCTCACATATCAAACCCTGACTTCCCTTCCCCTCTTCCAGCAGTTCCATGAATTTACCCTCTTTTTCTTTTCTTCTGCATATCCCAATTAACTATTTTTTTCCTCATCTATTTCATATATGTTTTAGAAACTGCAAGTCTTTACAATAATACTGCTAATGCCTTAATTTGTTTACAATTTATTTGCAAATATTCAATAAACAATTTCCATTCCTTAATAAAAAGTTTGTCGTCTTGATTTCTTATTCTTCCGGTAAGTTTAGCCAATGCATAGTCCATTTAGTAGACATTTTATGTCTCTTGTGAACCAAACAAATTACAGTGGTGCCCCGCAAGACAAACGCCTCGCAAGACGGAAAACTCGCTAGACGAAAGGGTTTTCCGTTTTGGAGGCGCTTCGCAAAACGAATTTCCCTATGGGCTTGCTTCGCAAGATGAAATGTCTTGTGAGTTCCTGCGGGTTTTCCCCCCTTCCCCGCCCCTTTTCCTATGCCGCTAAGCCGCTTATCAGCTGATCCGCTAAAAGCCGCTAAACCGCTAATAGCGCTAATCTGCTAAGCTGTCAATGGGCTTGCTTCGCAAGACGAAAAAACCGCTATACGAAGAGCCTCACGGAACGGATTAATTTCGTCTTGCGAGGCACCACTGTACCTAGAGTGGGTGTTACTCTCATGCTCTGAAGGAAGTCAGTTGTGGGTGGGGCTGGGCTTAATTAATAAACTTACCAGAGCCGACGCAATTTGTTGTCCAAATTTATAGACCTGTTTCTCTGTAAGATCAAGCGGCAATCCGTCCATGGTCACCACATCCTAGCAAGACAGAAACAGGTGGCTTGATATAGACTCACTGCTTCCCCAGGTAGTGAGATGGGAGGGGCAATGCTACCAGATTGTTTCCTCCGGAAAAGGGGCAGTAGTGTCTTTCACGTCAGAAGGCGCATGGGGGAAAGTGCTCAGGCAGGCCTGAGAGAGCAGCAGGGAAGATGGCTGACCCTAAACTGGAGACGGACTAGGAGGGCACCCAGGGGAAAGGGAGCGATGGCCTTGCATAGGCAGACCTGTGTCTCCCCTGGTAGCCACACATGAACAGGGGTGCACCTGGAAACAGGTGGGTGTCTAAAGTTCTAAGTACAACCTACAACAGGGGTCAGAAAGGTTTACCTCACCTGGGCTGGTTCACTCCAGTGGAGATCCCTCTGTGGGCTGGATTGTGCGTGTGCTTGGCGCCGTGATTTCTGGCATCTGCGCAGACGCAATTTCCAGTGTCTGCTCATGCACAGATGCGATTTTCAGCGCCGCAGAAGCAAGTCTCTGCGCTGTGCTGGTTTAGTGCAGTGCGCGGGGACTTGCCGAGTGGGTGGCTTGGTTTGGGGGCAGCTCGTGGGCCAGTTAAACGACCCTCGTGGGCCGCTTGTGGCCCAAGGGCCTTAGGTTGCCTACCCCTGACCTACGATGCCTTATGAGGACCGGCTAAGGGAGCTGGGCATGTTTAGCCTGGAGAAGAGGAGGTTAAGGGGTGATATGATAGCCATGTTCAAATATATAAAAGGATGTCACATAGAGGAGGGAGAAAGGTTGTTTTCTGCTGCTCCAGAGAAGCGGACACGGAGCAATGGATCCAAACTACAAGAAAGAATATTCCACCTAAACATTAGGAAGAACTTCCTGACAGTAAGAGCTGTTTGACAGTGGAATTTGCTGCCAAGGAGTGTGGTGGAGTCTCCTTCTTTGGAGGTCTTTAAGCAGAGGCTTGACGACCATATGTCAGGAGTGCTCTGATGGTGTTTCCTGCTTGGCAGGGGGTTGGACTCGGTGGCCCTTGTGGTCTCTTCCAACTCTATGATTCTATGAACTCCAAACTGTTTCTGTACTCCTCCTCCTTAATCAGAAAGTGTCACATTCCCCAAATTGCTATAGTTATTGCACCCCAGCTATAATGTTCCCAGATCCTCAGCAAAACTGTAGCTTTAAAATATACAATTTTTTTGCACCCATCCATGCCAGGTATTGGTTGCATAGATTTTAGCTCAATTGTTTACTATACTATTCCCATGGTCCTTATAGTTAGGACATAGTTCCTTATTATTAGTTGCATCACAGTTTCTGAACGGTGAGAACTTTTAGGGTTCCAGAATGTACCATGGGGTGCTTTCCTTGGACTGAATATAACTGTGATGCTACACTTACTTACACATCTATAGAGGCTAAGCTCAAGATGAAAAGTTCATAGCATTAGATCTCCAGTGGATCCTGTTCTCCCATTAAAGTTCCTAAGTACTCACAGAGAGCAAGTCTAACCTCCTGTGTGTTTTATAGATTCACCTGTCTATTGTTCTCTTTTAAACATATACACACACTTTGGTGATATCATTTCCAGCCAGGGAAGGGGAGAAGAAAGACATGCCGACTTCCAGAAGACTCTCTGGTCATGAACAATTCACCTGTATGTACTATATTACAATATACTGGAGACCAATCAGATCTAGCTAGCCACAGCCTTTCTTAAGACTTACCCTGCGGCAGGTCCAAAGGAAGTTCAAAAGATTTCCATTGGAAGCATCCTCCAATATCATGTAAAGTGGCATCTGGTGCACACAACACCCTATTAACTTAACGATGTTTTCGTGATTGCCAAGAAACTGATAAAACTTAATCCTTTCCATAAAATCTTTAATCTCATGGGAGCTGGCAGACTCTGAAAGGGAATTTAAAAATTAGTGAGAGAAGCTGGTATGACTTTTTTAATCAGGGGTCAGCAAACCTTTTCAGCAGGGGGCAGTCCACTGTCCCTCAAACTTTGGGTAGGGGTGGACTATATTTTGGGAAAAAAATAAATGAACGAATTCCTATGCCCCACAAATAATCCAGAGATGCATTTTAAATAAAAGGATACATTCTGATCAAAAACATGCTGATTCCCGGACCGTCTGCAGACCGGATTTAGAAGGCGATTGGGCCGGATCCGGCCCCTGGGCCTTAGTTTGCCTACACATGCTCTTAATGATTCTCCTTTGGGAAGCTAAGAAGGAAGAAAGGAAGGCCTACTCCGGTTCAGAGAGGCCCCAGAATGTTCTGATGTTCTGCCAGAATTGAGTTGTTTTAGCAGATGTTAACACCTAAAATCTCTCAGGCATTTTGACCAGAGCAGCGCTATTACCTTAAGCTCCACCGAGAAGCAGAAAACAGAAGGATTCTCATTTTCTTCTTGCTTCTAAATTACACACACGCGCGCGCGCGCACACACACACACACACACACACACACACACACACACACACAGCCCTAGCTAGGTCTCATACCCAAAAGAGTAAGAACCATTTTTTGTGCTAGAACTGAAGAGAAAACTCTTCAGAGGCTCTAGCACTGGTCTCTGAGCCTGGATGGAAAAGGAAACGGCTTGCAAGAGCAAGACACACACACACACACACACACACACACACACACACACACACAGCCTTTGCAGAACAGCATAGCTAAACACCACATCAAGTATATTAAACCCTCTGCAGGGGTGGCCAACTCCCAAGAGACTGTGATCTACTTTCAGAATTAAAATCTGGCAGTGATCTACCCCCGTTTTTTAGGGGTTCAGCTCAAACTTGTTGAGTTTTTTGGGGGAGGAGAGCCCTATTTTGGGGGGGTTAAGATGCAGGCTTCTTGGGGGGGAGAGTGTAGCACCCTGCTTGTGGTTAACGCTTAGCTGGAATGAAATATTCAACGCAGCAATAGAGAAATTAAAATAGTAATTTATTTGTCGGACAAATAAATATGAGGCACAGTGGTATATGGTTACCAAGCTCTGGCCTGGCCTCCTGCCATTCTGGCCAGCACTTATATTTCCTTAATCCAGCCCCCTTGCTCCTCCTGTGGCTGCCTCTGTCCAATCAGCCTGGTTGAAATTCCTATTGGCTGTTTGCTAGAACCAATCACAAAAGATACACCCATTTCCCTTCCCTTTTATGGGAAACAAAAAGCTATATATTCTTCTATCTATAAATGACAAATAAGTAGTAATATATCTTACATGTGTCTCAACAAGGAACCTTAATTACCAGCTCACCTCTTGCCCTCCTTGCCCTATTGCCTTCCAAAACAGATGGTTAATCTTAACTTTTTATCTTCAAGGATCTTGAGTTCACATCATCATTGAAAGATCTCCTTCTTTTGGAGGTCTCTAAACAAAGGCCTGACAACCATATGTGTGCTCTAATGATGTTTCCTGCTTGGCAGGGGGCCTGGGCTGATGGCTGACTTAATTTCAGGATAGTTACAACTCTTACAACTATATGAAATAAGAATCCATCATTTCTTAAATCCTTTACATAATTACATTTAAGCCAATATATTTAATACATTATCATAAATAACCTTTTAGAAGAATAAACCTTCTCAAAGGAAGGAACAGTTTCCAGCCTCAAAATAAGATAGGAAGAAACCTATCTTCTCCAGCCAAGCCAGTTGCTTTCTTCCATTTGCTCTTGACCTTTTAACCTTAGGAAAATATGGCTCAAGTTTAATGGGAGGCACATGGTTTTATTTTACTATTTATCAACTCTTAATTTATGTTTTCTCAGCCTTTTTTATATTCTGTAACATGCAACGTCAGTGTCCTCGGACTCAGCCTGTAATTCCCTTTTTACGACTTTGAGAATTGTTTTCTGCTATAAATCAGGGGGCCCCCTTGTCTAGGAGGAAAAACATTGCCAAGGTTCTTAGGCAGCTGGTCTTCTGCCTGGCATAAACATTTGAAAATCTTTAGGCTCATTTTAAAATACAGGCCCTGATCAAAGATATAAGCTTTGATAAAACATGCAGGCTTATGATTAGATGCCTCAAGAGGAAGGCAAGGGAAGTTGGGGTTAAGTCACAAAAACATAGCTATGGATGAAAACAGCCACACAGAGGGAGCTCTGTCTTCCCTTCCTGAGTTCAAACAACAATGGAGGGCGGGATGAGGGAGCAGGGCAGGAGTCAGATTTACCAATGCAGAGGAAAGGGAGTCAGAGATCGACCGTGATCTACCAAAACATTGCAGAGATCTACCAGTAGATTGCGATCAACCTGTTGGACATCCCTGCAGAGGGTTTTGCAGTGTTCTATGCAGCTGCAGGACTGAACAGAAGGTATGGATTCTACACTATCAAAGCACCAATGTTACTTCTTTGTCTAGAGTAGACGGGTCTTGCCAGTTCAGCGCAAAGCTCCCACAATAAGACAGAGGCACACAAATAAATGAAAAGTTAAAATTTCCAGGGCTGTATGAAGCTGGATGGCATTCGCATTACCTTTCAAGGCCTTCAGTAAGACTGGCTGAGTTTTCCCAGGGTTGCTGGTCTTCATCTCTGCTCTGTAGATTCCCCCAAAGCTGCCATTTCTTATAAGCTTCAGTGACTCCCAGGATATTCTCTCATGTGGAATCTCCAGCTCCTTGAAGGTTAAGGCTGCAGTTTTAAGCAAGGAACTCCTGGTTGTCTCATTTAATTGGATGGTAGTATGTTCTGATATGCTGACCGTTTTCCCTGGGCTTTTCTTCTTTTCTGATACTGGGACATGACCTGTAGGCAAATGTAAAACTTGATGTGAAACACAGAGTAGGCATTTCCCACTTGCCACCCCTTACATTTTAGTTTTAGCCATGTACTCTCTAACCCTCTGTTCTGGGAAATATCTTAAAACAGGATTTCAAAAAGACAGATGTTCTTGCAACACAAATAGCCAATATAAAACATTGGCTCTTTATTTATCAATAGAAAATTTGCTGTTTAAAGAATTCCCCAAAATAATGCATGGCATGCGGCAATGGAACTACCACCACATCGCCCGCTGGTGATTCAGATGCATTCTAGATCAGGCTTCCGAATCAACCTCGGCGCTCCAGATGTTTTGAGACTACAATTCCCATCACCTCTGACCACTGGTCCTGCTAGCTAGGGATCATGGGAGTTGTAGAATCATAGAATCCTAGAGTTGGAAGAGACCACAAGGGCCATCGAGTCCAACCCCCTGCCAAGCAGGAAACACCATCAGAGCACTCCTGACATATGGTTGTCAAGCCTCTGCTTAAAGACCTCCAAAGAAGGAGACTCCACCACACTCCTTGGCAGCAAATTCCACTGTCGAACAGCTCTCACTGTCAGGAAGTTCCTCCTAATGTTTAGGTGGAATCTTCTTTCTTGTAGTTTGGAGCCATTGCTCCGTGTCCGCTTCTCTGGAGCAGCAGAAAACAACCTTTCTCCCTCCTCTATGTGACATCCTTTTATATATTTGAACATGGCTATCATATCACCCCTTAACCTCCTCTTCTCCAGGCTAAACATGCCCAGCTCCCTTAGCCGGTCCTCATAAGGCATCGTTTCCAGGCCTTTGACCATTTTGGTTGCCCTCCTCTGGACACGTGCCAGTTTGTCAGTGTCCTTCTTGAACTGTGGTGCCCAGAACTGGACACAGTACTCCAGGTGAGGTCTGACCAGAACAGAATACAGTGGCACTATTACTTCCCTTGATCTAGATGCAGCCCAGAATTGCATTGGCTTTTTTAGCTGCCGCGTCACACTGTTGGCTCCTGTCAAGTTTGTGGTCAACCAAGACTCCTAGATCCTTTTCACATGTACTGCCAAAAACATCTGGAGGGCCGAGGTTGAGGAAGCCTGTTCTAGATTAATCTCATGGTGGAAGAGAGCTATGGAAGCTATGTTGAGGCAGCACTGCTCTCAGATCTGTAGGGGTGTGTCAGGTCTTAGGGTATGACTTGAAAATTCAAGACCTTAGCCACCTCAAGGTCTTCAGAGAAAGTACTGTATAGTTGTTTCTGAGCAACTGGTAATCAGAGGAGCACAGCACACGATCCTGGAAGTGGCATATAGGCATCATGACTATCCCTCCTCCAAGTTTCTTCTCCTGGCACCTGGCAATTTTGACAGCTGTCCTTACCTTCTTCTCTGGACTCTGGAGAATCCTGCTGCTTTGCCTTCATGCTCTGGTAATGGAGCCAAAGGATGACACTTAAGATAATGACAAATACCCCTATCAGGAGGACTGGTACAATGATTACTTCAGTCTGATTCTCTCGTACAACTGTCAATGGAAATAGCAAATGATAATAAAGTTATAATAGCTAGTGTTCATCTGGCTCATCACAAGCAGGTGTGCAGCGCAAGAGTTATTCAAGCTGTTCTCTCGCTCTCTGCAACAAAAGCATCTCTCACAAGGACAGAAATGACAGGCCAAACGATCTATCAAGTTAAGATTATTCTGGCTTCTCAGACTGCAGCATAGTCACGATAACTTGTGAACATCTTGACCTTGAACATGTTAAAAACAAAACGCTTACTTGCTGTAAAGACCGGTGCCTAAAGATAATTTTTAGCTCAAAAGCTTGCGATCTTTTAGAAATGGTGGAAGGGCCATTAAATAAAATGACATTTAATTTATTCCATATTCCATTTTCTGGAAGCCACGTGCCCTGACTCCCCAGGGTCCCAATCCACCAGAATTGCTTTTGGGTTTACTGACTTTAGACTTTAGTACATAATTAGTGGGAAACCACAAAATTATAGTACTTTCTTGTTATCCATAGCCATGTATGATTTTTGACTTGTGGAAAGGGCCAGGGAGCATCTTTCTGCTGCTCTTCCTATGCTATCTTCTCTGCCTTGAATGTGGCTATTATTATTGGTTTGCCAAGGGCATTGCTTATGAATATATTGTTTAAAATAAACAAATTACAGTTACACATTCTACTTGGTTGTACGTATTGAGCTTAGCTGAAACAGTTAAGGGAAGACACAATGCAGGCTAGCGCATAAGAAGATGAGAACACGTAACAACATTGAGAAGAGCCCGGCTGGATCACATCAAAGGCCCATCTTGCAAGATCGTTTTGATTAAGGAAGGCTGATAGAATTGTCCAACTAAGCCAGAAAACATTTTCTATAAACTATTGATTTGCTTCAGCTCAGCATGTGTGATCTTCCCAGATGTAGAGTGCACTAAAAGAGAGAAAGTTGTTTTCATTCTTACCACACAGTTCATCATTCTTCTGACAGTCCAGCAGCGTGCGCGAGAGCCTCCTTATTTCTCCTGCCATGTTTGGTCAAATTTGGCCTGCTCTTCATCAGTTGTTGGAGTCCACTACACAGATATAAAAGGTTAAGCAAAAAATGAAAACAAATATATTTTCCTGGTGCAAAGTTTTTAAAATTCCAGCAGTGGACATAGGAAAAATACAGATTTCATTGGCATATACAAAAAAGAGAGAGCACTATGAATTTAGAAATAAAAATTCAAGTTCATTCACATGAGCACTTAAGAAATTGAGTAACAGTACTGTCTAGACTTGAGAGTCCCATGGACTGCAAGAAGATCAAACCTCTCCATTCTGAAGGAAATCAGCCCTGAGTGCTCACTGGAAGGACAGATCCTGAAGCTGAGGCTCCAATACTTTGGCCATCTCATGAGAAGACTTGACTTCCTGGAAAAGACCCTGATGTTGGGAAAGATTGAGGGCCCAAGGAGAAGGGGACAACAGAGGACGAGATGGTGGGACAGTGTTCTCGAAGCTACCAGCATGAGTTTGACCAAACTGCGGGAGGCAGTGGAAGACAGGAGTGCCTGGCGTGCTCTGGTCCAGGGGGTCATGAAGAGTCGGACATGACTAAACGACTAAACAACAACAACTATCCAGACTAAATAATTTTATAATACAATTATATAGAAACTTATCAAACAATAGCAACTTGCAGTGCCTAATTAGTACAGCCTACAAGAAGCTAGTTGCTCTACTTCAATGACCATTTTGAATAAGGACCTAAATTTAGTTGAAATTTGGTTAGACACAGCAAATGTTCCAGATCAGGGCTAGGGTACATTTGGCCCTCCAGATATTGCTGAACTACAACTTCCATCAGCCCAAGCAAACATGGCCAATGGCTGGGGGTAATGGGAGTTTGAAGGGTTTGAAAACAATTCTGTTACTAGGAATTATCCTTAGCTGTCTAAATGTGCAATGTAAGACCCTTGTGTATGGATCTGTGCTATGCTCTATATGGATCAGCTGCCATTTTGTAATAGTGGTATATTTCATTTTAGCATGATTGCAAAAATGGAAAGACGGAGGTATTGCAGCTGTTTTACTTTTTCATGTTAGTGGTATTTGCTGCCCCCCTCCTCAAAACCTCAACAAGTCTGAGCTGCCCCTTTTAAAAAAGCTGTACAGCTTTGAGTTGCCCCCCCCCAAATTGGGGGCACTGGGTGAATTTTTGCACCCCAGTGCTGCATATGCTAAAGACGGCCATGCTATGCCCTGAATCATTTATATATTACCTCCCTGATAATAGAGATTTTTTGATTTTGAAATCTTTTATTATATTTATTTTCAATTACATTTTCATACTCATCGACATGATGAAAATACTAACACTCTGGTATACATGCAATACTCCTACTCTCATTTCAGTAATCATTACCTGGCCTCATTTAACACATTGACACTCATTTAACACTTAAGGCTTTACAATAGTCTGTCTTACACTGGCTTCTGAAACTAACCTGACCATAATAATTTCCCCTTTTGAAAAAATGTTTAATAGAATGTTTAATCTCACAATGGGACTGCTTTTGCTTACAGAACAATGGGTAAGTAGAAAGTAGAAAACCTACATTTTTGGGGAGTGGTTCCTATGTCAGTAAACAGCCAAAGTCAGATAAGGGAAGTCAATAAAGTATCATTCCAAAGCTTCTGAACTCACCCTGTGAACAAACAAGCTAAATAAATCTGCCACATCACAAAGTCACACCCACCCCATCACATGAGACAGACACATGCAGCTGTATACTTGAACAGCTATGTGTAGGCAGTGCACATGCGTACAAAAATGAGGCATGTAGAAGGGTGAAACATGCGAATAAGGAAATAGATGTTATCTGCATGGCACAAAAGTAATTCTTAAAACATTTATCCTAGCAAGGTGGGGAGTTTTCAGGCTGCAAAATGTCTTGTGACAGAAGCAAAACAAACGCACGATGCAAAGGCTTGATTGTTGACTATGAAAGCAGTATCTTTCACACTTGCCTGTTCTTGGGGGGCGCAGGGCGGGGCAGAACACAAAAGGAGCATTCTTGGAACAGATCAGAAGTCCACATGCAACAGGGCACAGAAACACCAGCCTCCCTCCCTGCTCATCTCCTTCCATGCCACTGAAAAATGCCACCCCAAGTAGCCAATGAGATCCACCTGTCATAAATGTTCCTAATTACATTTATGAATCCCAAGCCAGAATTAAGATTGCCGGAAGAAATATCAACAACCTCAGATATGCAGATGACACAACCTAAAGTGAGAAGGAATTAAAGAACCTTTTAATGAGGGTGAAAGAGGAGAGCGCAAAATATGGTCTGAAGCTCAACATCCAAAAAATGAAGATCATGGCCACTGGTCCCATCACCTCCTGGCAAATAGAAGGGGAAGAAATGGAGGCAGTGAGAGATTTTACTTTCTTGGGCTCCATGATCACTGCAGATGGTGACAGCAGCCATGAAATTAAAAGACGCCTGCTTCTTGGGAGAAAAGCAATGACAAACCTGGACAGCATCTTAAAAAGCAGAGACATCACCTTGTCAACAAAGGTCCATATAGTAAAAGCTATGGTTTTCCCAATAGTGATGTATGGAAGTGAGAGCTGAACCATAAAGAAGGCTGATTGCCGAATAATTGATGCTTTTGAATTCTGGTGCTGGAGGAGACTCTTGAGAGTCCCATGGACTGCAAGAGAAGATCAGACCTCTCCATTCTGAAGGAAATCAGCCCTGAGTGCTCACTGGAAGGACAGATCCTGAAGCTGAGGCTCCAAGACTTTGGCCACCTCATGAGAAGAGAAGACGCCCTGGAAAAGACCCTGATGCTGGGAAAGATGGAGGGCACAAGGAGAAGGGGACGACAGAGGACGAGATGGTGAGACAGTGTTCTCGAAGCAGCCAGCATGAGTTTGACCAAACTGTGGGAGGCAGTGGAAGACAGGAGTGCCTGGCGTGCTCTGGTCCATGGAGTCAAGAAGAGTCGGACACAACTAAATGACTAAACAACAACAAAAAAGTTATCTAGGCCCAGAGCTGATACTGAATCCCATGAATTATTTGTGGGAGTAAAAAAAAAGTTGGGCTGACCTTGCTGGAAAATCGAAAATTGTAGTTGACTTGACGGTTTCTCCTTGCCTATGAAACCCCCTTCTGCCTTCACCAATGGATTGGCTAGATGGGCAGGTGTGTGCTTTCAGGAGCCACTAGCTGGAAGATGCTGTGAGTGCTTTCAGGCCATGGAGTCCAACTCTTCCTGTCCATTTCCAGGCTGGCAAGGAGTGTATACTATTAGTCACTGCTGCCAGCAACAACGAACACTACCAATCTGGCAGCAGGAAAGGTCAGTGTCTGAATATGTCGCCAGTTTGGTCCTGCACTTGGAAGACACAGCGGCCAAACAGTCTGAAGCCTTCCCCCCAACTTTGGGGCAGGGTGGTGGTGGGGATCGCTGCCCACTGCTGAAGCTTCCAAGTTGGGAGGAAGTTTGGATGTTTGTCAAGCTCATCTGTGATGGCCTGGGAATCCGATTCAGAGGCTGAACCGGAGGAATCCCAGCCTGCACAGGAGTCCTCGCCTCCCGGGCCGGCTGAACTGGTGCAGGGCCTTGATTCTGAAGCGCCTGCACCTGTGCCGGATCCTCAGGAGCAGGAACCAGGTGAATCCACTCTGGCTCCAGAGGTGGTTGAGGACTCAGTGCCTACAGGTGAGTCTCCCCCTGGGCCCAGTAACCCTTCAGCCTCTCCTGAACTGCAGAGGCTCAGGGCAGAGAGGCGGAGGGAACTGGTTTCTCCCAGGAGTGCTCGCCTTAAGGCCAGGAGAGGCGGGTCACCTGGGGGCCGGGACCGCCCCTGGCCTCAGAGAAGATAAAGGCCAGTCAACCCGGTCCCACGTTGCGGGAGCAACGTCGTTGATGAGCTGTTTTGGCCAGCATCCAGTCCGGTTCCCCCAGAGTTCCTGTCCTTGCCCGGCTCCTCGCTGTGGACCCCGCTTCGCCCGAGGAGGACTGTCTGCCGACCCTCAACTCAGGTCCTGGACCTCGCCCCACGGTAACCTCCCCCCTGGACCAGCACATCATCAAATGAAGACTCTATACAGTTGTCACAAGAGGATTTGTTACTATTAGTGGCAGTAATTGTAGTAGTGGACGCGGGTGGCACTGTGGTCTAAACCACTAAGCCTCTTGGGCTTGCCGATTAGAAGGTTGGCGGTTCCAATCCCTGTGACGGGGTGAGCTCCCGTTGCTCTGTCTCAGCTTCTGCCAACCTAGCAGTTTGAAAGCACGCCAGAACCAGTAGATAAATAGGTACCACTGTGGTGGGAAGGTAAACAGCATTTCAATGCGCTCTGGCACTCGTCATGGTGTCCCGTTGTGCCAGAGGCGGTTTAGTCATGCTCGTCACATAACCCTGAAAGCTGTCTGTGGACAAACGCCGACTCCCTCGGCCTGAAAGTGAGATGAGCGCCGCAACTCCATAGTTGCCTTTGACTGGACTTAAGCATCCAGGGGTCCTTTACCCCCCCCCACACACATACGGCACCTTTCCCCTGATGGGACTTACAGCGGCTTACAAATAAAAACAAGGATCACTAAAAACCATTAAAAAACAACTAAACATTAATGAATTACAACTGTTGTTTCGGTTTATAGACTTAGAAGCTCCTTCACAAGGACTTGGGTGGTTTTGTTTTTTGTTTTTACTTATATTATTGAGTAACTTTGGTTAAGTACTATGTAAACTGAAGGTGCTATATAAAATGAACTTCAAAAACGTGTAGACTGGACTGAGTTTGTTGTGCCCCTAATATCTTGCAGGCCCTCAGCACATTTCCAGACCCAATTCTAAAGGTCCTCCTATTTCCCCCCCTCCTTATTTAAAGTCTGTGAGATTGCACAATCCACATATTCATCAGAAGAGTCTCTTTGTTTCACATAACAGTACAAAAATAACTTCAGCACTATTTTTACAAGCATTTTTTAAAAAGTCAAATTTTAGCGCATCTTTTCTGAAGAAGCATTCAAAGTGGGTTCGCAACAACAACGAGTTCATGACAAAGAGTAATGTAGTTTTTTTAAAAAAGGACAGATCCTAGGATGACTGAAGCAAACCATATTGCCTAGAATGGTCCAGCTGTACCAGAATAATCTAAGATAAGCAGACACAAGCCATGCTTCTCCAATTGGGGGGGGGGGGGGATCAGATAAAAACACATGAAGTAAAAAGAAACATCACTGCAAATGATGTAGATAAAGGCAAATTCTGTACTATAAGCCTGATGTTAAGCTCTTTGTGCATCACAGACAAACACAACAGCCACCTGTGAACTACATGGTGACAAAAGCAGAGTTCATTGTTTCCATGCTGCACTGTTCCTAATATAGGAGTTACCATCTGCTTCTCCACCAAATATTTGTGCATGCAAGCTGCATCTACAGACACTGTACTGTATACTTTTGACGATTTGATATGTCCAGTTTAAAGATATATAAAATACATTATTCTTCATCAATCTAATGCCATTTCAACATAGAAAACAAATAATAAGATTAAACATTACTCTGACACTCCAAACTGATGCAAATGAAAACATTTAAAACAGGAATAATGATGACTTTTGCCATGTTTCCAAGTTATTAGGTATAAAATAAACAAATGGTATTCACAATCTAATCTGTAATCCGTCCATGGTTAACATTTGCATGCACACACACGCGCACACACACACACACACACACCTTCCCAAATGGTAAAAGAGATGAATTTATTGACAATTAAGAAGAATCTGTGATTGCATAAATGCATTAAAGAGAGCTGTGAACATTAATCACAGAAAAATGGAAGAAATTTCTAATCCTTAAAAAGTGGGATGTATAAACCTACCCATAAAGTAATCAAAGTAATGGTTTACAGTTCTATATTCAGAATAGTTTCAACGATTAAAGTAAATATTACCAAAAAAATATATTCTAAAGGGAAGTTTTAGAAAGTTATGCAATAGAATCAGAAGCATTCACCAAAAGACCTGTAGTCAATCCAGTTTACTAGTTTATTATTAATTAAAACTTCCACCATTTGCAAAGTGATCTGTTATATCTCAGGCCAGTTTCTGCTAACCTAGTTATCAGTATATGCGATACAATTAAGCAGTTCTATGAAGGAAAGCAATTTAGTGCTGATTTAGAGGTGATGTTTTCAAAAAAGCCCTTACCAAGGTAGGAGTTGCAATTGGCAGTAAGATATCTGAAAAGCTCTTATCTATGCACTGGCCCGGGTGCGTGCAACATTTGCACATCAATATTCTATTGCCCAAGTAGTCACAGCAACACTTCCTCATATTTTTATCTAGATACTATATAAACATTCTCCATTCACCAATGTCCCCTGAGCATGAACAGTGGACAGAACAAGGCTGTGTTGATCTCTTGGCTGAACTGCTATATATGTGCTTGAATGTTTGTTTTAAACGATGAAGGCTTGGATCTACACCAGAAGGACACTGACTACACCTTTAGCAAACTTACCTGTGCAGACAATAACTTTTCCATTCTGAATACTCTAATGCTTTTGTTTGAACATGCCCATCTATTGTGGATTAGGAGAAAATGTAACGCGGTTTCAAGAGCAGACCTTTACTCACAGCAGGTGAGTGCAAGAACTTCCTTCTCACCTTTTCATAGTTTGAAAAGTTGCCTACTCTAGGCTGCAACTCCAGGGCACAACCACATCTGTTTCTGTAGATGATGACAGCAGCAATTACTGTATTCTAAATCAACTGAGAAGAAAGCTAGCAGGTTAAGCACTAGGAATAATTCCCTAGATTATCTAAGCGGTTTGGCAATGGAAGAAGCTGCCCAATGAAGTGTTCCAATTTCCTTCAAGGGTTTCATGTAAAACCTGCTCAACATGCCTCTCTTATTTACTCCCTTCGAGGCTAATTCATTTTGCAACCACCGCTTGAAGCTATTCTTTCTCTCTCTTTCCCCGATACCAATACCAACACTTCAAATAATAGTCTGCAAGATTGAGAAAACAGAAACCACACAGCAAAACTTTGAAGGTATTACAAAGCTTGTCAGAATTCATCAACATCTTGAAAACTGGAACAAATTGTTGATTATGTGTCATTAACCTGGCAACTACTCCTTTCCCCCGTCCCGCCAATGCAGGATTTTCTGATATCTCTAACCTGCTGCCTCATAGCCTGTCCAAGGCTATGATTACTGAGTTGGTCCAGAAGTTCTCTGCTGGTTATACATGCCTTTCTGACTCATTACTCTTCATTACTCATTCATTTCTTTTGAACTCTGTCCTCGAATGGGATCATGCTATTTTATTTGTATCATAGGTTATGCATTGGTTAAGCCAGTATTTCAGGTTCCTGTCAACACACACAATTAGGAAAAAAGTACTGTATTTTTCACTCTATAAGATGCACCAGACCACAAGGCGCACCTAGTTTTTGGAGGAGGAAAACAAAACAAAAAAATATTCTGAATCTCAGAAGCTAGAACAACAAGTGGGATCGCTGCGCAGTGAAAGCAGCAATCCCTCTTGCTGTTCTGGCTTCTGGGATAGCTGCGCAGCCTGCATTCGCTCCATAAGACGCACACACATTTCCCCTTACTTTTTAGGATGGAAAAAGTGAGTCTTATAGAGCAAAAAATACGGTATATATGACAGAGCAGTCTCTCTTATTCTGGGGGAGTCAGAAGTTTCTCAATTACAAAAGATAAGCCTGGCAGAAACATGGGATGATAGCAAAGGCTGCTTGGTCTTTTCTAGTCTCCCAGGATACAACTGCACTCTGCAAAGAAAACATGGGCCCCCCAGCTCCATGTTTCCTTTGGAATGTTAATATAGGGGAGGCATTTGCAAAAGAGAATCAGAAGGTAGAGTTACTTAAATCTGTTTACTCTGCCTGAGCATTCTTCCTGTCATATGTCCTGGTCATTTTTTATTTAATAAACAGAGATAGTAAGAAATCTGGTTCTGGGTGAAACCAATTGGTGCAGAGTGAAGTGAAATGGAATTAACAAACAAGAACTGGTCCCTCATGCAAACTGATTCCCTTTCATTTTGTGACATTCTGGTTTAGAATCATGTTCAAATACTTGACATAAATCCACAATCTACCCCCAACAGGCCCAAAGAACGTTTTATACCAAATTTATTCTTTCTGATGAGAAAAGGTCTCATTGGAGAGGCTGAGCACAAAGGATGGTTAGAGGCAGCCCAGCCTTCCTCTGAAGCAACACTCCGTCCCAGTACCCCCTTCACACATCTCTGATAAAGTTTCTCAGTCCTTACCACAAATCCTATTCTTCTTATATTTGGAATCCTAAGGGCTCCCTACACAACGTTGTCAGTCGGCACATCCCTTCTTCACTCATCACCGCAGAGCACGATCCCAGAACAAAGAGTCTTTCTCGATCCTGACTTAAAGATTCTTGTTCCACCGCAATGCTAGAAGTCATTTCCTCAGCCACATCGATTAGCATATCATACCCCTATGAACAGGTTATGCAGGTGTGCAGCAACATATTTGCTCAGCTACGTAGTTACGAGGAGGCAGTGGCTGCTTTGCAGAAGGAAATGGTGCTCTCTGCTGTATGTAGCACGCAGCGTCTTTCACTGTCAATAACCATGTGAGAAATTTCCCAGTCAACAATGTGGAAGACAGGCTTCACTCACACATTACTTTAAGCCAGCAAGCTTACAATGGAAAAGACATGCCACAGAAGGGACGAGGAGGGAGGTAAAAAACCAGGCAGCTCACGCAGCAGTTATCAAAGCTTCAAATTGTTAGGAATCTGTGGTGTAAGACACCCTGAATTCTGGATTAAGTTAGTGTTAGAACTGAATTAAAGTTGGAATGCTAGAACCAGGAAATAAGCAGATTCCTGCATTTTTACAATAGACGCAAGTGGTATGATAAGCCTCTGTTTCCAACTTTGCGGGTGTGAGGAATTCTACTTTTTGAAATGCGGCAACCCTACTCCCTCCCTCCCTCAGGGGCTAAAAGCCAAGGGTTTAGTCTAACAGGCTAGAGTTTAGAATGGCAATTAGGAGTTAAGGAACAGTTACTAAGCAGTGGGCTGGAGAGAAAGTAAAAAAAGCAGAATGTCTGTTTTGAATCCAATGCTGTGGCTATGGGAGAGGCCAGTACCTCTTGGAAAGTAATGCTGGAGAGCCCTCCATTGGATTGCATATATGTGTAAATAAACCACGTTATCATAAAGACACCACGGATTCCACTGTGCCTCATTATTCCCAAAGGAAACAGATACCCTGCTAAGTGTGCTTAGTATCCCTTGATTCTCACACTGCTGCAGAGACTGGGTTGGCATGTAACAATATTATTATAGTTGATGAACGCAAGGAACAGAAACAGTTGGCGGAGAGGAGGCGCTCGAAGGGCTATGGTGGTCTTGCTTCCCAGGTTTCTTCCTCTGCTGCAGATTGATGGAATGGTTGCCCCCAGATTACATCTGATGGAGGAGCGTTCCTTCTCATGGAAAGCAATCTAACTCTTTCAGCTACTGTGCAACACAATGCCACACACCCGTTTCAAAATTTAAAAAAGAGTTGCAAATGACCTGTGAATCTGCTGGCCCCCTGAAGTCCCCAGGGTGCTGCCATGAGTGCCTGCCGGGCTAGTTGCTCGCCTCTCCCCCAAATTACCATTGTTGTTGTTGTTGTTTAGTCATTTAGTCAGGTCTGCCTCTTTGTGACCCCCTGGACCAGAGCACGCCAGGCACTCCTGTCTTCCACTGCCTCCCTCATGCTGGTAGCTTCAAGAACACTGTCCCACCATCTCGTCCTCTGTCATCCCCTTCTCCTTGTGCCCTCCATCTTTCCCAACATCAGGGTCTTTTCCAGGGAGTCTGCTCTTCTCATGAGGTGGCCAAAGTCTTGGAGCCTCAGCTTCAGGATCTGTCCTTCCAGTGAGCACTCAGGGCTGATTTCCTTAAGAATGGAGAGGTTTGATCTTCTTGCAGTCCATGGGACTCTCAAGCGTCTCCTCCAGCACCAGAATTCAAAAGCATCAATTCTTTGGCGATCAGCCTTCTTTATGGTCCAGCTCTCACTTCCATAGATCACTACTGGGAAAACCAGAGCTTTTACTATATGGACCTTTGTTGGCAAGGTGATGTCTCTGCTTTTTAAGATGCTGTCTAGGTTTGCCATCGCCTTTCTCCCAAGAAGCAGGCGTCTTTTAATTTCATGACTGCTGTCACCATCTGCGGTGATCATGGAGCCCAATAAAGTAAAATCTCTCACTGCCTCCATTTCTTCCCCTTCTGTTTGCCAGGAGGTGATGGGACCAGTGGCCATGATCTTCGTTTTTTTGATGTTGAGCTTCAGACCATATTTTGCGCTCTCCTCTTTCACCCTCATTAAAAGGTTCTTTAATCCCTCCTCACTTTCTGCCATCAAGGTTGTGTCATCTGCATATCTGAGGTGGTCATTTCTTCCGGTGATCTTAATTCCGGCTTGGGATTCATCCAGCCCAGGATTTCGCATGATGAATTCTGCATATCAGTTAAATAAGCAGGGAGACAATATACAGCCTTGCCATACTCCTTTCCCAATTTTGCTTGCATAGCCATACTCAAAATACTTCTATTTTCTATTTCTAAAGGTTCTCTAATCCCTCCTCACTTTCTGCCATCAAGGCTGTGTCATCTGCATATCTGAGGTTGTTGATATATATATATATATATATATATATATACAGTGGTACCTCGCAAGACGAATGCCTCGCAAGACGAAAAACGCGCAAGACGAAAGAGTTTTCCGTTTTTTGAGTCGTTCCGCAAGACGAATTTCCCTATGGGCTTGCTTCGCAAGATGAAACGTCTTGCGAGTTCTTGGGAGTTTGTTTCCTTTTTCTTAAAGCCGCTAAACCGCTAATAGTGCTAATCCGCTAAGCCGTCAAGCCGTTAATAACCACTAAGCCGCTAAGCCGTTAATAGCCGCTAAGCCGTTAATAGCCGCTAAGCCGCTAAGCCGTTAATAGCCGCTAAGCCGCTAAGCTGTTAATAGCCGCTAAGCCGCTAAGCCGTTAATAGCCGCTAAGCCGCTAAGCCGTTAATAGCCGCTAAGCCGCTAAGCCGTTAATAGCCGCTAAGCCGCTAAGCTGTTAATAGCCGTGCTCCGCAAGGCGAAAAAACCGCAAGACAAAGAGACTCGCGGAACGGATTCTTTTCGTCTTGCGAGGCACCACTGTATATATATATATTTAAAAGACCATATTCAAAGGCCTCCGGCTTCCCGCAGCTCCTTGCTAGGCCTTTGCTGCCCCCGCCCACCTCCATTCTAGGCCTTGGGATTGGCTGGAAGGGAGGAGAAGGGCCAGTGGCGGCTGAGCTGTGCCCAGGTTTGTGGAGCTGCCTGCGGAAGGGGAAGGTAGGAAAGTGGGGGGATGCGGCCTTTGGGGGCGGATGAAGGGAGAGAGGAAAAGGGGCTGCGTGGGGCCGGGGCCTTGGGGAAAGAAAGAGGGCCATCGAAAGAAGGAAAGGGCCTTCACCTATTGTGAAGTAGGGGGAAATGGGACGGGTTACGCATTTCCATCTCCCAGGACGCTGGGGCTGCGCTTTGCCACCAAAACACCCTTTTTCCCCTATTAATTGATCAATTAATTACATTTTTATACCGCCCTTTTCCCGAAGATCCCAGGCCGGTGGGCAACAGGAAAGTACAAAAAGAGAATACAAAATAAAAATGAAGGAAATACTGCCCCCCCCTCCACAGCTTGGTCAGTTAGCGCAAGGCCTGGATGAAGAGAAACTGAAAGAGATGTGAGTGAAGGGCCCCGGCGAGTCTCCCTGGGGAGAGCAGCCCGCAAACAGGGGGCCACCACAGAAAAGGCCTGGCTTTGTGCTGCTGGCCTCTGGGGATGGAGGCCTGGCCAAATGTGAGGGGACATCAAATATAAGACGCTTCCCAGGCTCCCCTCTCCACTTCTCTGTCTCTATAAATTTTATTTTTCATTTTAATAATGGTAATAAGGTATGCTGAGGAGGGAAAGCACTACCACAGGGATAAGGCCTGGCTGCTCCTGACCAGGCCCAGCTGCCCCCAACAATGTATTTCCTCTGCAAAATAAAAAAATTCCTTCCAGTAGCACCTTAAAGACCAACTGAGTTAGTTCTAGGTATGAGCTTTCGTGTGCATGCACACTTCTTCAGATACCTTCAGAAGTCAGAAGTGTGCATGCACACGAAAGCTCATACCTAGAACTAACTCAGTTGGTCTTTAAGGTGCTACTGGAAGGAATTTTTTTATTTTGTTTTGACCATGGCAGACCAACACGGCTACCTATCTGTAACTTTCCTCTACAAGAAGCAGTGTAAAACACTTTTTTGGCTTTTTTTTGAATCAAGTGGTGTATAATTTTTAATGGAAATAAAGTATCGGGGGGGGGGGAGAGAAAAACTAAGAGACAATGACAATAGAGATTTTAAAAAAGATTGGGAACCGTTTATGCTGCATTTACAGAAACGCCGTAAAGAATTGGACTCATTAGTAGGGTTTGAGTAAACACTTGCAACTAAGAAAAGGTTAAGAAACAACAACTTGGAAATTAAGCAGAAGTAGCAAATATTCAAAGAACCGGAAGGGGAAGTTGAGAGAAGTCATGGGGGGGGGGAATATTTGGATTCTTTGATTATTTTTCTTTTATATGATAAATGTATGGAAGAATAAGTGGAATATTAAATTGTAAAGCTAATATACCTCCATCTCCCCTGGCTAGTCTTTCAATAATAATAATTACCATTATCTGAATTTATATCATCATCAAGGGTATTTGTATGCCACTTGCCCGCAGAATTGTGCTCAAAGTGGAGTACAACATGCCAGATGAACAGCATGAAATATAACTGTCAGGGGCTCAGGAGCAGAGGCACAGGGAAGATGGGAGATGGAGAGCGAGGGCGAGGAATCAGAGGGCAGTGTAGGAGGGGACAGTGGTCCGAGGGATTCCATAAGCCTCTCCAGCGAATCGGAAGATTCACAGAAGGGGGCGCCAGTGGCCAGGGGTAGGGGGGTCCCAAGGGGAACGCCCCAGGAGCAAGGGGGGAGCAGGGACTCCCAGAGTAGTAGTTGGAGATCAGGACCAGCTTCCCCACCAGAGCAGAGTGGGGGGGAAGGGTCCCAGGCATCGGGACCAGTACTTTCCCCACCAGGGAGAGAAGACGAGGCAGAGCTGACCACGCCTTCCTCGGAGAGTCGTACAACGGAGGGGAGGTCAGATCCGGCCAGTGTCACGGAAGAGGGAAGCAGTGATAGAAGCAGTGTAACGGTTAGGAGAAAGGTCACTGGGTTGGCGCGAGAAGCAAGTTCAAATGTACAGGAGCGCGGGACAGCAGAGAGTGAGGATTGGGAACCGGGTCCTAAAGCACGCCGGAGGCAAGGGGAGGAGCTAAGCGACTCAGCGTCGGAAGAGTCCAGGAAGGGCAATGCTCCAGAGGGCAGGAGGACCCAGAGGAGGAGAGAGCAGCGCAGAAGGTGGAGCAGGGCTAGGATCTTAAACTGGTGCGGAAGGGGAAGTGATTCAGATAGGACTTCGCCGATCTAGAGTCTAGACGTAGGGTTGCACGGTCTGGCTTTAAAATGGAAACTATACTTCAATAAAGACTTTTGTACATAATATCAGCCTGGCGTTGGTCCTCTGTGAGCTGGGACCTAGAGGCAGCCCTGACAATAACAATTCAAAAATAATAGGATGAAGACGTAAAAATAATCAGCATCGCTGGACCAATTCAGAAGTGTAATTATGGGATGGGATGAAGGGCAGGAGTGCAGAAAGGGGCTTAAGGAGAGAACGGATGGTAGTTTTACCAGATGCAATACTGACAGTACAAAACTGAAGACAACGAAAATTGGCTGTTGGGAAGCCCTTTTTAGAGTGTTCAAAGCACTCCACAATTTCCCCAGTCCTTAAAAAAAAATCCTGTAGGGCAAGGATATTTATCCCTGTATTATAGATGCAGGAGATGAAGTGGAAAATGGCATATCCAAAGTCACATAGCGAGTTCAGAGCTGAAGTTCAAGCCATGGACTCCTTGAACGATCGCTCAGTTTCTGAAACCTATGCTCTCCAACTGAGATACAAGACACAGCTATATTTATTATGTTATTTCAAATATTCATATCTTGCCCTTTCACAATATTAAACATGTTAAGTTGTGGGTGAACATATCAGACGACACAGCGATTCTTCAAACAGCTCTTGTTTATTCAGAGGCCAGAACAGAACTGAACTGAAGGGTTCAGCCAGCCTGCTTATATAGAGCTCCACTACAATGTAACTGTAACAACTTTCTAAAACTATCCAATCACTGAACGTCACTTTCGATCCCTTATTTGCATAACTATCTACAGTGTGGCCCATGGTGAGAACTTCAGTACATAACAAAAAAAATCAATCCTATGGTTTTAAAGATGGGATCATTCAGGTTTTTTGTAGAGTATTGTGAATGTGTTCGGTAATATGGTTCCCTCTCTGGTCATCTTTCCTGGAACTGTTTCCAAAAGGAAAGTTTTCTCTAGAACCCGCTGTTCTTGCAGAGATCCCTTATGAAATCCGTACATTAGAGCTTTTATGAGGAACCTTTTGAATCTACCATGAAACTTTCAGCTTTTCAGCTTTTGTTTTGGATGGCCATAATTCCCTGGCCCTAATCCAACAATGGCTTTCTGCCACCTTTCTCTCTCTGCCTGATGCAGGCACTATTTATGGCAAAATTTCACTTCCACAAGCATAGTATAAAACAAAAACAGTTTGATATCTGGAGTTTCTGAAGTTAAGCATTTAAATTATTGTCAGCATCATCTTCTTCAAAGTGATTTAGCGTCTATCTTTTTCAGCCCTGATAGATGAATTTATTGTTTAAACTAGGGTACGTAACTGGTATTGTAGCCAAAAATTCAAGTATGCACTTAAAATATATTCTCTTTGGCACTTGGGGACTACTTACTAGGGCTTGTTTGTTTGCTTGTGACTAATATACTTATTTGATTTTATTCTACATTTACTGTGGTAATTGAGGTTTTCTTTTCCCATGTGCCCACTATTGCACAGCTGTCAAGAGGTATAATTTTGCAATCTGAAGTGTTAGAAGTTAAGTATTTCAATCTTTACTTTGACACATAAGAAGTGCTCTGATTTTCAGAAGTACTGAATTAATCATTTAAGTTCATTTTCTCTAAACATACTTGCAGCTCCCCCCCTGCAAGTATTCAATATTTTATATCCATTTATCCAAAATTCATTGGGGTGTTTTGCAGTCTTTGGGGGGGGGGAAGGGTGAAAATTACAATTTTCCGATCTTGGTCCAGTTGTATAAAGTGTTTACTCAGTCACAACAACAATGGGAAGGATCCTGCAGGCTTGTTGTACACATTACTGTACTCTGGCTTCTGCAGGGGGGTGGAACTATTGGGCCCAATCCATAGATCAGCTCCATTTAGTTCCTCCTCACCCTCAACTCTTTTGATGTGCAATGTTCATTATAAGAACTTGTCACTTTTAAGAACAAAAGATGAGCTCATCTGGTCTGAGACCCCTGGGTATAGAGTGGTATATAAATAATAAATAATAATAATAATAATAATAATAATAATAATAATAATAATAATGGCATCCTGTTATCAGCCACTGAGAACTGGTGCGTGAGTTTGCTTGTTTTCCTACTCCCTGTTGATGTCTGTGGGCTGGGACTGTCTACTTACTGTTCTTACTGGCCTTAACTTACAGAAAGCTGTTCTGGGACACTTTGCCTGAAGATCAGGGTAGAAATGCTTAAAATATACAAAACGTGCTCTTCTATACCATGCAGTTATTAAAAGAGTGTAAGAACATTCTGTGTGCTTTAAACTTCGGTTTCACAAAGTTGTAGTGCCACTCATCACTTCCTTCTTCCCTGTTAGATGGCCAAATGTGAACCCTGTGAAAGAAATTACGACAACATGGTAAAAATGCTTGAGGATCTGAACAGGGATTTAGAGAAGCTCCTGGAAGACATGGAAAAACTATCAGGTGTGGTACTATTCCTGCAGAGGATTTATTTGTTGCTAATTATATCCCCCTGAGCCACCAAGGGAGAAATTAGTGTGCAGATTACAATGCTCATCCAGGATCCATTAAATCTGATGTGAGGGTCTGATGCTCATCCACATCTGAGTATAACTAATCAATACATGCAATTAAGAGCTGAATAAGTTCTGTATTGTCAGGACAGGAACATGCTAAACTGCTTGGGCATATATCCGTAGAAACTGTAGGTTACTTATACAGTTGTTACTGTATAAGTACTATTCATTAGAAAAATTGCTAATTTAAGCACCTTGTTTTTACAGTATCCTGTCAAATATGACAAGAAAGATTTTCCTGGTAGAATATAATGAATTAGAGCTAAATTACACATTGATTTTTGTGAACATAGATTTGAACCTGCAGGGAGAACAGCAGTGTGAGGGTGGGTTTCAAACATGGAACTGGGTGGAGAGAGGATTTAAATCTTACTCTTCTCTTCTCTCAGGTTACTTTCTAAAGAGGTTTTTCAGTTCAAGGACAGGTTGTCAAACTACTATAGACTTCAAATGGAATCTTTTTTTTAAAAAAAAAACCTGGAATCTTTGTAGAGAGGATTGCAATAGCACAAAGAAAGTCAAATACTGATCGAGCCTGTTGGATAATTAAACAATGCCTCAGAACTTAATCTAGGTTTTGATGTGAGACAATATTTGCAGGAGTTCTATTACAAATTCATTCAAACATTTCCACTAATTAGTACATACTTTTAAAAAAAACCTATTCTCAGCCAGATTGGATAAAAACGGCAAGCTAGCTGTCATAAATAGCATTAGGTTGTTCTGCCACCATGGTCTAGTTAACTTGAAAAATAACATTTAAATTACTGAATGTGCCCTATAACAGCGATTCTCAAACTTGGCTGAGATGGGTAGGGGTAGGGGTGATGAAAAGTGTGTGTTGTGGGGGGTGAAGATCATAATGCAAATAGAGCCAGCCTCCCGCCATCTGGGAGGATCTTCATTAATCTATATTTTTTTGTGGGCAGGGGGAAGGACAGCTGCTCCGCTTTTGCTATCATTGCAGTCTGATTTGGGAAAACTCGCCGATTTGTTTTAATAATTCCCTGTGCACATTTTGGTGGGTGGGTGGGAGATATTCTATTGCTTTTCTAATGCAAGTGTTGGATAAGTGGCCCCACCCCACAGATCTGTACACCCAGAAGCAGGATGTCACTCTTCCCTGAGGGTCAATGATGTTGCGGAAAGCTGTCAATGAGTAAACTAGTTAGTTATTGCAGCGAGTGCAGCACTGGTTTGAAACTTAAAGTGTATTTGAAGAGGTATTTGGTCTCAGAGCTGGCAACTCTTCCGTTTTGTTATCAGTTTCATCTTTTTCCCCTCATCCATGCCACTGCAACAAATCTCATCAAATTAGTGACTCTGGATTTTGCACTCTGTCCCAGTGCAGGCCACATGGATGGCTTATGATATGGTGGTGATGCGTGCTAACCCAGACTTGGCCAACTCTATGAGACGACTGGAAGATGCTTTTCTCACCTGTAAGGAAGAAATGGAGAAGAACTGGCAAGAAATGTTGAAGGAAACTAAGGGTGCTGAACAAAAGCAAGAATGAGTGGCTTCTAAACTCCTGGTGGAAATAGAAGCCTTGGAAGAGTTGATCTTGACCAATCACTTGGTTCAGTGGTTATTTTAAAATTCATTTTAAAGATATATGTCTGGTGCGTTTCTATATCAAATTTTCCATATGAGTGAAAACGTATTGGTGCTTTCATTTGTCCATTCACATATATTTCCACCACTGTATCAACCACTGAAAGTATGGTTCTACTCTCAGTTTGGTTTGTTATATTGTCCCATAAAATTAATGCCCCCGGGAGTGAGGGAGAAGAGAAGCTGCAACAGCTTGGGGGAGGGAGATTGATGGCTTGATCTTATACATATTAAGCCAAAAGCAAGACCTCTGAGTTCACAGAAATCACTGCCAATCACATGTGCACGTGATTGATGCCGTAATTCACAAATGAGGAAGAAAGTGGGAATAGCTTCTACTTGACCACCAGATGGCACTCATGCACAAATAAGATGAGCTCTAGGAAAGCAAGTCCCAGCTTTCTGCTAATGAACAGGTTTTATTTCCTGAAAATATTTGTTTTTAGGGATATAGCCAAACAAACAGGGGAAATAGGTAGGAATTCCCCAAAGGACAATATTCTAGAGCTCTCCAAATGAAATATCTTTCTAATGCAGCATTTGGAGATGAATGGTGATGGCATGTGCCTGTTATTAAACTAATAGAAGCCAGCTCTCTTTTAATAGTACTGTATCCAATAATGAAGAGACCTTAAGAGGTTGTTGTATGTGAGCATTAAGGCTGCTGTTGTATACCTTCTTATGTGCATCTCTCCCGAGCACATGCCCCACCTGTAACAGTCTTGTAAAAACACTCATTCATATTGCAAAGGCTGCTTCTCTCCCCTTTTTCTTGCATGAACAAGTATGACATGTTAACATAAACAGCATTAGAGGCTCAAAGGCATTTTATACCTCAGCATGTGAAAGACCATAAGGGATCTAGTGAACTTGGTGGCTAAGTTTGGAATTGAACATAGGTATTCCCAGTCCAACCCTAACCACTATGTTACATTAAGTAGACAAAATGAAATAATGTTTGCTGCTTTAATCACTTCAGGGATACATATAATAGGCAGATCTCTCTTCATGAAGCTTTAAGGTTATGTGTTTGGAATACGTTAGACAGCCATGTGAGGTAACTAGTTTGGAAGAGGGAATATTTAATTTATCTGGCTGGGAATGGGAGGGATGTTAAGAGGAAAAACTGAGCAGGGAAAAGTTTAATTTCTTTGGTCAAAACTACCCCATCCCAAAGCTGTTTTATTTTTAAAAGAATGGTATTGACATTCCATTACACACATATGCATGTAATGTATGGCTGTGCCATTGCACATGGGTGGCTGAGGTAGGAGAAAAAGCAAGTGAGAACTGCTCAGAACATAAAGGGTTAGAATTATTTTCTAAGCTTTAATACATATTCATATCCAATTTTACATACCATTTAACCATCAGTATGTACCATAGTTCCTATAAGAATATAGCTTAATACTAAAAGCCCATTTTCTTTTCTTAGGAAAAAATCTCAAAGCATATGCAGTTGCAATTTCCATACCCACAAACCAAAACATATGTTGGAAAGCTTGAGGGTTATTGTGATCAATTTTTCAAAACTTCCCAATTTCTTACCCTATCATACGGTATTCTGAATAAGTGGCAAAATACTGTTCATAAATTTATTTTTTAATGAAACCCCTTAATTGCTTTAACCATCTTACAGAAAAATACAAGTGTGATGGAATATTCCACATTTATTCAAATATAATTAGGCGATCCAAATCAGGTGGCTAATTTGTATTATTTAGAAAACAGATAAAATATGGATTGACATTGAATTGGCAGACACTGAAGTATCATTAAGAGAACTGCCTTTTCTTAAACTCATTCCCCAAAGCATTACAAATAATATGAAATCTCCTTATACAGTGTGCTTGTTATGACATGTAAATATCAGCAAACACATTTGTTTGCCCTGTATTCCCTATATTCCTCTTTAATACCAACTATATTTCATCCAGCGTTTTCTAATGAGGATTTGCAGAAATAATGGGAGAGTTGGGAGTCCAAATGACTTCATAGGCTATAACATCTACTTCAAAATGACAGACTGATTTCTGATGCCTGGGTGCAGTTTCAGCTTGAAGGGGTTAAAACCAATCAGCTACCATTTCACCTAATAAATCATTTTATCATGGACTGCAACATTATGAAGCAGGTGACTAGAATGTGCTTGACCGAGAAGAAGTGACATTGGAGTCTGCAGCAGAATCTAAAGGCTTAGCCTGCAAGATAAATGGAATTTTATTAACACTATCAACAGGTACATTAACGGACAGTTTATGTCTCCCCTTTTCAAACTGAAAACCAATGGTTAGAAATTAGACATGGTTTCATCTGGTATACTGCACATCTCCAGTTAAGTTAAGCTTGATAATTGCATCCCTGCAGAGAAACTGTGTGATTTGGATGTTGCATTCTTTGCCAGAAGGCCTTGGGTACACAGCCTTCTTGACCATTCTGCGTAGCCTTGAGAAAATAATTTTCTCTCAACCAGTGGTGTAGCTAATGGGATGTACAGGGGGCGAATTGCACTGGGTGGCACTTTGAGAGTGGCACACCGTAGCCCAAGGTGGCGCGCAAGCCCAGGCACCCTGAGACACCGGCGTGCCGCTTGCAAAAGCAGCATGGGGCTGGGTTTGCAGTGCGCCTGTGCTGCTGTGTCCCTTCCAGCCCCCCTCTTGCGATTGAGAAGGATGTAAAAGGCCGTCCCCACGAATGGCATTGGGCTTGCAGGATGCCTGAGCCGCCATGTCCCTCCAGCTTGTCAACCTTGCGAAGGCAGCCCATCTAGGAGAAGGGAAACTCTGACTCCAAACTGTTGCTGACTTGCGGGATAGCTTCTGGAGAAGAAAAGGCTAAGGAGTAACTCTTCACAAATCCATTGTGGAGCCCCTAGACAGTTGGAGCAATTAGCTTGGAAACCTATGTCCCCACTGTGGAAGGACGTGTGGATCCAGAATTGGCTTCTACAGCATAGCTGTCAACTGTCCCTTATTTGGTGGGAAAGTCCCTTATCCTAGCACTGTGTCCCGCTGCTGTCCCTTATTGATGATGTCCCTTAAATTTCCCAGGTTTCAAAGGAAGCAGCTCCTCTCCCTCTCTCCCTGCCGGCCAGGGAGAAGGGAGGCTCCAACTGTGTTGCTTGGCTGCATTGCTCACCCAATAAGGAGTCTAAGAATGACTGGGGGGTGGTGGAGCTTGCATGCCTTGTGCCAATCAAATTGGCCGCGTTGCCTGGGGACTCACCTTTGCTCATCGCTGTAAGTTGACAGCTGTAAGTTGACAGCTATGCTCCACACTCACTTACGGACTGTGTTCATAGAAGACAATCTTACTGAGCTATGAGTGATTGCCAAAGGAGGAGGAGGACCAATTATTGCAATTATCCTTCCAGCAATTCTTGCAGCCAGACATATTGCTGTGCTTTCCTTTGGACCTCAGAGACCAAGAGGGGGTTCTTGTGGTCTGGCCAGGTCAGGACCTCCACAGGGCACTGCCCAGTCTTGTGCTGCATGGAGGTCACTTCAGTGCTGCCAACACAGTGTTTGGACTTTATCCCAGGAGGTGCACCCCATGGTCTCTTGAGACAAATGGATGCCAGCAAGAATAAATCTCCCTCCACCATGTTTCTTCCACTGCACCAAAGAACCCATGTCTCTTCACATCACATCACCAATCACCTTATGATGCACCTTATGATGCATCACATCACCAATCACCTTATGATGCACCCTGAAGTACCATGCTCTCTTATCACTTTCTGAAACTGCTTATCCATGACCCCTTCAGCCCAAGTTCTACTATGTATACCGCACTGTGTCACAGGTCCCCTGAGCATAGGTATGGGCATCACATTTCACTAGGTTGTGCGCCCAGGGAATGCCATGGTGGAGTTAGTGCTCTACTGTTGTTGTTGTTTAGTTGTTTAGTCGTGTCCGACTCTTCATGACCCCCTGGACCAGAGCACGCCAGGCACTCCTGTCTTCCACTGCCTCCCGCAGTTTGGTCAAACTCATGCTGGTAGCTTCGAGAACACTGTCCAACCATCTTGTCTTCCGTCGTCCCTTTCTCCTTGTGCCCTCCATTTTTCCCAGCATCAGGGTCTTTTCCAGGGAGTCTTCCCTTCTCATGAGGTGGCCAAAGTCTTGGAGCCTCAGCTTCAGGATCTGTCCTTCCAGTGAGCACTCAGGGCGGATTTCCTTCTGAATGGAAAAGTCTGATCTTCTTGCAGTCCATGGGACTCTCAAGAGTCTCCTCCAGCACCATAATTCAAAAGCACCCATTCTTCGGCGACCAGCCTTCTTGATGGTCCAGCTCTCACTTCCATACATCACTACTGGGAAAACCATAGCTTGAACTATACGGACCCAGCGGCGTAGCGTGGGTTATCAGCACCCGGGGCAAGGCAAGTAATTTGCGCCCCCCAACCCGGGGCAAGGCAAATAATTTGCGCCCCCTAACCCGGGGCAAGGCAAGTACAGTAATTTACTCTCCCAAGCAGCAGCAGCAGCGAGGCTTCTCTCCTTAATTGATTCCCCCTCCACACCGCGTCGTTTCCTGGCTGCTCCCCCCCCCTTCCCCTCTCTCTCCTCCTCGCTCTGCTTGCCTTGCCCTGCCCTGCCTGAGGGCACCCTGAGGAGACTCCGCTCTCCTTTTTGACCAGGCGAGGTGGGAAAAAGGGGGGAAAGTCTCTTCCCGCCCCCTCGCCAGACTCCCTGCTCCGCTCGGCTCACTACCCAGGCGGCCAGTGGAAAGAGAGACGCAATTACCTCTCCCTCCGCTTCGCCAAGCTGTCAAAGCCCGGCAGCAGCGGCAACGGCAGCAGCAGGCGCAGCCAGACCCCCGCGAGCCAGCCCGCCCGCCCGCCCGCCCGGCTTCCTCTCCTTTTTTTGCCAGCGGCAGAAGGCTTTGCTCTCCCCCTTCTGCGACCTCCTCGCCAAGCCGAGCGAGCGCGGGCTCCCTAACCAGTGGATTTTAGTAGGGGCAGAGAGCTGCTAGTGCGAGTGCGCCCCTGCCCAAGTTGCGCCCGGTGCGGCCGGCACCCCTGGCACCCCCCACGCTACGCCACTGTACGGACCTTTGTTGGCAAGGTGATGTCTCCTCTTTTTAAGATGCTGTCCAGGTTTGTCATTGCTTTTCTCCCAAGAAGCAGGCGTCTTTTAATTTCATGGCTGCTGTCACCATCTGCAGTGATCATGGAGCCCAAGAAAGTAAAATCTCTCACTGCCTCCATTTCTTCCCCTTCTATTTGCCAGGAGGTGATGGGAGCAGTGGCCATGATCTTCATTTTTTGGATGTTGAGCTTCAGACCATGTCTGAAGCTCAACATACCATAGTGCCTCACAGTGATCTTAAAGCCACTCTCTCTCAACCCAGCCTACTTTGAAGAGAGGATAAAACGAAAGGACATAATAGGACAAATGCTTGTAATATCACCCTGAGCTTCTTGTTGTCATAAATATGAATACCCTTCACTGGTATGTTTTGATGTCCCTGTGGAGTGTTCTAATGCCGTCTATTCTCCCGTCGTTTACCTATTAATGAGAAAAGTCTGATGACTGAAATTCCAAAGTCTTGGGTAATATTATTTTGTGTGGCCAAGGGGTTTTGAGTGTCCTTTCTTCCACCCCACCAATCACTTCTCCCGTGGTCTGAACTCTGCAGCATTCCTGGGTGTCTGTGTTTCCTGTATATCCCATGACACTCTCAACTTGCCTTTACTGTAAGTGTTAGAAGAAGTCAAGCTGTTTGTTGTTATTTTGTTTGAAAAGTGGTCTCCTTACTTTTAAAGAAATCAGCACAGACTTTTTTTTTAAGGTGAAATGAAGAACTTCCCTTAAAAACAAAGCCAGCAAGCGCACTAATCCCAGGGATTCCCCCTGACTTCTTGTGCTTCAATTAAAAATCCGTAGGAAGATGTCACAGGACAACGTCTCTCATGTCCTGTGTTCCCCCCTAATCCAGCTCAGGAACATCATCAGCCAGAGAGACCCAAAGGCGCTGGAAACCTGTTTAATGGACAGAAAACCACACGTGCCACCCACAGCCAAGTAGCTAAACTCCACCCTAATGAAAGGATAAAGAAATTCTAAAAGCGAGGCAGAAAAATAGAAGCCTCTTTTCTTGGGAAATGCAATTTTTGAGAAATTAGAGGACCAGTTTCAGCAGAGCAGAAACCAACCGTCATAGCCTATTAATAAAGCAGTTGCAAACATTGTTTCATCTCCTAAGACTATTAATATTTTTGAAGTGATCTGTAAGTTGCAGTTAGATTACACTAAAAAAAAAAAGTCCTTTGTCAAATGTTTGCACTGAGTCTATGTGTGTGTGTCAGTCTTCTGCAAAGGGAATGTGGTTTCTTCATTTCCAGTGTTATTATTTGATAGCCACAATGTGAAAGTGTCGTTTGTTACAAAAGAAACAAAAACACCAAAACTTTGTAATTGTTACAGTGATAAGCAAACATCATTAATTGAACATTATAGATGAGTCCTTGGTGAAATAAGAACACTTTATCAATTAAGAATTGTTTCCTCAAATAATTATTTCCCATGTTCAAATAGTCAGAGTGATTTCATCTTTAATTGGCTTTTTATTTAAAGGATGAGCATTGCATGGATGGGAAATGATTTCAGGGCTGTCTTATGTAAATTACCTGCACAGAATAACTATTCACGAGGTTACTAGGAGAAAACCATCCCTGCCAGAGTCCTTGTGACACTGGATGAAAATTTCCCGCATCATTAGCATCCAGTGGGAGAGGAGGTTGGATAGGCTAATAGAAAATGTTATTTAATTGCTATTATCTAATTCTGCTCCTGCTGAGGTTAGCAGTAGCACCTCCATTAATTTCCAAGGAGCATCAATTCCACTCTGATTGGATTCACAATGTATGCGCCTGTGCATTTTACTCAAAGGTAAATCTCACAAATTTCAAGGTGGTTTACTGTCAGATAAATGTGCATAGGGTTGCAGTCGCAAACTGCTAACTTGCTTGTGTTTGTGTTGCCATGCACATATACACAAAGTCAAAGGGTAATTTCAGGCCATTTCTGTTTTGGTAATCTACCCTATGACATCCTGCATCTGAAAGACAACGGTGGGGTAGTGATCTGTACAGATATCTTTTCTATGAAAGGCGTCCAGGAACAGATCTTGTGAGAAAGCCTATAGGAACATAATAAGCTGTCTTCTGCTGAATCAGACCACTGGTCTATTTGGTCACTATTGTCTACTACAGTATTGTCTGCAGATTCTGGGAACTGAACCTGGGACCTTGTCCGCACTCCTACGCTGTGCAATCACCCCACCTTCCTCGAATATGGACATAATGTTCATTTCTATATACACAGCCACAAACAAAGAGGATAGGATGAGCCATCTCAGGAACAGAACTCCAAGAAGAACACCTGAAAAAATCTTAAAATGACCTCACTGTGTGAGATAGGAACACATAATGATGGATGAAAAATATCAGTGCCATAGTCAGAAGTACACATACTTCTGTTGGCATCCATCTGTCTCAATGGAGTATGTCTCCAGGAGTGACTAGGTGCAAGCCTGGGTAGTGTATATGGAGGTCCTGGGCTGCTCACATAACAAGACCTCCCTCTCGGCCATGCAGTCAAAACAAGAGCAACATCTGTTTGGGCCAGCCAGTGCTAGAGTGCGTCCAGGTGTCCTGTACGGATAATCATTGATGCAGCAGGTGTCTCACTTAATCCTTTCCCCCAGGTAGATTATAGTCACTCATGATCTATGTGGGCATAAATAATGAAGTTTATGGAAAAATAAATGGCCCAGTTGTTACTCAGTCTAAAAGACATATATGTGGGCATTTTGGGGGAGTTCTTTTGGGGCCTTGTGGAGGCGGATGTTGTTTATTCAAATCGATTGCTTTGTCAGAGTTTACTAGTAGGTCAGACCATTATTAAACCATTAATTGGTTTGGGAATTATATCAGACTGCTTGAAGTTGCTTTAAATCTCATCATACGTCAGTTGCTTGAAGTTACTTTATTTTCAAACAGTCCATCTTATGTGCTTTGTTTCCCTCTCTACAAGCTTTCCTAATGCCATCCCATAATATCATTAAGCTTTGTAAAATAGCAAGCCGAGGGATTCCTTCCAGTCACAATCTTCAGCCTGTGGCTTTTGCTAGAGAAGCTTTATTTCCTGTTCTGCTGGGTTGCTGTTGAGCAAATTTGAAGCTTGATTGGGGAACCCAACGAGTGCTGGAGCAAGGGCCAGGATTTGGCATGATACACCCTGCCATTCAATGGACCCCAAAATTAACACATTGAGCAGAAAGGATGTAAATAAATACACCTATTTTGGAAACTCCCAATCCCACGGAACTAAACCGAGTCTCTTTATTTAAAGATGGCCTCATTTTTAACCTCTGTGATTTCCCAATGTATAGCAGAGCAGCTTTGGTTTGCCCCAAAAGTTATGAAGTCTGATTATACAGTGGTGGAAAGACTAAGTAGCCAGCGTGGAAATGGAGGCCAGGAATGATCACCCAGTCCAAAAGTGTTTAGAAGCACTGTTCCCAGTGCCACTTCCAAACAACTTTTCCTGTACAAGGCATCACAGCTTCCCTTCCCTTTTTCCCAAAGGAGGTTCCAAAAGGGTTGCCTTCTGCCCTATATAATACAGGATTGTCCTGTGTTTCTATGTAAAATGTACTTTGTCCTGTGTTTCTGCACTCCTCTCTCCAGGGGAGACAACTTGAGTAAAATATGGCGGGGGGCAGGTAAGCCCCGCCACTCATAATCAATCAAATGATGGGGCACACCCACACCATATGAATGTCAATGCCCATCAACTTGGGTGGTGGTGGTGGCCCCCTTAATTTTTTATTGGGGGGGGGGGAGGGACCGTGGCTCCTAGGAGCTGGCTCCTATGTGTCCCCTCTCACTGCCAAGTTAGGGATCCTCTCCAAAAGTATGTGTGTGAAAGGTCATATATTTAAGCTCTGGGTGGCAAAGCACAGAAAGGTTTACAAATTTTATGTGCGTGTGTGTGTGAGAGAGAGAGAGAAAGAGAGAGAATTTCCAGAGGCTGCAATAGATTGTAATGGATTGCTTTGAAGTCATTTCAACACCAGATTGGGGTGGGCATAGCTGTCAACCATCCCTTATTTGGTGGGAAACTCCCTTATCCCAGCGCCGTGTCCCGCTGATGTCCCTTAAATTTCCCGGGTTTCAAAGGAAGCAGCTCCTCTCCCTCCCTCCCTCCCTGCCGGCCAGGGAGGAGGGAGGCTCCAACTGTGTTGCTTGGCTGCGTTGCTCACCCAATAAGGAGTCTGAGAACGACTGGGGGGTGGAGCTTGCATGCCTTGTGCTGATCAAATCGGCCGCGTTGCCTGGGGACTCGCCTTTGCTCAGCGCTTCCCAGCGGAGAGGTGATGGTGGTTTTCCTTGCTGCATCCCCTTTGCCGGGTTGCTGCGCTGTGGGAACCACCACTTGAGGCTTCGTTTGGCTGCTGGCTGGGCTTTCTGCCTTTGGCTCGGAGGGGCTCAGAAGTTGAACATACCTGTGCCCTGAACATACCTGTGCTCGGAAAATCCCTTATTTTGGCTGCTGATCCCTTATTTTCGAGGCTGCTGGTCCCTTATTTTCAAATCTGTAAGTTGACGGTAATGGGGGGGGGGATACACCCACCCTGCCCTGTCCTGTATTTTGCCAGAACAAGGGTGGCAACCCTGCCCTATAGTTGCTGTTGGATCCTTTCCCAGTCCTTTCTCTCACCTGCTTTTATGAGCAGCCCACGCATCTGCTTTGGCCCTCACCTCTCTCCTTACTTGGTTTCGTTTTGCATTGTTTGGGGTTTGAGAACCCAATGCCTGAACACAGAACGTTTCTCCCATTTCTCCAGCCCTCCCAACTGCTGTGTTCAATGCAAACTAAACACCGGTTTCACAGCACTTCAGATCAGCTCAAACATGGCTCATTTAAGTTAAGCTAATTCATCAACCCCCTTCTGCTACTGGCATGCTCTTCAAAGCAGTTATGGCATAAATCTTGGTGGAATGTGCACATCTTCCCCTTCAGCACATGGTTTGTGCTCATGGTTTTATATACATGACCTTGCTTCCAATCCTCTTTGCACCTGAAAAAGTTTCTGGGTTGACATGGTGCTTGGCTTGTAGTTGGTGCATAGACCACAATTCCTCCTGAAATCCTGCAACTTTTTATAACCCTACTGTTCAGGGGTGGGTGTGTTGTGCCTCTTGTCTGCTATAGGGCAAAAGAGCCACTCCAGATGGCAAGAATGCAGTCACATTAGATAAGAATGCCTCACAGAGCAACGAATAAAGTGGATTGATGTGTGGGCAGTGCAGTATAAATCGATCACATGTTGCAAAACATGCCCACAAAAAGCATCAGTCTAGAGGGGCCCTGACTCAACCATGCATCTGGAAGTGAAGCATTTCTTCTGCGGGAACAGCTCTTGTTTGGGGATGAAACAAATGGCACCTGCCAGTGGCGTAGCGTGGGGGGTGCAGGGGGGGGGCGGCCGCACCGGGCGCAACATCTGGGGGTTAGGGTTAGGGGTAGGGTTAGGGTTAGGGGGCGCAAATCCACGGGTTAGGGGGCGCAAATTACTTGCCTTGCCCCGGGTGCTGACAACCCACGCTACGCCACTGGCACCTGCCAAAAACTGCTGCCCTGTATCCCTCTATAAGGATGAACAACTTTCCCCAACGCATTCTCCATGTTAACACAGAATGGATCTGAGCTGTTCCGTCCCCAAACTGGGGGAAAGATAATTTTCCTTGTTCTTCCTCTTGCTTCGGACATAGGTAAAGAAACCTTTTAAAGATTATTTTAACCTCCCTTGCAAGCCTGAGCTCGATCTGAGCTTCAGCCGGCCTCGCCTTCACCCTGAGAAGAGTGCTACACCATGACGTGGCAGGCATTCCTTGCAGCTTTGCAAAGGGGAACAAGATTACTGCCTCCACTAATCATGTTCCTGCTGCTATCCACTTGGGAATTAAGGGGAAAGGGGGGTCATTTGGGGGGGATATTGATGGGTGTGGGTGTGTGCAGGTGAGAGCCAGCCATCTCAAACTCAAATTTTATTCCTGGCCAGGGAGAACTTGGGGCATTTGTTATGTCTGCCTCTCTTTTGAGGTGGACTTCAGTAAGACTCCCAATGTCCATTCCCAGATCCAAGCCCGGAGATGTCAACTGGCACCCCTATCCTGGAACCTGCACCACAAGGAGGGCTATTTCCATACTCTGTATCCCATACTCTCTGTATCAGAGAGTGGAGAAATCTGCTGGACCTGGCACCAATGTCCATTTGCATGGGGACATCTCATTTGGCATGTGGCAAAAAGCAAAGAATCACTTCCACATCCCGTCTGCCACGCAGAGCAATGTGCAGAAGAGTACAAGGGCTTGAAAAATTCTCGTACATCTCAGTTGCACTGTGAAGCTATAAATGAACCCGAACCTTCGTAACAGAAAATATTCACACTTTAATGTATAAATAAAAGGAAAGAATCCCAAGGTACCTTGCTTATGTTACAGTTTTCAAATTGCACATACACACATCTGTTAACTATGTCCTTTCAGAGATGATTTTACACATCTAGTCGGTTTAATGCATGGCCAGTTAGAGGCAGCAGTGTGTGTGTGTGTGTGTGTGTGTGTGCACGCACATGGGTGTGTGCGAAACAGAGAGAACGAGAACACATGCACACAATGCACACATGTGCACACACACACACACACACATGCGGAGCACAAGATCCACCCAGGGATTTCACAAATCTTTCTGATATCAGATGATGCTGTCTTCCATCAGAATTCTTCGAAAGACTGGTTCATGTCTTACTGCAGTTCCGTGATCTAATAAAAAAACACACAAGATGAATTGCATAATCAAGTATATGTACATGCATTTTTATGTTATGTAAAAGAGACAAAGCATGAAAACCAAAACAGAAAAAATATAGTCCAATAACTGCATTCAAATTAGGTTCAAAAACTCAAACTGAAAAGAGTTCTCTTGATGGTTGTAAGCTTCTGGAGAATCTCAAATCTTCCTCTTCCCTGAGGGTGACACGAGGTGGCCCCTTGCTTGATATGACAGAGGAGAGAACAAGGCTGACTCACTCTGTGCATGGAATTGTTAGACCACCCTGCAGGTTTCTGAGAAGAGAATTATTTCCCATCTCTGTACTGTAGATACTTTCTAACCACGAGATGTTGTGGGTTTGAATGTGGGAACTCAAGCAATCAAAAGATGCGTTCTACCACCAGACAACTCCATTTAGTGCTACAACCAGTGCTTTTCCCCCTAAAAAATGTTTAGGGGGTACTCTCATTTTGACTCAATAAAATAACCATTTTATAGTTCAAATCGGGGAAAATAAATACAGCAAATGGACAAAAGTACAAAGATTCACAAAATGTTTAGGGGTATGCGTACCCCTGCATCTCCCCAGGAAAAAAGCACTGGCTCTAACCATTTTTCTTTCTACTTTGGCACATCCAGACTAGCAGTCATCACGCTTCATTTTAGTTCCCCCTCCTGCTGGTGCAATGGCACCAATTTGCCATTAAAAAGAACGAAAGGCTCCAGTGATAAGAGACTGAGCAAAACCATGTTTGGGAAATGGAAGAGTGAGAGATTTCTGTCCAGACCACACTCAGAAACACACGACACAATGCTGAAAGATCACCAGGTGGCAGCATGGATTGTACTTAGGTTAATAGGAATTTGGATTTTCTACTGAAGTTGAGATTTAACGTTTGGGGTTAAAAAGAAGAAATTAGTCTCGGATAGTGAAAAATCCATTACAAAACTCTACTGTATTCATTTAGCAGTTAGATGCAACACACTTGGAGTCCTGAAACAGGAGCTGCTTTTTTGACAAATGCAAGCTGGGAGCAAGGAGCCACACCAGTGTACCAACGGCACAGCGTCTGTAACTGGTGCAGGGGAATAAAGCAAGTGAAACAATTTACTAAGCACCTGACCAGGCAGTCACTTGTAAGCAGGAGTAAAACCTTTGCTCTTTTTTGCTGTCACCGTGGCTGGCTTTGTGACAGCTTTACAAAATGAAGAGAAAAGAGACGTGCCTAACTGTGAAGGTTTTATGTCTGTGTTTCTCTAAGAGCAGCCCTGCCACAATTTCAAGAACAGAATGGAATGAAATAATAAACACTGAGAGCTGAAAGGTAAGAGACGCAAAAGGCTCAAGAGTTACATGTTGGCTAAAAGGCACAAGAAGCAGCTGAGGGAATGAAGAGAAAAGACCAGTGATTTTAGCAGGGGGAAACACAGAACCAATTGCTGTCTTCAATTTCAGGAATAGACTCAGTTAAAGTAGAACGAAAGCCCTGGAACCAGTACTCAGGCAGTGAATAACAAAGCAACAGACTATATATTTGTTTGGAATAACAGTAATAATACTGAGTATTGGTTGCTGTCATGAATGGAGGACGTGCACACAACCATTAAACACAGCCATATTTCCATTCAGCTCTGAGTCCTTTCAGCTCTACTGCCCCTTGGTGGTCATTTTAGTCGCCAGCGGAGAAACATGTACCGTATTTTTTGCTCTATAAGACTCACTTTTTCCCTCCCCAAAAGTAAGGGGAAATGTGTGTGCGTGTTATGGAGCGAATGCAGGCTGTGCAGCTATCCTAGAAGCCAGAACAGCAAGAGGGATCGCTGTGCAGTGATCCCTCTTGCTGATCTTGCTTCTGAGATTCAGAATATTATTTTTTATTATCTCTTGTTTTCCTTCTCCTAAAACTAGGTGCATCTTACGGTCTGGTGCGTCTTATAGAGCGAAAAATACGGTAGTCCATCAGAGGTATGATACAAATCCCTGATCATAAGATAGGTTCCTCGTAGTTACGTTTAAAATAAACTACTGAGGAGGGAAGCCAACATGGTGCCCTGCAGATGACGTTAGACTCCAGCTTCCATCAGCCCCAATGAGCATGGCCAACAAGATACTCTTAAGGCCAGACGTGCTCTATGTGGGTCTGCCCTTGAGTCTGGGTCCAGGAAGCTCCAGCTAGTGCAAAATGCTGCGGCTAGGATGTGAGGGCGATCTGGCTGCGACATCTGTCACCCCGTTGATCGGCAGGGTTGATTCGGCTGATATGGCTGGCTAGGCGGGTGTCCCCTTCCTCCCTCACCGCTGCATGTGCGTCCCTCCTGAAGCTGCGCGCTCGGTGGAAGAGGACGACCATCCCAGATAGAAGGAGTGTACCGTTCTTCGGTCAAGGGTATACCATAGCTGCGCTCCCCTGCTAGAACCTCCAAACAAGCTCAAGGTCCATTTGTAGGAGAACGTAGGGTAGTCAAGCTTCCAAGACTCCAGACACATCCAAGTAAGGCGCTGCATGTGGCAGTTTGCCATTCTTTTAAAAAAAACAAAATAAAAAAACAAAAAAACAAAATGCTGCGGCTAGACTGGTGATGGGAACAAACTACCACAAAAACATGGCACCTGTTAAGTTGTGGGTGAACATATCAGACGACACAGCGATTCTTCAAACAGCTCTTGTTTATTCACAGGCCAGAACAGAACTGAACTGAACTGAACTGAAGGGTTCAGCCAGCCTGCTTATATAGAACTCCACTACAACGCAACAGTAACCACTTTCTGTAACTATCCAATCACTGAACGTCACTTTCAACCCCTTATTTGCATATGTGGACCTGAGTGAAAACTATCTACTGTATCCCCCTGCTGGCCCAGGGTGGGAACTTCAGGACATAACAGCACCTGTGTTAAGAGGCCTGCACTGGTTTCCTGTCTGCTACAAGGCCAGCTTTGAGGTTCTTGTACTAGTGTAGAAAGCACTGAAGAATTTAGGCCCAGGATACTTTAAGGACTGCCTTACCCCACATGCCCCACGTAATCACTGAGACCATTGGAGGGGAGTACTATTAGTAGTTCCCTTTGGGCCAGATGTATGGATCATGTCAATAAGGAGTAATGGCTTAGGCGTTGTGGGCCCAACTCTATGGAACTCTCCCCTACCCCACAAGAAGTTTGATAGGCATCGTCCCTACTGAATTTCGGATGCCTCATCAAAACTGTTTTATTTCAGGAGGCCCTTGAATCTTGAATGCTTCTCAGGTACTCTTTAAAAAAAGAAAGGATGTCTAGGTTTAATTGATGCTTGGCCAGAAACCAGGAAGACCAAAACTTGAAGAAGGAATGGGGGAAATTTATAAGTTACCTTGGAGACCATTGTAAACAGTTAAAATCATTAGTGGGATTGGAATAACACTTGTAATGTAACGAGAACTATGGATACAATGGAAATATAAAAATTTGGATTATTATAAAAAGATGCAGAAGAAAAGGTTTAACAATAGGACCCATGGAGGGGGAGCTGGGAAGTCCAAATGTTCGTCGGAATCTTGGTTTCCTTTTGGAATGTGTTGTGGTATGATTGTAAACTTTATTATGTAAAACCAAATAAATTTGTGGAAAAATAATAATTTATGCTTGAAGTTTTGCATATTGTGCATTTTATTGATGTAAGAAACTTTGAGTTCTACATGCTGAAAAATGGGATATAGATGTTTCAAACAAACAAACAAACAAAACAAAACAACAAAGATGATGAAGAAGAACTAGAGGGTGCCATATTGGTTACCCCGGCACAGGGGTCAATTTTTATTCGGATTACATCATGCTAGGAGGGGAGTATTAACCCTTCCCTCCCCAGCCATGATCTTGACAGTGGGAACGAACGGGAGCTTCCACCCCCTAAGTCTCATAACCCAATGTAGGGGGTATTTATCAGGATCATGGCTTTGGGTGGATGGATTAAACATACCCTTCCTGAATGCTGACATAAAATCTGATCCAGTTCTCACTATCACTTTTAGCACCATGTTTGGCTTGACTCTTATACTGCCAAACCTTGAAAGTGCTTTGGTCTGTATGTGTCTTTGGCTTGTATTTCCGTCTAGTGTTTCTACCCTTGTAGAAGGCAGTTCTTCTCACTCAGCTGGCAATCGGCTACAGCAAATTGATTTGTACAACCAACGGCTGGGATTTCCCCCTGGCAGCGGGAAACGCACATCAGCATTTGCTGCCTACAGTGGCGATGGCATGGGTCCCTACCCCTCCCTTTCCAATACTCTTTTGCAAAGTGGATGTAAAATATGGTGCACCTCCCACTGGCAGACACTGCTTCCCCACTCTCCACCCCACGCTGCACTCAGATCGTCTGTGGGTTAACAATACGGTAGGCAATTCACCAAAGCAGAGTTGTGATGTTGCCACTGCTGCTGCACATCGCAGCAGCAAAATAAAGTGTTAACATCTCCTACCTCACCCACCAAACAAAGATGTTCCTATGCTATTTCTATCCAGTGTAAGCCAACCCCTCTCTCTCTACAGATGATGACGTTCATTGTTCAGCTCCCTTACTTATGAATCTGTTAAGTTGTGCGTGGACATATCAGACGACACAGCGATTCTTGTTTATTCACAGGCCAGAACAGAACTGAACTGAAGGGTTCAGCTAGCCTGTTTATATAGAGCTCCACTACAACGCAACAGTAACCACTTTCTGTAACTATCCAATCACTGAACGTCACTTTCAATCCCTTATTTGCATATGTGGACCTGAGTGAAAACTATCTACAGTATCCCCCTGCTGGCCCAGGGTGAGAACTTCAGTACATAACAGAATCCAAATTCACTTCTGCCTGTCCTTGCCACCCCACACCCCATTGCTCACTCCAGCCCTGGTATGACTATTTCGGACCACAAAGAAGACACTGTTGGGCAGGCCCACAACATGTGAATCAAAGTGCCATTCATTTTTGGCATAAACCTTGTTTCCTTTTCAAATTGATTCTGGGGACAAGTCCCCAGAATATGAGTTTCTTCTGTATTCATCTCCAACTGAGACAAAGTGTGGATGTTTCAATATGCTGCTTTCTGCTGACCCTGAATCAGTGGGCTCTTCATTTCCTTATTCCAGACCTCCCTTATTGTCCAAAATGTTGGTTAATATTATTCTACTAACATGAGTTTGACCAAACTGTGGGAGGCAGTGGAAAACAGGAGTGTCTGGCGTGCTCTGGTCCATGGGGTCATGAAGAGTTGGACACAACTAAACAACAACAACAACAAATTATTCTGTGATGGGAATGTTGTTGGGCTGGGCACCCTAAAGTTACTTCAAAGGCTAACAGGAGACTTGGACACTCTACGGTGGGCTGTGTCTAAACCTCTGAGCCTCTTGGGCTTGCCGATCGAAAGGTCGGCGGTTCGAATCCCCATGACAGGGTAAGATCCCATTGCTCTGTCCCAGCTCCTGCCAACCTAGCAGTTCGAAAGCATGCCTGTGCAAGTAGATAAATAGGTACCACTGCAGCGGGAAGGTAAACAGCGTTTCGTTGCACCAGAAGCGGTTTAGTCAACCTGGCCACATGACCCAGAAAGCTGTCTATGGACAAACACTGGCTCCCTCGGCCTGACAGTGAGATGAGTGCCACAACCCCATAGTCTCCTTTGACTGGACTTAACTGTCCAGGGGTCCTTTACCTTTTTACAGTGGGCATAGATTGTTGTTGTTGTTAACATTTCTTAGTTGCTTTCTACAAAAATGTCTCAAAAATGACAATCTAAAATACATCGCCCGACTGTGAGTCGTGAAGGCCCTTTCCACCTGGCCTAGGGGGCAGGGCCCACGCTCACCACCCCCACTGAAGAGGCTCCTGGTGAGACCAGAGGGACATCGCTCAGCCTGACAACAAACTCAAACTATTGGATTCTTTTGCCCCATCTTTTTGTGCCTGCCAAACAGCAGTGCCACACTTATGATAATATTTTATTCTCTTGATAATTAGGCTGTTTTAAATGTGTATTTTACATTTGACTTCACTTAGGAATTTGTTTATTTTTTTAAATGTTTAAGAATTTTTTTTGGTTAACTTTGTGTTAAATATGTATTCTGTAGTTGACCTCCTTTGTAATGTTTTATTTTGAAATCTTTAAGATAATATTTTAGTTTTCTGTTAATTATGTTGCGTTGACCGTATACTCTACATTTGGCTTCCTTCAGATTGCATTATTGATGTTTTAATATGGTGTAAACCACTTTGAGATTTAAAAAATATATATAAAGCGGTATAGAAATGAAAAAAAAATAAAATAAAAATAGATAAAAAATCAGTTAAAAATTAGACACCCCCCTTTATTGCTAGATCTGATGGCATGTGAAGTGAAAGGCTATGGAGCTTTCAGATCCCTGCCTTCCCTGGTCCTGCACAGCTTATACAGTGGTGCCTCGCAGTCTCTTTGTCTAGTGGTTTTTTTGTCTTGTGAAGCAAGCCCATTGACGGATTAGCGGATTAGCGCTATTAGCGGCTTAGCGGCTTTTAGCGGCTTAGCGGATAAGCGGATAAGCCGCTTAGAAAAAGGGGGGGGGGGAGGAAAAAAACCCCCGCAGGAACTCGCAAGACATTTTCATCTTGCGAAGCAAGCCCATAGGAAATTCGTTTTGCGAAGCACCTCCAAAACGGAAAACTCTTTCGTCTAGCGAGTTTTCCATCTTGTGAGGCATTCGTCTTGCGGGCCACCACTGTACATTAAAGGACACATGCCCTTTTCAACCCTACTGGTAGGGTCTTGGCTGTGGAGGTGCGCTGTGATGGTGAAGAAGGACCACTGGCCATCAGATCTCCCTCTCTGAGGTTGGCGTTCTCTCTTGCTCTCTCCCAACGCCTAGAGAAGGAGCTCCAACATGCCTATGCCCCTGGGATGCCCCACCAGGTACGAAAGGATTGCACAGTCAGTGAAGCCTAATGGCCTCTTGGAGGTGGGAATTTCTCCAATTCACATCTCGTGAAATCTCTCTTCATTACGTACTGGAAAGTGGATTGTTCCTAAGGATGTCACCTCAGGGGCCGCGGTTTTTAAAGCTTTTTTAAGCACATGGTTCCAGTCATCGGGACAGCGCAGGCAAATGACATTCCAAAGAATGGCATTAACTAGAAACTGAATTTCGTTTGTGCTTATAAAAAAAGGGTTCATGGTAATTCATGGTATAATGATAGAGGGGAAATTTCCAAGGACTGGAGTTAAAAGGAGCAGGTTGACTAGACAATATCTGAGAGCCCACTGTATTCAGGGAAAGGCTAAATGAATGTCTATGGGTTAGAGGTGTACGTCATACACAGTACCTTGAGTTCCATGTTGTGGAGTGTACCCAGAAGTATTCTCAAAATTGACCGATGGGGTGAGTGGCATATACACATTGATTTTCAGATCTAGAAAGGTATAGTGCAAGAGGAAGACAGGAACATGTAAAGATAACTGATGAATAAATGGTGATTAAAAAAAAACTGTAAAAAAAACTGACTATCATTAATGCATTTTTTTTAAAAAAATCTGTACCAAAAGCAATCTTAGATCAGGTTTTTATTTTAAGACAATCTCCACAACTAATGGTTTCCTGGCAACTTCACCACCGACTATATCAAGTGTGTTTCAGCAAATCCATTGGGCTCTGTTAGCCCCCTGCTATCCAAACCACCAATCTTAAAACACTATTGAGCCAATTACGTACATGGGTCAATTGCCAATGACGAAAATGGAAAAAATCAAACGATTTTCTCATTTTGCTGCAATGTTCATGACTCCTACCTCTCACAGGTCAAACTGTCTTATCAACATAGAACAAACTAGAGTTGCAATTATAAAAATGCCTTAATTCCTAAATCTGAAGACCGTGTGGCTGATACATCCACATCATCTGAGATATCCATTCAGACTAGACAGTTTTGTTCTGCCCAAGTGAATGTCTAGATAGAGCTGTAACTCCCAAATAATTCTGGTTCTCCCCTAAGCAAACAAAGGCTGTTGTTCACGCTCAGGAATCTCATTTATACCCCAGATGGGCGGGGTATGTATGTATGTATGTATGTATGTATGTATGTATAAATAAATAAATTCATAGATGTTATTACATACAAGTCAAACTTCTAATATAGGAAACTAATGATAAATACTTGTTTAAAAAATACAACCTATCTTTTAAAACAACAACAACAACAACAACAACTACTACTACTCATATTTAGGCCTATGACCAACCTATTTTAGCTGCTTGATGGTTGCTACTCAAATCTTTCAGAATCATCGAAACCTCACTCGCTAAGGTGTGACAAGAAGGTCTACATGCTTAGATTGTGCAGAAGGAATATTCTGCTGATGTCTCATAGGACATTCAGCAAGGAAGACGGACCTTTGGGGAAAGACATATCCGGACTTCAAAGGTTTGGCTTGCATATGGACTTCAAAGAAGATTTGAACTCTAGCAAACCGTATACCCAATTTAATGAACGACTTCTGTTGCCTCAAGGCTAGGCCCAATGTTCTGAAAATTATGTGACAAGCCTTTTGTGTGATCTCAATAGGCAGAAAAATAAATTGTTCCAGTATTATTTTTTTTAAAATGTTTCTTCTATTCACGACAGTACACACACACACACACACACACACACACACACACACACACACACACTCCACCATTCTCTGTTGACATTCTGAGATCCGTTTGGCCTCCATGCAATTCTTCTTCTCTTTCATTTGCCAAGAAGAGAAGGTGAGAGAGGAGAAGGTGAGAATGTAAATGTTTCAAATACGATCATTCTACACAGTTGCTAACAGAAAAATAAGTGAGAACAGGGGTTGCCGGGGGTGAGATGAGCTCCCATGCGCAGACTGTTAAGGGATGGAGTGGCGAGGAAAAACAAGGTGAAATGACTGTGAAGGGAGTTTGCCACACTAGCTTCTCATTATGAATATGTTGTCTGAAACAAATGCACTGTCACATACTCATAGCTATTGCCTTAAAAAAAAATCATATCAGAAAACACATCCCAAAAAGTGCATTTTTTTCCTTTTTTAGATTTGGAAGATGATTCTACAATATCAAAGTTGCACAGCTTACATATTCAGATAGGTAGCCGTGTTGGTCTGATGAAATAAATTTAAAAATAAAATAAATTGTCCAGTAGCACATTAGAGACCAACTAAGTTTGTTCTGGAACCCGGGTGGCGCTGTGGGTTAAACCACAGAGCCTAGGACTTGCCGATCAGAAGGTCGGCGGTACGAATCCCCGCGACGGGGTGAGCTCCCGTTGCTTGGTCCCTGCTCCTGCCAACCTAGCAGTTCGAAAGCACGTCAAAGTGCAAGTAGATTAATAGGTACCGCTCTGGCGGGAAGGTAAACGTGTTTCCGTGCGCTGCTCTGGTTCGCCAGAAGCGGCTTAGTCCTGCTGGCTACATGATCTGGAAGCTGTACACCGGCTCCCTCGGCCGATAAAGCAAGATGAGCGCCGCAACCCCAGAGTCGGTCATGACTGGACCTAATGGTCAGGGGTCCCTTGACCTTTACCTAAGTTTGTTCTGGGTATAATCTTTCATGTGCATGCAAACTTAGTTGGTCTCTAAGGGACGCGGGTGGCGCTGTGGGTAAAACCTCAGCACCTAGGACTTGCCGATCGTATGGTCGGCGGTTCGAATCCCCGCGGCGGGGTGAGCTCCTGTCGTTCGGTCCCATCTCCTGCCCACCTAGCAGTTCGAAAGCACCCTTAAGTGCAAGTAGAGAAATAGGTACCACTTTCTAGTGGGAAGGTAAACGGTGTTTCCGTGTGCTGCGCTGGTGCTGGCTTGCCAGAGCAGCTTCGTCACGCTGGCCACGTGACCCGGAAGTGTCTTCGGACAGCGCTGCCCCCTGGCCTCTTAAGTGAGATGGGCGCACAACCCTAGAGTCGGTCACGACTGGCCCGTACGGGCAGGGGTACCTTTACCTTTAAGGTGCTACTGGACAATTTTTAAAGCTTATATACTGTTTGATCAAACCCTTAAGGAGGTAAGCGCTGATATCTGCTGCATCAGAATGAACCCACTCTGTTCTGATTGTTCATGGTTATGAGATGCAATATCCTTTTCACATGTACTACTTGCAAATCAGGTGTGCACACACACACACGCACAAACACACCCATTCGGTCTCTGTACATTTGTGGGTTTGTAGAGTTTTGTTTTTGCTTATATGCGGAACTTTGCATTCAATACCACTTTCTTAGTTTCATCTCAGTTTCCCATTCTGTCAGGGCCTTTCCGAATTTTATTCCTGTCTTCTGAGGTGTTAAGCTGACCTAGTTTTGTGCCATCCACACTTCAATCAGAATTACCTCCACCACTTCACTGAAGCAACTGATGAAAATCTTAACAAAACAAATTCCTTCCAGTAGCACCTTAAAGACCAACTAAGTCAGTTCTTGGTATGAGCTTTCGTGTGCATGCAAATCTTAGTTAGTATCAGGTGCAGGACAGGATTGAGGAGCCCCCAGAGTATGGTTTCCCAATCAGCTGTGAACCCCCCTATCCCACATATATTCTATCCCACATTCAATTAGTTTGCTAGCCGAAATGTCATGTGCTTTCTTGAAGTCAAGATACATTGCACCCAAAGCATTTCCACAACCCACTAAGCTAGAAACCCGATTTTTTAAAAAAGAGAAATGTAAAATTAATCTTGCTGGTTTTATTCTTCATAAATTCATGCTGGCCTACAAACTGATTCCGTTGTTTTTTTTTTAAAAAAAATCTAGCCTAGTATCTTCCCCACCATCAAAGTTAAACTCAGTCTGTATTTTGCCAAATGTCATCCCTCTCCCCTTTTGAAGACTGGGGCAATATGTTCCTGCTTCCAGTTTTGTTGGCCGTTTACTTGCTCCCCACAATTAAACATAAGAACAAATAAAGAATTCTGCTGCTTCAGCCAAAAGGCAGATACTACACCAAGGCTGGTGTTCTCCTTATTTCCAAGGATGCCACAACACAAAAGTACCTCCTCTGGTTTAACTGAATTGGAATCTTTGTATTGTAGTCAAACGGCTAAGATTAGCTTTGGAGTCAGTGTTCTGGTTCTGGTCCGTTTTGTATTCTGTTTTGCCCTTCTGCCTCCTTTCCCTTTTCTTTTTGTGTTGAATAAACTTTGACCATTTGACCACTGAAGTTGTGTGTGATTGCCAACCTCAGGTTGAGAATCTCCAGGTTCTTAGATGCTTGGAACTCATACTACTAAACGTTTGCAACTAGAGTTGCTCTTCTGAGATCTGGGAGACACTCCGGGAGTGTGGGCTGCCTTGACACTCTGAATAACTCATAAGCGAACTGTCTGAGAAACACAGGATGCATTGGTCTCAGAGTTCTTGGGTTTTAGGAAGTTTAGGCACAGCTGTAGCTACGGGGGCAGGGGCTAGCCAGGTTTTTTTGCCCTGGGTAAAGTCTCCAGAGGAGCACCATTGATGCTCCCAGCTTGTGTGTGCGCGCACACGCAAATCAATAAAGGGGGTGCCAAACTGGATCTTTGAGCCTGGTGAAATAAGCCTAGTGTGATGGCCTGGGAATCTGATTCAGAGGCTGAACCGGAGGAATTCCAGCCTGCACAGGAGTCTCCGCCTCCAGGGCTGGGTGAGCCGGGGCAGAGGCTTGAACCTGAAGGGCCCTCACCTGTGCCGGATCCCCAAGAGCAGACACCAGCTGAATCCGCTCTGGGTCTGGAGGTGATTGAGGACCCATTGCCTGCAGGTGCTCCTCTCCCAGCCCTGTCAGGGGAAGGTGAGGTTGCCTCTGGGTCCAGTAACCCTCCAGCCTCTCCTGAGCTGCAGAGGCTCAGGGCAGAGAGGCGGAGGGAACTGGTTTCTCACAGGAGGAGTGCTCGCGTTAAGACCAGGAGAGGCGAGTCACCTGTGGACCGGGATCGCCCCTGGCCTCAGAGAAGATAAAGGCCAGTCAGCCCAGTCCCAGGTTGCGGGAGCAACATCGCTGGAAACCTGTTTCTGCCAGCACCCTGACCTGCTCTTCCGGAGTTCCTGACCATAGCATCTAGATCAAGGGAAGTAATAGTGCCACTATATTCTGCTCTGGTCAGACCTCACCTGGAGTACTGTGTCCAGTTCTGGGCACCACAGTTCAAGAAGGACACTGACAAACTGGAACGTGTCCAGAGGAGGGCAACCAAAATGGTCAAAGGCCTGGAAACGATGCCTTATGAGGAACGGCTAAGGGAGCTGGGCATGTTTAGCCTGGAGAAGAGGAGGTTAAGGGGTGATATGATAGCCATGTTCAAATATATAAAAGGATGTCACATAGAGGAGGGAGAAAGGTTGTTTTCTGCTGCTCCAGAGAAGCGGACACGGAGCAATGGTTCCAAACTACAAGAAAGAAGATTCCACCTAAACATTAGGAAGAACTTCCTCACAGTAAGAGCTGTTTGACAGTGGAATTTGCTGCCAAGGAGTGTGGTGGAGTCTCCTTCTTTGGAGGTCTTTAAGCAGAGGCTTGACCACCATATGTCAGGAGTGCTCTGATGGTGTTTCCTGCTTGGCAGGGGGTTGGACTCGATGGCCCTTGTGGTCTCTTCCAACTCTATGATTCTATGATTCACTTCCGGCTCCTTGCCTTGGACCCCGCTTCACCCTTGACGGACAGCCTCCATACCCTCAACCCAGGACCGGACTCAGACCACGCCGCACGGTAACCCCCCCGGGACCATCACACCTAGTTTCGCCCCTGGTTTAGGGGGGCTCTGCCAGGGAAATGAGCAAGCTGCTTTGATCTTGGATTAGGATAAGGCATCTGGAACCTAGCCCTGCTTTCCCCAGCAATTTGTGAGTAGGTTGAACGGAGGGGTGCTGGGTGCACTGACCTTTTTAAAAGCAATTGCACGGTGGATCCCAGATCCCTTTCCATCTGCAAGAGAAAGGGGGAGGGTGGCGGCAGCCAGTACCAGAGATTAAGACCACTGGTGACACTGCAGGGTTGTTGGTTTGCAGTTGGGCAAGGAAAGGGGTGTGGGAAAGCTCTTTGGAGTGTTCCCATTTCATCACAACACCCATCATTATAATGGCAGTGGCACAGAACGTGACTGTCAATGGCACCTGTCAGCTTTGGACCCTGAATGTTCTGGCTCCACTGCAGTGTAGCATCTCAAAAATGGGAACACTTATTTTTGAAATACCAGCAAGACTACCGCCCCACACAGCAATGCCTTGCCTTCTTGTGAACCTTCTGCTTCCCACACCTGAGCAAGCCATGACCTTGAATGGATGATGATGATCATTGATGATGGTGGAAAGTGGTGATCATTGACATCCTAAGCCATTTAATCTTCCTGTTGGAGCCTGGTGATCACCATGGAAAAGCATGTGGAGTGTTTGTTGCCAAGCAAACTGGGAGCTGGAGGCAGATTGGCGGAGAGCTTTTCAATAAGAGATTTGAAGCCTGAGGTTGATGTAAAAGCTGCAGGGAACCAGCAGATATCCTTACAGCCATGTGTCAGAGAGATGAGCTTTTAGAAATGGCGTTTTCAATCTGCTGGAGAAGGGAGATATCTTAGCTCTGCTGTAATAATTTGAGTGCTTTGCTTACCATCCTCTCCCCAGGGTATGGAGCAAAGGATCCTTCCTCTTCTTTTTGACATCCTTTTAAATATTTGAAAATGTTCAACCTGTTTCCTCCTTTCCCTAGGCTGAATGATTCCAGCTTTTCTGCCTGGCTTCTAAGCCCTTTTCAGTCATCCTGAATTCCTTTAGGTGAATGCTGTACAAATAAAGGCTTAATTGGACTGGGGTTTTAATTTCTGAATCGTGCAATTATGATATAACCTTGAACGTGGCCTGGCCTTTTGTGGCGCATAACTGCATTGTTGGTATCTGTTCAGCTTGTTAACAGCTGCGGGTTTCTATATCTTCTATCACCTAACCAGTTTTATTCCCGACTCGGTTCTGAACCCTATATTCTGCACATCCCAGTCCAGTACTGATCCTTTTACAACCATGCTTTCCAGCTATTGCAGTGTTCACTTCTAGTGTATCTTTCTGAAAATTTAGCACGGTGATGCCATAGGCAGGGCCAGCCCAAGACATTTTGGCCCCCGAGACAAACCACAAAAAGGCACACCGCTCCACAAGGGAAGAGGGGGTGAGTGAAGATGCATATCAGGAGCAAGGGGGGGGGGATAAAGGTCTGTAGATTCTGCTGCCTGAGGCTGTTGCTTCACCTTGCCTCATAGATGGGCCAGCACTGCCTGTAGGTGACTAATGCAAACAGAACTTTGGAGTTCAGTTACAGTTGAGGGGAAGGTAAATTAGATTTGTCAAGATTTTGTTTCTCTGGCTAAAATGCAAACTGGCTTGTAAAGGTTGAAAATGGAAAATATAATTACATATTTAAAAATATACAGTATATTCCACACCACTCTCCTTGTTTACCAAATCAGTTAATTTTCAGAAAGGAAGTTGGTTATGGCATGATTAGTGGCAGTCAGCATGTCTTTCTAAGTCAATTTTCCTCTAGTCTAAGTCCTCATGTATTTGTTGGCTATTTGCAGTTTAGTTGCGCTGCAGAAAGCTTGCTGGGGAGGCCACGCATTACAAGGAACTCAAAAATAACTTTATCAAGGTTTTAATAACAAAAACAAAAACTCCTTTTACACTAAATATACCAACAAGCATGACCCAACCACCAACCCATCCCCCAGAGGACAGAGAGCTAAGTGCTGCTCTTTATATACTATACCCAATTACTGACACAGCTTAATTAACACAAGTGAGCAGCACCTGGTATATTGTTTCACAGCTGTAAAACTGGGTCTCGTTATTTGCTCTGGCCCTCAAAGACATACACATCTTGTGGAACAATAATGAAGCTTCACGTTTAAAGAGAGCATTCAACAGTATTAGCACTTTGTTCTAGTACCTTTTCAACTATAGAAATCAAGTAGCAGAACCACAGCTTTCTGAGTCTTCCTTCTTTCCATTTTGGAACATCTACCTGTGAATCTGAAATAGTATTTTTGTGCAAGGTAACAGATGGTTCTGAATTGATCCTATCTAATTCTTTCAGGATCCTTTGCTGAATCCAGTTAGGAAGATTTGAATTCAGATTGTCCAAGAATCAGAGTTCGAAGATGATTCTTTCTTGCTTTCATCTGTGACCTTGCCAACCTTGCCAATAAAGAGTCCTTTGATATGTCTGCTTTTGTGTTGAACTGCAAGTTGGTAAGTTTTTTGGTTTTTTTGCTCCCTTTTGATATAATGGTGTCTTAGATTTTCAAGCTGCGCAAATTCCCTGTCAGACACCACAGACTGAAGGGGAAGTGTGCTTATAGTACAGTTTAAAGGTTTTTTGTATAATTATACCATATATACAGTTACAGATAGGTAGCCGTGTTGGTCTGCCATGGTCAAAACAAAATAAAAAAATTCCTTCCAGTAGCACCTTAAAGACCAACTGAGTTAGTTCTAGGTATGAGCTTTCGTGTGCATGCAGTGTATCTGAAGAAGTGTGCATGCACACGAAAGCTCATACCTAGAACTAACTCAGTTGGTCTTTAAGGTGCTACTGGAAGGAATTTTTTTATTTTGTTTTATACCATATATATTCCAGCAAGTTGTGCTTACAGCTAGCAATCTACCAATGAAAATGCAGCCGCAGAGGCAAATTAACTTCTCTCAGCCAGTAACGTGCTTGAGGGCTTGAATACATTTCCTTAGGAATGTGGTGCTATCTGCCTTCCCAGGGATACTAGATTAAATGGGCAAGACTAATTAGTCAAAATGGACTAATTAATCAAAACATACTTTAAAGCAGTATTCTGTCTTCCAATACTGTATATATTACGCTATTGTTTAATTGCATATTTATTTTTTGATTAATATGTTTGGAGCGTTCAATACAGTACTACTTTCATATTTTGGGTCTTGTTTTTTATTTCATTTCACAAGATTTATATACTACTTGATTGTAATGAAACCTCAGAGCAGTTTGTGTGTGTTTGTATGTATATATATACAACCCCCATCCTCTTCCTCCCTCCTCTAACTGCCCTAGGTGAGAATCATGCATCCATATTGGTAAGGAACAGGGTTTTGGGTACCCTTCCCTCCTTCACATACAAAAGTGTCCAAACCCTTTTGCCCTGGCTTTTGATATTTGAGGTGTATATTTTTAGGATCCACCTTGTTTATGCAATTCTAGGTTGTTATAATATGTTGTTGAAATGCTGTGCTTTAATGTTCTAACATACCCTGTGAGCTTAGGTAATCAATGTATTATTATTATTATTATTATTATTATTATTATTATTACTACTACTACTACTACTATTATAATTATGTTTTTTCGGGGGGGGGGCACAGGGGTGCGCATGCCTCTAAACATTTTGTGAATCTAGGTTTGGCCTCACTGAGGGGCAGTATTTCAATATGAGTAGGAAAAGGACAGGACCCCCAAACTTTTTAAATTAAAAAAACACTGGATAAATCCATCAGCTCTCCTTTCCTTTTTTAAAAAAATCATTTTTATTCGATTTAACAGATATAAATTTATAACAAAACCAAATACGCAGTGCTTTTTTCTGGGGGGACACAGGGGAACGCATGCCCCTCAACATTTTGTGAATCTATGTTTGGCCTCATTGAGAGGCAGTATTTCAATATGAGTAGGAAAAGGAGAGTACCTCTGAACATTCTTTTTAAGGAAAAAAGCACTGATTACTACTACTACAAGCACTACTGCAGATATGAAAACTCTTGTATATCTGTATATATCTATATATACAGATATACAGTGGTACCTTAGGTTACATAAGCTTCAGGTTACAGACTCCGCTAACCCAGAAATAGTACTTCAGGTTAAGAACTTTGCTTCAGGATAAGAACAGAAATCGTGCTCTGGCGGCGCAGTGGCAGCAGGAGGCCCCATTAGCTAAAGTGGTGCTTCAGGTTAAGAACAGTTTCAGGTTAAGAACTGACCTACGGAACGTACTAAGTACTTAACCTGAGGTACCACTGTATACAAATACACCAAGTATATTTGTATCTTTTACTTGTTTCGCTGAGGCAGGAAGGGTGGCATTCACCATCCTTTGGGATATACCCTCCTGTTAAGGCAGGTGGCAGGACCAAATAATAATTGACTCCATCCTGGGAGGGATTCCCAGAAGGACTCAGACAGGCCCTGCCTAGCAACCAGGAGGTTGTCTCTCAGCAGAGCATCTGTAACAGCAAGCTGCAGTGGTGAAAAGGCCTCTGTGTGCCTCTTCACATTTGCTTTTCTGATTATTTCTGTTGGACGTCTCCCTCTTTACCTCGAAAGCCTGCCAGGGAAAGGCATATGGACCTTCTCAACTCACTCCGTGTGGAATGGAGAGCCCAGGCCATGACTTTTGGTACTCTGTGGGGCCGTGCCTGGCTTGGAAAGTCAGCTGCCTCAAGATGCACGTTGCTGGGAGAGATGCAAAAGGCGCCTGGAAAGATGGTTTGAATCCTGCTCCACCTCCCCAAAGCGGCCCTTTCCCTCAGGACCAGCTTGCCTCGCCCCACACTGCCTTCCTCGCACTGGTGCCTTCTCCACCATGGAGGAGAGCGAAGACTTGCCAGGCTCTTGCCTTCCCTGCTGTGGCTTTGCCCCCTGGCCTGGGCAGGTGAGGGAGGGACTTGGACCAACCACCTGCGCTCCTCCTTGCCTCAGCCGTGCTTTGGGGAAGAAGAGTGGCAGCAGCAATGGCGCCCACTGAAGAGGACAGCCCCACCATCAACAGACACCGTGAGTCGGAGGTAGAACTTGCATGAGATGGCAGGCAAGTGGGAAAGGCAGGAGTTGCTCACGGCTCCCCTGTCAGTTTCTCCCTTCCACTGGAGACACACCTTGGCTTAGGGGCTGGTTGCTAAGTATAGTGATTTAATGTACAGTGGTGCCTCGCAAGACGAAATTAATTCGTTCCACGAGTCTCTTCGTCTTGCGGTTTTTTCATCTTGCGAAGCACCCCTATTAGCGGCTTAGCGCTATTAGCGGCTTAGCGGCTATTAGCGGCTTAGCGGCTTAGAAAAAGGCGGAAAAAAGGGAAAAAACTCGCAAGACTCGCAAGACGTTTTTGTCTTGCGAAGCAAGTCCATAGGGAAATTCGTCTTGCGAAGCGCCTTGAAAAACGGAAAACCCTTTCGTCTAGCGAGTTTTTCATCTTGCGAGGCATTCGAGGCATTCGTCTTGCGGGGCACCACTGTACTGAAATTGGGAAAGCTTAAACCACATTACTGAGAGATGTGTTATATTCTGGATTATGTATGTTTTAACAGATTATGTCTGAATAGGATGAGAGTGTTGGAGATACGTGCAAATGTGTATGTGAATCCGGTCTTGGGTGTTTGATTTTCGTTGTTGTGTATACTGTGTATATACGGACAATGACAATAAATTTATCTAATCTAATCTAATCTAATCTAATCTAATCTAATCTAATCTAATCTAATTACGGTGTGTTTCGTTCTGCAGTGTTCCCCAGTAACTCTTGTGCGATTGGTTAATATTGGTCACAGGGGAGGTATTTTTTTAAATGGCATTCTCCATTTTGTTTGGTGTGAGAAACTTGACGGCGATGGCGCTATCTCCATGAACACTGAAGCAGCAGCAGCACTGGATAACTCTCTCTCTCTCTCGCCAAATGCAGTAGAGGAGAGGCGTGCTAATGTTTCTGTGTGAATGTAAGTGACAGAAAAGATGTAGAGAAGTTGATGTTCTCCCAAAGAAGCAGTAAGGAGAAATCAGCTGGAAGGAAAAAGTGGAAACCTCTCAGAAGGACCTGCATGGCCTAGATGGGTTATGTGCATAAATAAGGCTGAGTGCAAGTACAGTGGTACCTCGGGTTACAGACGCTTCAGGTTACAGACGCTTCAGGTTACAGACTCCACTAACCCAGAAATAGTGCTTCAGGTTAAGAACTTTGCTTCAGGATGAGAACAGAAATTGCTTGGCGGTGGCAGCAGGAGGCCCCATTAGCTAAAGTGGTGCTTCAGGTTAAGAACAGTTTCAGGTTAAGAACGGACCTCCAGAACGAATTAAGTACTTAACCCGAGGTAGCACTGTACTGAAAGAGGGAAAGGCTCAGTTTGCTTGAATGTTGAGGGAAGAAGCTGTAATCTTCTACCAGGAAAAACTCAGCCCATGCTTGGATGTGAATGTAAATACTTTGCATATCTTCTTCTTTAGCTATATGTTCTGCTAGTAAAAGCTTTAGAATACAGTGGTACCTTGGTTTTCGAACACAATCCATTCTGGAAGTCCATTTGACTTCCGAAAAGTTCAAAAACCGAAACATTTACTTCTGGAAGCATTTACTTATGGAAAACTCAATACGGAAGGCATGTGGCACGTTCGACTTCCAAAAAGCGTTCCAAAACTGAAGCAGTTACCACCAGGTTTCTGTGTTCAAAAACCGAAACGTTCGACTTCCGAGACGTTCGAAAACCAAGGCACCACTTTACTTTAACAAGTACCATATTTTTTGCTCTATAAGTCACACCAGACCACAAGACGCACCTAGTTTTTGGAGGAGGAAAACAAGAAAAAAAATATTCTGAATCTCAGAAGCCAGAACAGCAAGAGGGATCGCTGCGCAGTGAAAGCATCAATCCCTCTTGCTGTTCTGGCTTCTGGGATAGCTGCGCAGCCTGCATTCACTCCATAAGACGCACACACATTTCCCCTTACTTTTTGGGAGGGAAAAAGTAAGTCTTATGGAGCAAAAAATACGGTATTTGGACATTGTTTTGATTTCAAGAAAGGAGTCAGTACTGCACATGGCTTCGTAGCTGCAATTTAGCTACTCTGCCAACATGGGTGTCTCAAGGGATGTGAAAAGCTATGCCTGCCGGCTCCTGTGGGGGAGAGGGGGTGTCACTCAGTTCAATGATCACACCCGCTCTCCCCACAGAAGAAGCCCTATGAGGAGTGCCACGCAAGTGACTTGGGCATAGAGACCATGACAGGGGCCCTGGAGAAATAAAAAGCCACAGGCGGCAGCCTCGTTCCTCCAGCAGCTCTTCTAATCCTCCAGATCTTCTAATCCTCAAGGAGAGATTGCTCAGTAGCATCCATCTCCTCCACCCAGGCCTTCTCTTCTGCGCCAGGCATGTGGGGGGTGCTTGAGAAGCAGCACAGTTATTCTGCACCTGCCTCTTGGAAATTTAAGTCCGAGAGGGCAACCAGGCAGGTGCACAGAACATAGCCCACCCCTCAGTTCCCACCAACCCCAGCTAACATGGCTAACAGACCCTCCAAGTTCCCCTATTTTCCAGGGACAGTCCCGGATTTACAGAAGCCATCCTGGTTTCTGATTTGATCCTGGATTGTCCCGCTTTTCCTTAGAACGTCCCTATTTTCATCAGGGAAATGTTGGAAGGTATGGAGTTAATCCGACCCCCGAGTCAAGGAGATAATTAACTATGCAACCTTTATAAGACATCTGAAGGTAGATCTGTAGAGTGGTACCTCGGGTTACATAAGCTTCAGGTTACAGACTCCGCTAACCCAGAAATAGTGCTTCAGGTTAAGAACTTTGCTTCAGGATGAGAACAGAAATCGTGCAGCGGGAGGCCCCATTAGCTAAAGTGGTGCTTCAGGTTAAGAACAGTTTCAGGTTAAGAACGGACCTCCGGAACGAATGAAGTACTTAACCTGAGGTACCACTGTATAGGGAAGGTTTTTATGTTTAATGTTTTATTGTGTTTTTATAAACCCAGTCAGATGGGTGGGGTAATAATAATAATAATAATAATAATAATAATAATAGAATATGATGTCCCTATTTTCTTTGGGGAAATGGTGGAGGCTATGGGCTAATGGTTAGGGGTACTGGGAGTTGTAGTCCAACGTGGTTCATACCACTCTCTTCCTCTGGCATCCATGCCAAACACTCTGCATACCTTCCCATGTTGTGCTGTGAGCAACATGGACAAAGACAAGCTAGGCCTGAACAAAACTGCTGGCACATGGGCTCGTTCCCCACAGAGGTAATTTGCGCAACCCCCAATGGCCTTCCTCCCTGGTTGAATCAGATATGACCAATATGGAGGCAGCCAAACCCTCAAGACAGGATGAAGAACAGGAGGGTGCCTACCTCTGTCAGTGGGGTGTAGGGTTACCAGTGCTGGACTAGGACCTAGGAGACCATTTTCAAATCCGTACTCAGCAACCAAGTTCACTGGTTGGATCAGTCACTATATTTAAGCATAATATACTTCACAGGGTTGTTGTGAGGATAAAATGGGGAGGGGGACATGCCACCTTGAGCTCCTTGGAGGAAAAGTGGGGTATTGTTTACTGTGTGGCACCCCCCAAAAAAAAACTACGGTTGATTCAAAACAAAATAAATTCCTTCCAGTAGCACCTTAAAGACCAACTAAGTCAGTTCTTGGTATGAGCTTTCGTGTGCATGCACACTTACTTCTTCAGATACACTGCATGCACACGAAAGCTCATACCAAGAACTGACTTAGTTGGTCTTTAAGGTGCTACTGGAAGGAATTTGTTTTGTTTTGACTATGGCAGACCAACACGGCTACCTATCTGTAACTGGAACTACGGTTGATTCAGTTTGAATCCTGCAACTTTCAGGTGATAGCGGGTGGGGTGAGGAACAAGAAACTCTGTCCTCTCTACTGACTGGGACCAAGACAGTGTGTTCCTCAGAATTCTGCTAGGCTTCTTTCATTCCCCTTCCAAAATCCTTCAGTAGGATCTTGAAATGTCTGGCCCCACCTGAAGTAATGCAGCATGTTTGTTTAGCAACTGATAATCCTTGCCAGAGGCCATCATGGATTATCTCCAGACGCCACTGGTGGATCAGGCTGTTGCAGATCCTCTGCGGCAAGGAATCCTGTACAGGTGGGATCTTTCCAACAACTGCAAGAAGTCTGAAACATCCTCAGCATCTCCCTGTATTTTAGCAATTGGATCTGTATTTGCATGAACAATGCACCTTTGGACAGAGGAGCTGGCATCCTGGGATTGCCTCTCTTCAAGGCCTTTGTATGCCTGCAGATAATACAAGCAGATGTTCAGATCTCATTAGCCTTATTCAGCCATTCTGCCACCTCCTCTAATTATCCTTGTGTGAGGGGGAAGAGTGGAGGTGAGTCTGGTAATCCCTGCCTCCTCAAGTATGGCTCTGTTACTGCAGCCCCCCTACTCCCCCACCTGTTGGGGGGCTGAACCTTTGCATTAGGGAGACTGTCTTACTTGTGTAGGATCCCTACATAATGGCTTTAAAAGAGGACTGGATCATCATTGGCTACTAACTATGATGATGATGATGATGATGATGATGACTGATTGATTTATACATTTATACAATCAAACATTAAAAACTTCCCTAAACAGGGCTGCCTTCAGATGTCTTCTAAAAGTCAGATACATAGTTGTTTATTTCCTTGACATCTGATGGGAGCGCGTTCTACAGGGCGGGCGCCACCACTGAGAAGGCCCTCTGCCTGGTTCCCTGTAACCTCACATCTCACAGTGAGTGAACCGCCAAAAGGCCCTCGGCGCTGGACCTCACCCTTTTGGCATGTTCTTCTTTGCCTGGTGTTCTCATCTCCATTATGGGCTTCTCTTTTCTCCCTAGTCTGATCTTGGGAACTGTGGGAGGCCCTCCCTGGGAGGAGTCAACCATTAGTAAACCTTGCCTCTTGCCTTGATGGAGGTCCTTCAGGAAACTGCCCTCTTCCCTTTCCAGGGAACAAGAATTTACAGTGAGTAACATTTCTCCATTTTCCCAAACAATTTATTCCCGAATGTGCTTCTTTTCCTCTCTACACCAGCAATTTAAGCAGATTTTTAAAATCTCTATGCTGACTGTACGTGATATCCACTCAAACTGCAATAACTTGTCATGCACTGGCTTCTGAAGAACACTGATTGTGAACTGACCGTGTTTCTTTTTAAATATATCTTTACAATATGCAATAATATGTTTTCACAAAGGATTAGATTGGACAGATAACTGTGATTCTGAAAGAGTGTGTTTGTTTAGCGTCTGTGTGTAGTTCCAGGGCGGCTTCCTCAATGAAAATCCTCCCATAGCTGCTCTTTGTCCTGTAGGTATCTGCAGTCACATTGCAGGCAAAGCAGAAGGTGGCATTGCATAGCAATTTGATTTAAACAAAGCCAAAATGGTCAGTGCTCTTCTTGCAGGGCAAAATAATATAATAAAAAGGGGGTCAATTGCAGATAAATGCAATAATTTCAACATTTCTGAACTCAGCAAAACTGATTTCTCTAGAGCGACTACTCTTGGGAAAGTGGGTTAAACTGGTAGGCTGCCAGGTCTTACAAGACAAAAAAAATCTATATGAAAAATGGAAATGTAGAGAAAATTGAAATGTCCCTTAAGTGTCCCCCCTGCACCCCCAGATCATGACAGAAAATATTCTGAAACCAGTGACTACTGCCTAAGTCTTCTCTCTCTCTCTCTCTCTCTCTCTCTCTCTCTCTCTCTCTCTCTCCCCACACACACACACACACACACTACTTGTCTTTGAAATGGCCTCCATTCCCACCCCAAAGCTGTGCTTTGGCTCCCAGTATGTTTCTGAGCACAATTCAGAGTGTCGGTGCTGACCTTTGAAGCCCTAAACGGCCTCGGTCAAGTATACCTGAAGGAGCATCTCCACCCCCATCGTTCAGCCCGGACACGGAGGTCCAGCACCGAGGGCCGTCTGGCGGTTCCCTCCCTGCGAGAAGTGAAGTTACAGGGAACCAGGCAGAGGGCCTTCTCGGTGGTGGCGCCTGCCCTGAGGAATGCCCTCCCATCAGATGCCAAGGAAATAAACAAATATCTGACTTTTAGAAGACACCTGAAGGCACCCTTCTTTAGGGAAGTTTTTAATGTTTGATGTTTTATTGTGCTTTTAATATTCTGTTGGGAGCTGCCCAGAGTGGCTGGGGATACCCAGCCAGATGGACGGTATATCTATATATCTATATATCTCATTCTGCTTCCCGTCCCAAGTCCCTATGTACCAAGTCCATGACCAGCTGCACAATATTCTCGGTAGCTGGGCCTACAGGCCTCTGGGCAGTCTGAGACCTCTTTGGTTATTTAAATGTATTTATTGCCCACTCATCACCAATAGGTCCAAGGGTGGGTTACTAAATGGGGGCAGGGGGAAACCAGTGTCATAAATAAACAGAATCAAAACAAACCCAAGTTTTTAAAAGCACACATAATATAACATTATTAAAAGAAGGGTAAACAATGAATCGGAATTCCCAGAAGCTTGGTTTAAAAAAAATGCACCTTCGCACGCCTTCTAACCATACTGAGTGTTTGTGCAAGGCACATATCTAAAGCCTGGGTGCCGTGACAAAAAAGGCCAAGGAGATAGAGAGCTGCTGCTTGGCTGTGCTGGATTTGCACTCAGAGCACTGGCTGAACTAAGCAGACGAGCCAGCATGTTGCAGCGCATGTTAGTCAGTGGGTAGGCATGGGAGTCTTGGTCACCAGGCGACGCTGTCCTGCCTTTAGGTCTCATCCTGTTTCTTTCCAGAGGCTAATGGCTGTGCACTTCTGTTGCTGCTCAGCTTTGCCTTCTCTCCTGGAGGAGGAGGAAGAAGAGGCAGGATGGTCCTTGGCAGTGAATTCTTCCTAGATCTGCAGATCTCAGCCCTTTGCTAATCATTTCAGGGCATTGGCAATGGTAGGAGTCTTGCCTTTCCCAAAGAATAAACCTTGGTTACAGCTTGCACTTTGATGCGGGACAAACCACAACCCTAGAAAGACACAGTAAGCTAAACCATGGCTAGCTCACAACCATGGCTAGCTCACAGCAGCAGATGGAAATATGGTGTTCCTTCTGGGAACCCACACACATATTCCCACTAAGCTATGTTTTGGCTGAGAGGTACATGCAAACTTGGTTCTAATGATATAAGGAGCATAGATAGAACCATCTTATTGTCTGGGCATGTAACTTCATGGCTATTTGTAAACTGGCTCTGGAGATGAAGTTTTTTAATTCTTCCATGGTGAGATCACCAACATTCTCAAGCTTAGCATGTCTACGTCTGGTCAGTGCCCAGCAACTACATGCAATGCCCCTTGTGTTCCATGAAGGAAGGTAAAGTCAAGGGACCAATGACCATTAGGTCCAGTCATGACCGACTCTGGGGTTGCAGCGCTCATCTCGCTTTATTGGCCAAGGGAGCCGGTGTACAGCTTCCGGGTCATGTGGCCAGCATGACTAAGCCGCTTCTGGCGAAACAGAGCAGCACACGGAAACGCCGTTTACCTTCCTGCCAGAGTGGTACCTATTGATCTACTTGCACTTTGACGTGCTTTCGAACTGCTAGGTTGGCAGGAGCAGGGACCGAGCAACGGGAGCTTACCCTGTCGCGGGGATTCGAACCGCCAACCTTCTGATCGGCAAGCCCTAGGCTCTGTGTTTTAACCCACAGCGCCACCCGCGTCCCATGAAGGAAGGTAGGCAGGATATAAATGGAAGAAAATGAATAGTAAAATAAAAATTGCAAGTTGTAAGGGACTGCTGCAGGGAGGCAGTGGCTTCCGACAGCCCTGCAGTGTAGCGCATTTTGTTGCAGGACCAAGAACTTACTATCAGATGGCCAAGTTTCCAGCGAGTTCTGTGTCACGTTAAATTCAATGTCCTTAATTAATGCTTCAAACATCTGGCTAGCAAGTATCATAAAGCAATGTGTGTTGTGGGTGTCTATTTTATGAATCTGCAAAGGATTTCACAGCAGTTTAAAACAACGATTTTAAAACAGAATTTAAAATATCAAGATTTTCGTCCTCAAGCAAAGGCGGTTTGTCTTTAAGGCTTGGGAGATAATAAACAGACATCACTGAAGAATCAAGGGGGCTTGGATTCTGCTTGGAGTCCTAGAGTTTAGCACAGGCTTCCTCAGCCTTGGCCCTCCAGATGTTCTGAGACTACAATTCCCATCATCCCTGACTACTGGTCCTGCTAGCTAGGGATCCTGGGAGTTGTAGGCCAAAAACATCTGGAGCGCTGAGGTTGAGGAAGCCTGGTTTAGCATAATATACAGAAGTGTCTTGAAGCTCTGAAAGAAGCAGCGTCCTTCTCTGCCACTCTACACTAAGCTACATTTGCAGCTGGCAACTGGAGCCGTCTCAGGGGAGCTTCCTTATCTGAAATAACTATATAGGTGGAACCTTCTTGTTGAACACAGTACCAGTCAGTTCGTAACTACTGCGTCAGTGGATCATAGCCTTTTCATGCAGTCCCACTGAACATGTGGTATGTGGGTACAGGGCTGGATTAACCGTAAAGCAAAAAAAGTGCCGGGACGCGGGTGGCGCTGTGGGTTAAGGCTTGCTGATCGGAAGGTCGGCGGTTTGAATCCCTGCAACGGGGTGAGCTCCCGTTGCTCGGTCCCAGCTCCTGCCCACCTAGCAGTTCGAAAGCACCGCAAAGTGCAAGTAGATAAATAGGGACCGCTCTCCGGCAGGAAGGCAAACGGCGTTTCCATGTGCTGCTCTGGTTCGCCAGAAGCGGCCTCGTCATGCTGGCCACATGACCCAGAAGCTGTCTGCGGACAAGCGCCGGCTCCCGGCCTATAGAGCGAGATGAGCGCGCAACCCCAGAGTCGGTCACAACTGGACCTAACGGTCAGGGGTACCTTTACCTTTACCTTTAAAAAAAGCGCATGTGCTTAGGGCATCAAGGGAAGGGGTGGGGGCATTCTCCATTGCCGCATCTTTAACCTTAATGGTCACAAATTGCTCAGCTGAGTGTTCATTTTCTCAGTTGAAGTATATTAAAAATCCTAACAGAACAACTATGCATCAAGTCAGGCTGGATGCCTTATCTCTGCTAAGTATAGAAGCAGATGTGTTATGTAAGATTAGTTTGAATGATCTGATCAAAGGCCTTTCAATTAGAAAATGTGGGAGCATTTTTTCAAATGTAAATAAAGGGGAAGTATACAAAAATAAACATCATTTTCCCTCTTACCGTAGGTTTTGTTGCATTTCGAAAAATAAAATTTAATTTTACAGTTTTATTATTGTTTATATTTTGAATTGGGTATTACTGAATTAGATTATATTAGTGTTCCCCTAGGCACTAAAATCTTTTAAGTGTTTAGGACCTCTAAAGGTCTTAATCCGTGTGGGTAGGTGAGGAGGCTCCAGCCCTGACTTACACACATTCTGCTAAATGCTTAAAACAGGTCCCAAAATGTGTACAGCAGTTGTGTGTGCATAGGGACTTTCCATGCTAGAGCAAAGGGAACGCATGAAGGGCTCATGTTTGCCAGGAAACCTGGAGAAAGGCTTCTTGGACGTACAACGAGGCAACATGCAGGGACATCTCCCTGTAGTTTGGGCCCCTCCTCTATTGACACACTGAGATAATAAAACAGCAGTCAAATAATAGCCCTGTGCAAATGACAGCCAAGGGGGCAGGGGCTAGAGAGGAGGAGGTGCAGGTGGCTATGCGCCCCAACTCTCCAGGTTCTGGTGGGTTTCTTTGCGCCAGGCGAGGTTGGGAGATGGGGCCCACAAGTGCAGCCCCACTCCTATTCATGCCATGGTGGCCATCTGCACAGGCCTAAAGAAATGGATATGGAAAAACATGAGAGTCTTTTCTGTTCTCATGAGAGTTCACTTAATTGTTCACTGAATTCTGAGACGTTCCTAGAAGCATTTGCACGCACTGTTGTCACAAAAGGTGGCCTTTTATATTAACCAGAAATCATCTCCTAAACCACTCAGCCTTGTTTCAGTTTGTTGATTTATTCTAAACGTTTTCCTACTTAACCCACTGGAACAGCGATTTAATTCCTCTCTCTCAATAAATAAACTTCAAGTACAACTGGGTGGATTTTTTTTATTTATTTTGCAAAATCCTGCAAGCAAGTATCAACAAAAGAGCACTTAGGTTGGGGCGTGGAATGCCAGAGGGGCTCTGTCAACATCTCTCCAGAGGATACAACTCAGCACTGCTATTTCATCTCCTCCTGAAATGTAGAGGGCCTTTTCCCAGCGCTCAAGCAATCGAGACTAATGCCTCCTTTCCAGATAACACAATTAACAAATGCCAAGCACTAAAACATAAAAACACAAAGGATCTTGGAGAGGCTTCGCAGGGCTTTCCGTTTGTCTTGGACACAATACAGGATCAAGCTAGAAATGTCATGAATGCAATCAATGTGCACTTTTTGCTGTACATAGAACAGCCAAGGGGGAGCCTCAGCAACCGTGGGTGGGGAATGGGGAGTTTAACTCTCTTTTTCCTGTCTCACCATCCTGACAGAAATTTCCTCTCTGATGTGTCTGCCTGCCTGTATTTTAACGGGAGCCACTGGGAGCTCCCCTGGAAATGCAAACAGCTGTTTCAGAGATGAGGATTTTTTGTTGGGCTCCTGGCATAAACAGGGAAGCTGTGGTGCCACACTCCCGCTTCGCACTGTAAACTCACTTTGTTTCCGTGGCTGAGCTTTTATCCCATGTTCACAGGACTGTTACACATGTGTGTCCTGTTCTTTGTTACGAGCTACTACTTTTTGATGTGCTGTTTCTCAAACCAGCTTCACCCTGAGTGGTCTCTTGCCAAGGTGCCAACACTTTTGCCCAGGATAAAGACATCCGCACTCAGTCCGCATTCCCTGGTGTGAACACCAACAGAAAGGAAATAAAGCCAGGCTCATGTGAACAGCTAAGAAAGAAAGAAAAAGCTGTGGGAAAATAACTTCAAGGTAATGTGAACCCACTCAGTTAATTTCTCCCACAATACACACGCCTGAGGTTGCTTAGAATCGCCCTTGGATGCTGTTTACATACATATAGGTAATTAAATGCATGTTAATTGCATTTATGAAATTAACGCCACATCTAGTTTGGCCCACATCGTTATGGATATCATCAAAAGCTACATACAGGATGGACCATGTATAAAAAAGTATGGTGAAAAATATAGTCTGAAGTCCTCTTAATTTGAAATTCTACTGCAAAAGCAAACAATAACAGAAGCCTCCAGTATAAAACAAGATACTTCCCATGCCTGCCTCACCGTTCTAGTATTTTGGCTTAGTTCCCCCCCCCCCCCCGATCCTCTCTGCATAATTCTGTGCTGAATAATCCTTTTATTTGCATAGCTACCTTCAGCTCCAAAAGAGCTGAACTCCTTTTGCTGAAGATGGAAAGAGGGAGATAAATTAGGAGAGACTGATTGTACAGGACATATATACAGTGCCTTCTAAATCGTAATCAGTTGTTTATTGGTTGGCAAACAAATTTCACTATTACAACAAATATTAGTAATGAGGTCATTCAACTTGGCGACCATACAAAATGCATCATAAATAAAAAAAAGGAGAATCTGTGCTGCTAATTTACCCCCTGGGAAGGCCTACATTACTTTATATCTTGTCAAATAAATACATTTCCTGTTAGGAAGGGTTTTTATTTAAAACAACTTAAAAATAGGGTTTTATCTTTTCTTTTTTTTAAATATTTGCTATGAATCAGTCTTTTTTTTTTTTTTGCTTTTCACCACTGCAGTACCAGTTCCTAATTTGGGGACTAGACTTTGACTCCTGCAGAGGCATTGCGGTCGCATGCAGAAGCCCCATTATTTCTCTAATAATATCCAGAGTCCTAGGAAGATACCCTCTGAAGGTCTGTTGCCACAAATGCAGCATCTCAATCGATTGTGCACTGTAAACATAAAGGTTCGTCCAGTTTTCCAATTTGAAAAAGGTCTTGTTGGCAAATTTATAGACTGAATAATGAAATAAAGTGTGTTGGAAAATATATATAATATTTATATATATATTCATATATCTCAGACTACTGAAGTGTGGGTGTGACTGAACTGAGAGATAAAAAGATATTTATAAAGTGAATTACTTTATTTTACCCAGTGAATTCTTTTTAATGGAAAAATGGCCAAAAAAGGATATATGAAAAATCTTGCTCCTACTGGTAGACAAACTTGCAAGACCAGCACAACAGAAAAAAGTTTTGTTTTGTTTTTCCACTACATTAACAGGGACGCAAGTTCTGGCGGAACAAAAAGCAGACTATATGTGCAATGCTAGTATCTGTACATTACATAGGAATTGTTCCATTTTTTTTCCTGCCATTAGAATTATCATCAGTTAATACAGCAAAACATAAAAATATGCCGTGTAGCATACAATTACAGACTCCCTTTCTATTTCGTTAGGTTTTGTTTGCCCCACAGCTAAGTGAGCTGCGGTGAAATCAAGTGGTGAGAGACCAAAAAACTATTATGTGATACAGATTCAGAATAAACAGTTTTGCTATTTTTGCTTCTGTTTTGTGCAGCACTCCAATCTAGATGCATCGTTGCTTCAAATGGCCTTTTGTAAATCAGGTCCTTGGTGATAAGAGACAGAGAGCACCCAAAGATGCTTAAACAAACACAGTATAATTTGAGAAGGCCACACAGTGGACCATTTCCTGCTGCACCCCTTTAATTAGCATACGGAAGTCTTTCTTGGGTGGGGCAACAGAGGCCGGGCTGGGGGGCTGGGGTGAGAGAATCACAGCAGTTAGCATTCTTCCTGGGTGGGCCTACAAATTCCATTAAAAAGGTATGAGAATTGTTTGTTCTTTAGAACAGCATGAAGTAGGAGGACACACAATATTACCACCGCTTTGATTTAACTCCAAACAGTAATCCAGGTGTGGGACGGGGGCAGGAAGGGGGGCATTTGTTTTGTTAAAATGTTTGCTTAATGTTCTATAGACTAGTGACCAAGTGAGCCGGTCCTTTGGAGGTTTCTTCTGACGGGGTCCCATCCTTGTTTGGAGGGACTATAAATCCATCACTGCTGCCTCGCCCCAACTGGTAATAAGTGTGTAGCTGCTGGACATGGTTTCTGGAGCCCAGGTTTGGCATGCTCTTGTAGTACACGTCGTCCGCATCACCACTTTTGGCTGGCGGGGGGTCGGTCTGAGTGCTGGTGGTGACGCTTTCCGCGGTGGGCATGCCGGCCAGAGCAGGCATACTAGTATAAAGAGAGTCCCTTTTGGGGGACTGGAGATCTTCTGTGTGCTCATTGGTTAGCAAAGGGAAAAAACTCTCGCTGTTGTCTTGCGGAATCCGTCGCCGGCTGTAATGGTGAGGCTGGTGGTTCTCTGCAGAGTAAACCCTCGGGGGTAGCAATGGCGCATCGGATTCCTCGTGGATGAGTTCCAAGCCCAGGGCCTCTTCTTGGTTGAAGGAGGTGGCGTCGTCGAGAACGATGGCATCGTCCTCACTCCCGCTGCCTAGGTTGTTGACGAATTTGTTCACCAGATTCCTGTTCTGTTCGTTAGAGCACTCATGGTTGTTCAGGTAGGAAGGTATATAATTGGAAGTGAGTTCTTTCAGGATCTTCTTCTCTAAGGCAGTCTCACTGTGGTTATAGCTACGGTCAATTATTTGCACACAGTTGCTCAGGTACTCGCTGCTGGCAATGCTGTAGCTATTGCCGTGGTTACCATTCAGTGGTAGAGTATCCATGACACTTGTATCCCTGGCATTGTTCAGAAGCCCCTCTGAAAAATATCACACAAGAAAGGTTGACTTGTACCAAAAGGTATATATGCATGGGGTCTTGCTCTAAATGCCTAGCCACCTAAGGAGCAATGCTATACTATTTCGCTACATCATACAATAACCGTGCAAAAAGGAGAGAGAGGGAGAGAAAGAAAGAAAGAGGAAAGGAAAAGGAATACATAAATTGTGGCGTTTGGGGGCAAGGAAAACAGTTTGGATTAAGTCAGGTGTGGCATCGCCTTGCTTGATGCAATGTTACTTTTGAGAAAATTATTGATTTAGTACGGAAATGTAGAGCCTGAGAAAGTGCTTTTTGGAGGGAGGGTGTAAACATAAAATACAAATCACCAGGATAAAATTGAGTTTCTCAGGCTCAGCAACCCTACTGGGGTTAACTGAGTTGCCCAGGTGAGGAATGGTCGCTGCTCAGTGCTGGAGTTTCTGCTTTCCTGATGAAGCTCTCAGCTCTCCGCCCCTCCAGATACAGCTGGGACATAGCCCAGTCTGAAATTCTGCAGAGATGCTGTCAGTCAGCGTAGGTAGTATTGTAGACAGACCAATGACCTGCCTTGGTATTCCAGCTTCCTAGGTTTCTATCAATTACCAATTTAACTTTGTCTCTAGTTTGTTTGTTTCTGCATATAATAAATTATTTTGAATGGGAACTTTTATACCCTTGAAAAATATCTGCAAGCTGTGGCAGAACTAATGTGTTGCAAGATGACTGCTATCTAATTGCTTGTTATCGCTGTTCGAGTTAAATCCAAGATTTAAGATATACAATTGCATCACAAGTTTATTGTATTGCTTTAAGAGTGAAGGTTGACAAGTCACCAAGGAACCTGATAAGATCTCTTACTGCTTTTGATTTATTTATTTCCTGAAATTATACCCAACCCTTTCTCCCCAAAGCAGATGGGAGGATCAGTCTTGGGGAGTGATTCTAAATCATTTCTTCCACACGCATTTCCTGTGTTAAACCACTCACAGTTTCCCCTGGAGGGCAATAAATCAAGGGGAGGGGAATGAATTTGAGAACACAGCCCAGAGTAAGGTTTAAAGAAGCCTGCTCCCATGGCCACCTCCCCAGGCTTAAAATACAATACCTGTGAGAATGTCATGAATCTCTTGACATTTCAGCTACTTTGGCCCTAAAAAGTAGTACTGTATTGCTATTATTATTTTTTTAAATCCTTACCAGCAGAAACTATTGCCACAAATCGGATACATAGCAATCATAACTAGTCCAAAATAATAATGATGATGTGTCACACAGTTCCCTGTTTATTCAGAAGAAAGCCCCACTGTTTTCAATGGGTCATTTTTGCAAGTGTGTCTAGCTAGGACTGTAGCCAGTTAGAAAGTGGGAGCTACTTCCAAGTAAACACCCCAGGATCGAGCTGTGTGGTTGCAATCCTTAGTGCAGTTAGAAGAAAGCAGGTCCCATCAAACTCAGTGAGATTTCTTTATTTTTCTCTTTAATTAACCATGCCTGGGATTATGCTGCATGCAAATGAACAAGTCCCTGGCATCTCAAGATTGCAAAAACAGGACTCTTGGGGCCTCTTGTAATGCAACAAGGCTGGCATTAGTAGACCTTGCTATTCCACTCCCTCTTAATTCTAATCTTGATGTTTCTGTTCGATAGATATTAACTGCAACTATCATTTCATTGTAATACTGAAAACAGTTCATTGAATTTGATATATTTTGTAATAAATTCTTTTTCAGTTTTGTGGTGCTGCATTTTTACGTTTATTATAAGCTGCTCTGGGCATAATCCACCATGGAAAAGTGGCATATAAATAAATTGAATGAAACTGAACATTTGTTATGCAAGGTGCTGTTTTTTTTTTTTTTAAGATTCAGCACGCACTTCACAATATTAATTCTTAAAATGGCCTGGAATTAATGAGCTTGCATAACCAAACTTCATAATCAATTGTGAATGATATATTGAAAGCTGCCTTGAAAGGGTCTGACCCTAAAAGACTTCCTATGCATACATATTAAGGCTACAGTCCTATAATTACTTACCTGAGATAAAGTCCCATTGATTCAGCAAGTCTTATGTCGTAATAAACATGGACAGGACCAACCCTGTTAGTCACTTTAGACTGGTTGTGACTGCTATATATAGAATTGTGTTTAATAGCTGCATTTGTGAATGTGTCATTTTATTTTTGCTGCAACTTCTTGAAGCAACACAATAAAACTGTGATGGTTTAATATCTTATTTTGGAAGATTTAACGCTGACTTCTGTTGGGTTTTGCATTTAATGTATTCTTTTTGGTGCTTGTTTCACTACTGGTAGGTCTGTATAATAAAAGTGTTCCAAGGCTTCATCAGAATCTACATGCAATAACTTAGACATACCCACTGCCGAGGAATAAGAAACCTTTGTTGGTAAGGTTAGTTGTACAAATTTCTAATACATATCATGTATTGGTACAATTATACATTTTTCATACTTGGACTGTAATGAAAACTGGGCTTGATTGCCCCCCGAGTACCAAAATAGTTTGAGGGAAGTTCTTCTACAGGCAACTCAGGGAGCTAATTCTGTGGGGGGAAATCCAAATCTCAAACTCCTTTAAGCTTTGCTATTCAGGTGGGCGTTAAGGCGAAAGAACAACGGGAGGAGAGCAGTGCGAATGAGCCTTCAAAGTGTTTTACAAACCGGGCTGGGTTGCAAGAACTGCTTTAAGCCTCATGTGCGGAAAATGCTCTTAAGACACATGCCAATGGCAGCTTTTGGCTTACAATTTCATGCTGCAGCGCATGGCTGTCGATGTGGCAAGAGGCCCCAGGGGAAAGAAGGAATCTCTTCCACCCAACTTTGGCAATATAAAGGCTGCCATTTCCCCTTCTCTTTTGCCTTACCTATGAGTTCCAATTAGTGCTTGGGAGAGATGGGTATAGTTCATATTTTTTCAAAGGGAGACGGGCTGTTGCTTTGTTGCTCCAGCATGTTCTGCTGCAACCTGGGACTTTTCAACTGAGCACAAAGTAAGGTACCGTATTTTTTGCTCTATAAGGCTCACTTTTTCCCTCCTAAAAAGTAAGGGGAAATGTGTGCGCGTCTTATGGAGTGAATGCAGGCTGCACAGCTATCCCAGAAGCCAGAACAGCAAGAGGGATCGCTGCTTTCGCTGCGCAGCGATCCCTCTTGTTGTTCTGGCTTCTGAGATTCAGAATATTTTTTTTTCTTGTTTTCCTCCTCCAAAAACTAGGTGCGTCTTGTGGTCTGGTGTGTCTTATAGAGCGGAAAATACGGTAAATAGCCTACAAAAGCTTCCTCCTTAAGGAGGTAACATCCTGCAATCAGGACTTTACACCACACCCTCCCTCCCTTCTTTTCCTCTATTAACATTAAGCACGAGGAAGAGTTATTTGAAGCTAAAAAAAACCACCTAGCCCACTGCTTTGTAAACTTCAACTGGTCCTGTTCAAGGCATTAGACTGAGCCAGCCTGCACAACTTAAGAGACAGTCGGGTCGGAAGTGTGGAAAGAGCATTTGCACTGGAGCCATACGGGTGAGATGCTCTAGGGGAGACAATAAGTCAGACATCAGATGCTGGTGATCCACCTGGGCTTCCTTAATTAATATTGTAATCCTTTTGACACACACAAAACATGAGACAGGATTAATGCTTCCACATTGCTCTTCCTGTTAGTTCAGCTGCTTCTGCCAGAGACGGCAGACAAGGCTGAACCAACATTGCCGGATTAGAAAAGCAATTTGTTGACAATTTATTGGCCATTCATATCAGCAAGAAAAACCTTTTTATACACTGTTAGTGTACCTTCTGAAAATACTGAATTCAGTCTGCATCTGTGAGGCAGAACTGCCAGGATGTGTGCTTAGGATTGCAGTTTGGCATTTCTCTGAATTGAAATTTCTCCAAAAGGTCATTTTTATTTTGATACTTAGGTATTTACCAGATGTACATCAAATCTGTGTTTCAGACAGAGAGAAAAGAACAACTCATGGGTAAAAATAGAACAACCATCACAGATGAAGAATGGAGCCATTTATTTTCACAGTATAAATCTCTATCCATCACCGACAGTATTTGAGGGGCAAAACAAGAGGTGGTTGCAAATTCTCGAGAGTGGTCACAGCTCTGCATTAAGACATTGTTCCTTCTTTCTTCTGCTAAGAAGAAAGAATGATTAGCTGCAATATTGTTTTTTTAAAGGAAAATAAATCAATTTTCAATTGCTTTGCATTGAAAATGTTCAGCTCTCATTAAAGATGCCACAGCAACATGAGAAAACAGAATGACTTTGCAGACAAAAAGTGTTTTTAACACAAAAGAAATTTCATTCTCACAATTACACAAAACATAAACACACTGGATGAAAGATAAAATGAAAAAATAGACACAACAGAAGCATCTAATTTCTATCAATATTTATAGAATATGGCTTATTATTCTTGATTTCTGCATTGTGAGAGATGAACTGTTTTAAATATCTACATCATTGATATATGATGCATTAAAAAGTGAACTAAAAAAAATTACATTTGATATGCAATGTTTAGCTTTACTCCCATACTTGTCTCTCTGTAGGGCTCTAAACGACAGCATGAAGAAAAGGAAAGAAAAAACAACAAGTAAGCTTACAGCGACAATAGGAGGAATGTGGTTCAAAAGCAAATTGATGATATGCAGGAAAAGTGTTAACAGAAAGCATTTCAACTTTTGAAGCAAATGACGTTACATTGCGTGGATTAGATATACCTGCTTGACGTATTAGTCACAACATGTTTTATTTACAGTGATAGATGTTTTGGTTTTATAAACCCCGTCCTCAAGATTTCAAAAGCAAAATCAAATCTGAAAATCACCATGCACTAGTTATGCCAGTAAATATCCAAGGCTATTTCCTGAGTTTTCAAACAAGCGCTTTTACTTACTGTCAATTATGGCACCTATGGCTTTGCTTGCATGCTAAACTGCTTGCCTACTTGCCTATGTGAGCACTGCATCTCTCTTGTAAACTCTTCCTTTTCATTCACAGCATTCAAAGTACTAACATTTCAAAAGAGTTATCAAGCTTTATTAGGCCCCAGTACAGAGCCCACTGCAACCAGGACACATCTTGAGCTGGTGGGGAATTTTCTGTGAAAACTACAGTTAGTATGTGAATATGAATATTTTTGATGAATACAAAATGGACCCTTCAGAAATGTTCAAGCTTCAAGACAATTTTATCGCCAACGTTTTTCCTGGGGGACTCCACACTCTTAGACCTCTGCTCTACTTACCCAACCAAATCCATATTCAGTCCAGAGTGAGCCAGGCTTTGCTTCAGCTCAGCCTAGAACCATTAAGAGTCCCATGGCTTTCTGAATGCTGCACTTCTAAGGGAACAAGGGTGAGGCTAAAGTATGATTCTTCCTTCAGCTGCTTAATTCAGATAGGAAATGCCCTTCCTTCCAGAAGAGCAACTTCTAAGGCCCATTTCACAAGTTCAACTTGCAATGCAGTACTTGCCTGGAGGTGGACTGAGCGGTACCAATCCACATGGGAATTTCCTTGTGCAAAGCTGCTGCTTCTCATTCGTGCCAGAATCACCATGTTAACAGCTTCATGTATGTGGAAGGCCAACACATTAGGGAGATTTACTAGCTTTGATGGAGCAGGGAGATTGAAATTTAGGTCCAAGTTTAATAGCGTTAGCATCTGTCAGCGCAGGCTCCAGGTTTGGGAAGGCCCTAGGGTAAGGTGGAGTGCCCCTGCGAGTAAGCCCATCTCCTCCTCACCAACAGGAGGGCCATCTTGGCCCCGCGATTGTGGGTGCCCGGGGCCATGAAAGCCATGCAGCATGCCTGGCCCTGCCGTCAAAATTTGTGGATGCCTGGCCCCTTGATGGGGAATTTTGTGGGGGCTCGGGCATCCAGGGAACTGGCACCTATGCTCACCCACATCCCTTCTGCCCATTCTGGGTCCAATTTCTACAACTGCTGCGAAGCGCAGTGCAGGATGCGGTGAGAATGCTGCTCTGTCCCCACACTCTGTGCCCCACACTTAGATGGGGCATGCATCCCAAGGAGGAGAGAAATCACCTGGCCCTGGAGGCACTAAGGGTGGACAGCGGACCCCCAGCTTTGGCAGGTGCACAGCAATGTCTGCTTCTGGTACTGCCCTGACCCCTAAATACATATGCCAGAGAGCACAGTTGGAAAACTCCCACCATCCTTGAACATTGGTCATGATGGTTGGGGCTGATGGGATTGCCAATTCAACAACAACTTGAAGGCCACAATGCTGTCACAAGCAATTATATCTATACGACATGGCTGGATTATTCCAAAACGGTTTCCCATGTGGAATAGCATCTGCAGGGTTTTATTTTCAAATAGCAGTCCTGACGCAAATGAAAAGGACAACTGAGAGAGAGGGCCTGTTCCACCATGAGGCTTGCTATTGTTCCAGAAAAGGAGTACCTGCCCTCCTTCTGCTTGGGAAAGCTATTCTAAAGGGCAGGTATGAATGAAGTTAAACTGCCCCAGAAAATAAGATCTCTGTACTGCATGTAGTATAGCAGCTGGGTGCCATCTTATGAACACTTCTAGGTCCAGAGATAAACTCTGCAGAGTCTTTCAGGTGGATGTAGTTGGTTTGAAAAACCTTAGGAAGACAAGTCTGGATTTCTGGCCACTTAGCATCACTAGTGACATGTGTTTCCAATGTACCTCTTGGCTCAGATCCTAAGTAGCGAAGTTGTAGGAGACTTGTGCAAGGAGACCTTCAACCTCCTGCATCCCCCCCACCAGCTGCTTCTTGAAGATGTACTCCTGCCTGATTTGGGAAATCTCCTCTTACTCCAGCTGCCCCTCCCCTCCCCATCTCCCAATCCTCCAGGGAGGCTCTTTTTAAAATAAAGCGGGGGTGGGGGTATCATAACCAGGTATGAATGGAAAACTCCCCATGCATGAATTTACTTCTGCTCATTAGGATACAAGCCATTAATATAGCCTCAAATCCTTGTATTTTAGTTTTTAAGTCTAGTTCTCACATGTAGAAAACATAATGGGGACACACACACACACACATACAGAATCTTGTCACTTTTTAATATATTTCAGGTATCAAAAAAAAAAAGAAGAGGATTGCCTGAGGCAAAAGGAATAGAATTTTTGCAGTGCAATGAAGATGAGGGGATGAAACTGATCTCTACAAATGTTTAAATGCCCAGAGTGCTGGAACTTGCAAGTAATGGGAAGAATCACCAGTAAGTTATTTATTTTTGCAGACATATTTACCTTGCTTTTTCAAACAAGTTCCCAGGGCAGCTGCTTTTATCTGACAGGATAGGGTTGACAAAACAACTAAAGACACTGGCAAGTACTGAATTTGTGTACCTCTTTAGCAGTGATTGTTAAAAGACGTACCCATGGAGACAACTCTCAAAAGAATGTCTCTGCCAGAAACATAAGACAACTGCTCATGCTGGAAGGGTGAAGACTCTCAGCCACTTGTTCAGTCACAAATATCACTTCATCAAAGGCAGGTAATGGGAATAGAAGCTAGTTGAAAGCTTCATTCACATTGTATTTTTGAAGGCCACATTTAATGGAACATATGTTAAATACCAGCTATACTGAATTTCAAATATCTATATGTTTGACGGCTCAGTTCTTCAAATATCAAGTGTACCAAAGTCATATGCATAATGTGTGCATTATGTGTTTGTCACTGAACCGCATTACAACACAAACTGTACACGTAAGTATTTACCGTATTTACCGTATTTTTTGCTCTATAAGACTCACTTTTCCCCTCCTAAAAAGTAAGGGGAAATGTGTGTGCGTCTTATGGAGCGAATGCAGGCTGCGCAGCTATCCCAGAAGCCAGAACAGCAAGATGGATTGCTGCTTTCACTGCGCAGCGATCCCTCTTGCTGTTCTGGCTTCTGAGATTCAGAATATTTTTTTCCTTGTTTTCCTCCTCCAAAAACTAGGTGCGTCTTGTGGTCTGGTGCGTCTTATAGAGTGAAAAATATGGTAGCTGAAGTATGAGAATGCAGCAAACACAATCCAAAGAGTTAAGGACCCCATTGCACGGTGCTGTGGCATTATGTGGCTTGAATGAAATGGAGACAAAAATTATAAGGAGGTGTGATGTCTCGCGCTCACCATCTTTCAAATTATGGCAGAGAAGGTATTGCCACATTGTGCTGTTGTGAACCAAGTGACTAACCCTGCAGTCCTATGTCTCCTGGGAGCCCAAGTAAACATTGGCTCTCTCTTTGGGAGGGCAGAGAGGGAGACTCAGGGCCAGATTCTCCCTCCCCATTGCTGTGGCAACCTCTGCAGTCCTGGCCCCACAACCATCAGAGATCTGACCTGAGCAGAGCCATGAACACGATCCATCGCCTTTCCAGTCACCTAACATGCCCTCCAGCCAGGGAATAAAACTATACTAGCCCTGGAGGAGGGGGGGGGGGATGGAAAAATGAAACATTTTTAAAAGGATGGAGGAGTGCAAAAGCACTCTTCTGCCGTGACTCTATATATTAGTTTTGTTTAGTCGTGTCCGACTCTTCATGACCCCATGGACCAGAGCACGCCTATATATATATATGTATTCTAAAGAGTTCTTAGTAAGGCAAATGGAGATCTCAGCGCCAAGCCAATATATATTTTCCTGCTGAGGAAAGATTGTATAAAAAGCCTGCAAGAATGCACGACTGTTGAACTCAGCAGTAGGAAGTGTTGATTTAACTTGAAAGACAGTTTCTTTGACAACAATGATCTACAGCGAGCACTATCAGAGGGGATGGTGTTATTTTCTGTTGGTTTTCTTTAGAGAGCTGTTCATTTTCTCTCCAAAGCAATTTTATGGAAAAGAAAAGGAAAAAAACTGAACATGGCAAAAATGAGGAAAGCGATAGTGAGCTTGATGAGGAGCAGCCAACATGTATGGTTTGTCTGAAAGAAAGTAGCTTAAAATAATTGAGTCCTAGCACAATGGAAAGAAATGCACACCGCTTCATATAGTAAGTGCTCTAGCTGGTCCTACATTCTGCAAAGGTAAGGGGTCCTCCAGACTTCCTTTCGTGCCACATTTAAAGCACTGAGTTCGAGTGCTGGAGGTGGGGGGGCCTGGAGCTGTCCCCACAAAAACCTGCTCTTTACCACTGAATTGGAGCAAATTCTAACCCATGGGAAATCAGAACTGCGCTTTAAAGTGTGGACCTGTGTCTAGAAAGCATGGGGCAAAAGTGTGGATGACCCCTAAGTCATAGATAACCTGCTATAATAGCCCATGATCTTTTTTGTGGCACAGCGATAATCTGTTGCAAAACATCTTAGAAAGAAGAAATTGTAACATCTCTCTCCCAGGTAGACTCAAGTAGACCTGATCACCTTTGATGCTTTTGCTGCTGGGCAAGGGACTTTGCCAGGTATTAGTGGTAGATTCTCCACGAAGCCTAAGCTATTTGAAACTATTTTGCCTTGGTCCCAAATCAATCAAGTCTGGGTAACCTTGCCAGAAATCACTTCCTTTAACTACTCTACTGTTGCCAGAGAAGAAAATTCCGCTACTGCTTTGTATATTTCCTAGCATCTTGGCTTCAAAAGCATTCTGCTGCTTCCCCAGGAAAACCAGCTATTTACGGCTGAATTAGACCAAACGTCAATTGGGTTTTATGCAGGCAGAATGGAAAAGGGAAAAGGGATGGTGAGGGAACAGGAGAAGAGTCAACTTTGGGGATGTGTTCTTAAAGTCACAAAGTTCTTATAAGGACTAGCTGAGATGGAAACACTTCAGGGAGGAGTCAAAAGGCTTTCAGAGGAGGCAGTGGAGTTGCCCAACTCCCTTTTCCAGCAGAGCCAACATTTTGCTGCATTTTCTAAAAAATGAGAGAGAGAAACCTGAAAAAATTCTGATCTCATATCCATTGGTTCCTTGAAGATCTTATGCGAAGACTCTGTTACCTAGACTAAATTATTTAAATGCTACACACACTTTGCTCCGTTTGGGATTTTGGCTACAGTGTTAGACCCGGGCAGTTCCCAGCAGTGAGAATTGTTCCCCACCTTAACACAGGAACTAAATCCCCACCCCTCTCATTTATGCTCTTGCAAGGACTTACTACTCACTGGACACAGGGAAACAGATTGCAGAGATGTTCAGAGACTGGTCACGAGGTGCTAAGACTGCACAGATCCATATGCCATGAATTACGATGGCTGAGATGAAAGATATAGTATGGGAACTCACATCGGCTTGGAAAGTGTCTTGGATGAGAGTAACTTATAACCTTTCATAATACAATATGCATAAACAAATTGGATGATAAATTAAATGTGTTCAGGGTTTTGGAAAACCCTTTGGCTTGTTTCATAGAATCATAGAACTGTAAGGAACTCCAACTTTCTGCAATGCAAGAATCTGCAGCTGCCCCTGGGTGGGCTCGAACCACCAACCTTCTGGTTAACAGCCAGATGCTTAAAAGCTTAAAGCAGACTCAGAGGCAATAGCTGGACCACCTTACATTGGGTTGCAACGTTTCCCACCCTCATGAGGTTTCTTCAGAATTTCAACTGAAAAATTCTCATGGAAATGGAACAGACTTAAGTCTCCAACTCAGCCAATGCAGCCACCCTTAGGTGACTGTTTTCCTTGCCATCTTTCTGGTTGGGCTGCTAATCTCTTCTTTCAAGGGCTGCCAATCTTTAGGCATTTGGCAACTGTGTCCTGTCCTGTACAGCTATGACCCCTTTTACTACTTACAAGCTAGCAAGGAAGGCCCAGCAGATATACTATATGCCTGCAGGAAGGACTTTCATCCTCTCCACCTTCATTGCTCTGCAAAAGTTCTACTCCTTCTGCCTCAGTCATCTAATAATTAGTTATACCTGAAATAAAAATACATATACTTTAAAATATGACAGAGTTATGAAACGAAACCCTTCTTTTGAAATAAACATCCAGACTTTTGCCTGCCTTGACTAGGAAAGATATGCAGGAAGAACCTAACTTTTTACATTTTTAGTGTGAAAGGCAGAAGGGCTTAAAATCCTCACAATCAGTAACCCTGTTGAAAAAATCTTTTAAAAGCAAGAAGGAATACTGTGAATATGCAGAAAGAATGCAAGGTATTAATGTTTCTTGATTAAGACAAACAAAAATCTGATGCATTATGTATGATCACCCCACGCACCCCAATGATTACATTGGAATGCAGTTTCAGAACAACCAGAACCATTGTGTACAAGACCTTTCTAATTCTTGCTTTGTTTGTTTTAAGCACATAATGGAGCTTGTCCTTTATTTCAGGCTATTTTGAAAATCCACACAAAGGACATGTTTCATTTCCCCATATTGATGTGTATTGAAACAAAGTTCCCTGCTGCTCTATGGGCCCAGGCACAGTGAGCTCAGATTTCAGGGGCGTGAAGGTAGCAATATTGACAGGACAATAATCTGGGATTGGAATGGCCACAACTTTTATTGATTTAGTAGGCTTTGGAATAGGCATCAGGCAAGTATCCTAATTCAGCCTAGCTTGGTTGCTGGCTGATTGCTCCATTAGTCTTGATCCTGGTTTAAAGGTACAGTCATACCTCGGGTTGAATGCGCTTCAGGTTGAGTGCGCTTGAGTTGCGCTCCGTGGCAACCTGGAAGTAATGGAGCGTGTTACTTCCAGGTTTTGCTGCTTGCACATGCACAGACACCCAAAATGACGTCACGTGCATGCGCAGAAGCAGCGAAAAGCGACGCACGTATGCGCAGACGTCCCATTGCTAGTTACATTTGCTTCTGGATGCGAACGGGGCTCCAGAACGAATCCCGTTCATATCCAGAGGATTCCACTGTATTCCCTGCTGATGCAGTTCAAATGGGGGCGATTCCACCATAAAAGTTGGAGTTTTATGGTCCGTTAGCCCCCATCTGGGCCTTTGGACAAAACTTTCCTCCTGGATCTTTTTACTGGGATACCCTGAACCTTTGTTTCAATTTTGACTAAAGATCCAACCCAATGTCTTTTTTGCTAAAAGTTGTGACAATTGCTATGAGGTAGGCAAAAGGCCTAATGTTTCTGCAGAAAAATACCTCCCTGGCCCAGAATATGGCGACCAAATAATTCTACAGCAAGGTCGCGCAAGCACTGTCAACATAACTTCGGAGAATGCGAAGACATACAGGGTGGGCAGCTGGGACAACCGTTGCCAACTGCGCTGCCCACTTGCAGCGCAGCCGTAATATATGACCTGGAGGCGGATCTGCGTGGAGACAGGCTCCTCCAGCTCCACCTGTGAATCAATGCCTCCTAGATCGGCCCTGACTGGCTCCTTTCAATTCAAAATTTGGGTGGGAAGTCCCTGAAATCTCTGCAACCAGCTGAAGCAGAAGGTGCTGCCAGGGGTCGCACAGCAGAGAATGCCCTCTGCCGCTGCCAGAGATACAACAAGCAGCCTTTTTGGTCTTAATGTTTTCCTCACAATGGTCAGAACACATTTCTCCACAGTTTTAGGGCTTCCATTTTGGTTTTACTTATTTCATTATTTAGATTTAGAGTCCATGATGCCCTGAGAGCTTTCCCTGTTTCTTTCTTAATTTCCAAGTGCCTCCTTCTCTATGGATGTGTAAAAAGCTAATGCACTATCCAAGCCTTTCGTGGCAGGAGTGTGACCTGGCCTCCTCTTCCTCCTCTTTGCAGCATCTCTGTATGGGAGAGAGGCTTTCTCCTTCCTGCCAGGAGCACTTCTTCTGGTCAGGGGAATTTCCCTCGGCTGGGTCACTGTTCTAAAACCAAATGCTTCAGGTGGACTCTAAGGTAGGTAAAGGTAAAGGGACCCCTGACCATTAGGTCCAGTTGTGGCCGACTCTGGGGTTGTGGCGCTCATCTCGCTTTATTGGCCAAGGGAGCCGGCATACAGCTCATGTGGTCATGTGGCCAGCAGGACTAAGCCGCTTCTGGCGAACCAGAGCAGCACACGGAAACGCCGTTTACCTTTCTGCCGGAGCGGTACCTATTTATCTACTTGCACTTTGACGTGCTTTTGAACTGCTAGGTTGGCAGGAGCAGGGACTGAGCAATGGGAGCTCACTCCATTGAGCTCATCCCGTCGTGGGGATTCGAACCGCTGACCTTCTGATTGGCAAGTCCTAGGCTCTGTGGTTTAACCCACAGCGCCACCCGCGTCCCTATAGCAGACATAGCCACATGGAATAAATCAAAGCAAAACAAACAAATCCCGCCCATGAAAAGGGGAAAGAAAGAAACACACCGGCTCAATAACCAATTGGGAGAAGCAGGGAATATTCCTTCCTGGCCTCCTATACAGAGCAATGATGCTTCTCTGCCCCAAAGGAAATGGCAAAGGCAAAGGAGAAGGACACTGGTTTCCTGCCAAGTCCAGCTAGTTGCCAGGGTGGGAAACAGACTATGGAAAACTTTGTTCCCATTTGCAGGCATCCCTCCACTTGCTCACGATCAATACGAAATAATAATAATTTTTTATTTGTATCCCACCCTTCCCAGTTCAGAAAACCGGGCTCAGGGCGGCTAACAACAAAATTAAAACACTTGATTGTAATACAACATAGAAGCAGCAGAAAATACAATATAAAAACATGAATAACAATAAAATTCAGAGTTCAAAAATCAATTTGGGGGAAATCCATCCAATAAGCGTTAGATAGTCACCAGGGCTAGCTGGCTGAATTGGTCCTACTTGGGCCAGCGAGGAGATCAGGGGAGAATTAGCTGTGGGGTCTCAGAGCGGGTAATCTTCATATAAGGTAGGGAAGAGAAGGGAAATAAAAGATCAGGCTGAATTCAAATTAAAGGCCAGGCAGAATAGCTCTGTCTTACAGGCCTGACGGAAGGAGGTTAAATCCTGAAGGGCCCTGGTCTCATGGGACAGAGCATTCCACCAGGTTGGAGCCATCAACTTGCATGTGACTGTGTATACGTGTGGTACCAGGAAATAAACCATTTTTACGCTGCTCAGCCTCCCCGCCTAACAGCTGACACACGGGGTTAGTGCTGCTGCAGCAGCAGCAGATATCTAGCGCATTCTCCAGCTGGCCCCAGAGCTTCAATTCCAGTTGTGGATATTTTTCGTACAGTATTTTTGATCTGGACTGCAGAAAGGGTGTTTAAATGAGCTTAAAGAAGCCAAAATTCCCCTGCTACTTTTCCTGAACATCTGTGCCTGCTGGATTCCACAGGAGATTTCACTACCAATGCTGTAATTTCCAAGTTTTGGAAATAATGCTCCTACTCGGGCACAGAAAAATGACACTCTTTTGGTACAAAATGTATCCTGTTGACCAGTGTCTCCCATTATATCCTCTCAAATTCTTCTCCCAAGAGTTGTAGTTTAATCGCTTATTTAAAGAATGGCAGCAAAACATTTTAATTCTTCTTGCCCACCACGATAAAGCCTTTACATTTTCCAATACTGAGCTTTGTTCTGCTGCTAACTGTCCAGCTCTTCCTCTTGAAAACAATGGAGGCTTTCGCTTATCTCCACACTGTGTACACAGAGTTGCCCAGAGCTTGTAGTCCCGGATTACCTTAACATCTCAGTGCACCATTGTATGGAATCTAATCTTATAACATTTAAAGTATGCTTTTTAAAAGTAAATGCATACAGATATCTTGATGGCTTTTTCTAGTCCACAATTCTTTCTTTTTTTCTTATAAGAATAAAATTGTGGCATAAATTCTATTGTTGAAGAAGCACACACTCTCTCTCTCTGTGTGTGCTGCCTCTGTTTGCTAAACTAGGTAGGTAAAGGGATCCCTGACATTATGTCCAGTTGTGACCAACTCTGGGGTTGCAGCGCTCATCTCGCTTTACTGGCCGAGGGAGCCGGCGTACAGCTTCCGGGTCACGTGGCCAGCACGACTAAGCCGCTTCTGGAGAACCAGAGCAGTGCATGGAAACACCATTTACCTTCCCGCCAGAGTGGTACCTATTTATCTACTTGCACTTTGACGTGCTTTCGAACTGCTAGGTTGGCAGGAGCAGGGACCGAGCAACGGGAGCTCACCCAGTCACGGGGATTCGAACCGCCGGACCTCCTGATCAGCAAGTCCTAGGCTCTGTGGTTTAACCCACAGCGCCACTCGCGTCCCGTTTGCTAAACTAGCTTGTTTCTAAATCCCTAAGCTTACCTTGAAAGGAGTTGAGGTTTTGGGTGCTTTCAGATGCGATGACACTTGAAAAGTGCCTGATTTACTGCTGCCCAAGGCTCCAACCGAACCTTACTTTTGGGAAGCTAGAGGCAACAGGTGGTATTCAACTAAGGACTCAACTACATTGGTAAAGATACTGCGCTTTATATGCATTACAACTCCGTGACACAGATGGCACTGTGGAGTCCCGTTTTTTGTCTACGGGATTTCCCTGTATGAAGTTTACAACGCATTTAACTGAATCGTTTCTGTGATGTGTCCTAAGTTTCACCCAGAGCAAACCCATCAAAATTAATTGCTCTCTCTCTAGGAACTTCATTACCTCCCAGTTTTGATTGGCTATGTGGCAACAATGACACCATCACATTGCACAGGCAATGCGCTATTATGATTACTTAAAGAAGAATGAATCAAAATGGCACAGGAACAGGGGGCCAGGGAGGGACAGTGACACAGACAATCATGAAGGGTTTTCCCCAAAGGAGGTTTTCATATCGACCCACCCTGAAAGGCTACTCAGAATGAATCAGGAAAATACAGCATATTCTTCAATGAATTTTGACAGACTGAATAATTAGAAAATATGCATAATAAAAATGACATGAAATGTCTGTTGATTCAGAAAGATTCCTGAGGTTATTTTTCTGCAGTTTAAAAAGGTAAAGGGACCCCTGACCGTTAGGTCCAGTAGTGACCGACTCTGGGGTTGCAGTGCTCATCTCGCTTTATTGGCCGAGGGAGCCGGCATACAGCTTCCGGGTCATGTGGCCAGCATGACTAAGCCACTTCTGGCGAACCAGAACAGCGCACGGAAACGCCGTTTAGCTTCCTGCCGGAGCGGTACCTGTTTATCTACTTGCACTTTGACGTGCTTTCGAACTGCTAAGTTGGCAGGAGCAGGGACTGAGCAACAGGAGCTCACCCCGTTGCGGGGATTCGAACCGCCGACCTTCTGATCGGCAAGTCCTAGGCTCTGTGGTTTAACCCACAGCGCCACCCGCGTCCTTTCTGCAGTTTACTGGGTTAGAATTAACAGAAATAGTTGAAGCAGCTTTTTAATCTCTTAAATTGGCTGTTCTTTTAATTAAATAAGAATGGAAAGCAAGATGGGATCTATCTTGTTCTAGCAGCCAGTATGCTTTTTTCTGGTCTAACCTTGCAGCTTAACTTTCACACAGGTGAACAATGATGAAGATGAGGGAAGGGAAGAGAAGGAGGTCTGTATTGGGGGGGGGAGAATATGCTTACTTCAGTATGTAGACCTGGAATATGAGAGAACATGCATATGGTTTCTGGGTATAACCCACTGAGATCCACACACACGCTTCTCTAGCAAACTATGCTCTTCCTCTTGGCCAATTCATATTGCCATAGACTTTGTTAGATACATGTGTGGTGAAGTGATGGTCTGAGCATTTCATACACCCACATATCCCCAAGTGGCCATGGAACAAATCAGGGTCTGGTCGTCTTCTCAGACGACTCCTGTTTCATGAATCTACTCAACCTGTGTAGGCTAAAACCCAGCATGGATTACAAATAATAAGCCGGAAAATGATTGCGTGAGTCATGCCAAGCTGATCTGGGCTGCAGCAGTGCCCTTGAGACCCTGCAGAGTTCTCTCATGGTTCATTACTTTATCAGTTCTATCATTCAAAATAAACTGCCATGACGCCTAGCATGACAGCTGCTTTGTGAGTAATTCAGCTCATCCATGGCCAGAGCCAAAAAGAAAAGATGGCTTGTGAGATAATGGGTGAAGAATTTTAGCTGAGTTTTGTCAGGCTGCAGGTCAGGTTAGTATAGGCCAGGTTTCAGTGATGTCTAATAAGTATAATGGCTCACTACTCTTACCTCATTATCAGATAACATTTTATACATGATAACAAATGGACAAAATCCTCGACTGTTCATGGTAACACAGCAAAGCATACTGAGGCAAGCTATCAAATGCCAATGGTTAGTATAGAATTCCATTACATGAAATGTATTTGCATCTGAAATAGGTGGATGTGAAGCAACGTGATATAAAATAAGCAATTGCTTCATTCAAAAAGCACACAGTTCTCATCAGGGATTAAAATGGAACAAACAGTAACACTGTTCACTTTGTTCCCAGGGGACTGTGTGCTGTTTTTATTTACAATTTGGGTTCCAGTTAAAAACAGAGAGTATGGCCAATGAGATCAATGGAGCATGGTGCAAATCAATGTAGAGGAATCTCTGGCATAGATACTGATATTTGAAATGAAAGATCTTGTCAAAGGGCTGGAGCCAGGCTAAGTTGAATGCAGGTCCCTATGAAGTCAATGGGATGAGATAGTCAAGACTTGAGCTCTGCTGTGAAATCTGTGTAACTAACTTACCGGTAGCTTGGTTCTCACTATAATATAATATAAAGTAATTTTAAAAATTGTATCTTGCCATAGCTACCAGAGAACATTTGTGCATCAGAAATGAAATTTTATTTCTTCCAGTTTTATGGGGGATACAGAATTCTCAATATTATTATCCAGTATAGAAAGTTACTTTTTGAGACTAAAAGGTAAATTTTGACATGATTAATGCTTCATATTAAGAAAAAAATTCTTTCACTGTTTATGATGGGTAAGTACCAGAGCAGTTTATGTGCTATATTAGCATTTTAATGTAACTAAATGCATTGCTTATATGAATAAAAAGTGCTATATGAAAAAATTGCAAAAGAAGTAGAATATCAAATAACATTTCATCTCTAGGAATGAAATGCTAATAAGACCATTCAGCATTTCATACTAGAAGGCTATATTATCCAAAGAGGTGCTGTTTACACCTGTATTATCTTTGTGTAAAGAGATTGTCATGGCCAAAATCTCAGATAGTCATGTCAGATAAACTTCTCTGGCTTTACTGGTAAGATCTTTGTATTCTTATGCCAACTTCTTTGATTGCAGAATTCTACTTGACCCATCTGGAATGATACGCTGTGACTTCAGTCCTACTAAAGATGACTGCACTTAAGTCCTATTAAAACCAGCAGAACAATTTTGTTGTGACCACAGTAAGTCTCACTTATTTCAATGCGGATTAAACCAACTAATTAGTTGGCCTGGGGCTTTTATTACTACTGCTAAATAGCTAACTGCTGCTACTGCTGTTGTTTTTAAACAGCAGTTGGGGGTATAATCTTTACTGGCCCAATCCTGCTCTGAATTTCAAAACTCAACAATAGCTTTGGCGTTTTTTAGCATTAAAAGGCTATTTTGATATCACTTACCTTGGACAGCGCTCCTGTTTCTCAAATGAATGTTTGACAAACAGATATACAAGAGATAAATGGATACAAGTGACCAAACACAACACTGAAAATATTAAAACAAAAGTTCATACACATCTGAATAGATCTGACTGATGGGTGTCTTTCAAAATTAATTTAGATCCGTTCAAGAAAAAAGCCTGGGGAAAATGGAAAAATGTTCTGAAATGGGTAGGGAAATAATTATTTGTGCTCAAAAATAAAGGGGAGGAAAGAAAAAGAAAGAAAGAAAAAATGTGCCTATAAAAGCCACATAAAATGGGACTCTCACTAGAAAAATGAGAGAAACTCCACCACACCTGGTGTGTTGTACATGCTGATAGAAGGGTTGTTATAGACGGCCGATTCCCCGAGCAATGTGTTATAAGGGTTGTTAGTGCCATGAGGACGAAGGAGAGCATTGGTTATAAGATGGTTAGCCATGGCTCCTGGAGCAGCCCAATAGGAAGACAGAGAAAAAAAGCAAAAAAAGGTCAATCAGGCAAATATGATTAAAAAAAGAAAACATTCAGACTGACAACAATTTCAACAGTCCCGATTAAAAACAGCCAGCTACTTCGACTGGGAAGCTAAATGCCACCAAAGCACAGATGTCACTGAGAATGCAAACAGAAAAGGATGGGAGGGATGCTAAACCAACCATTCAGGATGTCCCCAACCAACTGCTTAGAGTGTAAATGGAAGAGACACTCAGCATGTTTGCCACATAAAAAAAGGATGATGATCACTCTAAAGGAAAGGCCAAACAAATATGATGAGTGTAACTTAAAATAAAATGGCACATTTAACACCCACTAGAGTGAGTCATGGGTTTCCTCCAGATTTTGGGCTCCGCTGCAACACTCCCAATACAGACTGCTCTTTATTCACTTTTGGAACAGTTTACTGACAACGCAACATATAATGAAGAAGAAGAAGAAGAAGAAGAGTTTGGATTTGGTATCCCGCTTTATCACTACCCGAAGGAGTCTCAAAGCAGCTAACATTCTCCTTTCCCTTCCTCCCCACAACAAACACTCTGTGAGGTGAGTGGGGCTGAGAGACTTCAGAGAAGTGTGACTGGCCCAAGGTCACCCAGCAGCTGCAGGTGGAGGAGCAGGGAAGCGAACCCGGTTCACCAGATTACGAGTCCACCGCTCTTAACCACTACACCACACCACATGTCTTTATATATAATGTGATATGATTCATATTTACTTCTATGAGAGGGGGGGTCACCCCTGGGACAGGATGTACCCTTAGAAAGCACTTTGTAATGACAGACAATGTAAAATTTAGATGTACAGTATACAAAACTGGGAGTCAATACTCAGATATTATGGTATCCCCTTCCCATTTATAGTTCCTCGTTTTTTACAAGCACAACCTTCAAACTGGTAAGTGGCCAAATCAGCGTTCATTTTCCATACAAGAAAGTTAGGTCGGGGTGAGGGGATCTAGACCCTTGACATAAAGTCCACTAGTACGGAAGTTCTTTATAGTGTAATTCATAAAGACCAAGAATAGCAAAATAAATAAGTCTATACAAACTAGTGTTAAAAGAAGATTGACATGAACAAGGGAAGTGCAGAAATAAGGATCCTTCTGAAAGCAGCCACAGGTCCCATAGGGATGGTAAAAAATTCTGGGGAGGATTTCCAGACAGAGATGGAGAGACTATAGTTTCTCAAGTACTTCATTTTTTTCTATGTCTTGGCAGCAAGGAGTGATATAAAAAGACTAGGAAAGAATTGCTGAAAAACTGTGATAATGAAAGAGGACTATTTTTTTGTGCTGGTACCCACAATAATAATACAGGGACATTTGCAACAATTACTTAAAGACACAGTCCAACCACCAACTACTGTGATCTGGTAGAGCTTTTATTCATTCTGATGGGGCTTGCATAGGATAATGCCCAGTTAGATTCTGCCCTAAGACAGAAACCCAAAACATTTCGGAGAGAAAAAAGAGAAAGAAAGAAAGAAAGAAAGAAAGAAAGAAAGAAAGAGGGAGGGAGGAGTGGGCGTACGATCAGATGGGGCTTGCTAAGGGTCAGTGCTCCATGGGGAAAAGGGCCTTGCGACACAACAGGCCCACAGAGCTCAGTGATAGTTTCTAAAACATGAATATTATTGTACCAGCTAGGAGCTGCAGAAAAGCGATTTCTGCCTGATGACATCCTTATGTTGTTAACACAAATTGGTGCATAACTGATAGGATTAGATACTGTTGATACCAAACTACACAGCTGGCTCCCATGTGAGACTTAATGCAAATTGAAAAGGAAAAGGAAAAAGGAAACCATACATCCACATATGTATCTTGTTTAATCTCTCCAGCTAATCTACGCTGTTGTGTTAATTTTTCTGCTACAGCTGTTTGCCATACCTTGTGATACGTGAGCCACAATTAATAGCTGTACTATAAAATCTTTTTGAACAACCTGTTCGTTGTTCTCTAAAAATAATAACACCAAGAGAGGCTCTTGCTGAATTGCCTGTTGAACAATGTCGCCAATGGTAGTCAAAATCATATTCCATTTTTTAAAAAATATACCACATTCCCACCACAGGTGAATCAATGACCTCTGTGCCTATCATTACCTTGAGCGCAACAGAGACATTCTCAGAGACACTCAACAGGAGTAAGACGCATGTGTGTATCAACTTTAACATGACCTCCCAGGTTGTCGCAGAAATAGTTTTCAGGTGAAGCTGAACTACATAGGAGTTCCACTCAGTCTCTGTTAATTTTGTCTCTAGATCCACTTCCCAAGCTAGCTTTAGTCATCTGCCATTTTCAAGAGAATTTTAGCTGCAACCTTGTTCCTTTAGAGAATCTGCCTTGTTCGCCTTCTTGTAGAGAGTAAGAGAATTGGGGCAGATCCTCTGGTCAGACCTCACCTGGAGTACTGTGTCCAGTTCTGGGCACCACAGTTCAAGAAGGACACTGACAAACTGGAACGTGTCCAGAGGAGGGCAACCAAAATGGTCAAAGGCCTGGAAACGATGCCTTATGAGGAACGGCTAAGGGAGCTGGGCATGTTTAGCCTGGAGAAGAGGAGGTTAAGGGGTGATATGATAGCCATGTTCAAATATATAAAAGGATGTCACATAGAGGAGGGAGAAAGGTTGTTTTCTGCTGCTCCAGAGAAGCGGACACGGAGCAATGGCTCCAAACTACAAGAAAGAAGATTCCACCTAAACATTAGGAAGAACTTCCTGACAGTAAGAGCTGTTTGACAGTGGAATTTGCTGCCAAGGAGTGTGGTGGAGTCTCCTTCTTTGGAGGTCTTGAAGCAGAGGCTTGACAACCATATGTCAGGAGTGCTCTGATGGTGTTTCCTGCTTGGCAGGGGGTTGGACTCGATGGCCCTTGTGGTCTCTTCCAACTCTATGATTCTATGAGATCCTCCTTTCTCAAAGGAGTCATGACAAAAACCCGGCTTGAGTTCTTTAAAACCAGCTAACTTTTAAGCTAGAGAAGAGCAGCTCCAGTTTTTCCTCAGTAAGATTCTGTACTCTCCAATTTCCTCTACTTTTCTAGTATCTAAATTGTGTATATTTATCACAAGTCTACAAAGTGAGGATGCTCCAAAAATGATAGGAGCGGTTGTGATTTTGGCTTCATTTTCTCTATACTAACTGGTTGAAAAGTAACAAAAAGCAAATCCGTAACTCTCAAGGAAGAGTATAGCAAGGAGTGTTGGGCTAGAAAATGAAAAATAAAATAAAATAAAAAACATCCTGTCAATCAATGCTGGGCCTAAGAATTCCCCTAGTGGTTTATATGCTTAACAGACAAGGTTCAAAGAGCTGTAATGTGGAATATGCCAAGAGAAAGCTCAAGAGCTGCAAGTCAGTCACCCTTCTTACCATCCAAGTTACAACTGCTTATTTATTTTATGTCCCGCTTCATCCCCAACACTCTGAACAACTTTGCACAATACTTTAAAAGTTACACTAAAAAGGGTGAAAATGTACATTGTTCTGCCTAAGCATTTTATGAAGACTAGCAAAACAGCTCATGCAGGCTGCGATTGAGATGAAACAGATGGCAGTTGAACTTGCTATGTGTGTTCACATTTGGACGTGAACTGGGCCAGTGTCTGGGGCCAGGTCCCCCTTTGCTGTTTCTCTGATTGTGGTGGCAGAGTTATTGCTGGGAAGGAGGGATTAGAATGGGAAGCCATAGCACACAGGTAGGCAATGCGGGGATCTCCAAATGATGTAAGACTACAATTGTCATTAGCCATGCTGGCAGGAGATGATGGAAGATGGAGTCAAACAAAACATGGAGAGACCATGTTGGCTACCCCTGTGCTATGGCAGTTTTGGGATCCTAGGTTTACAGCCAAAGATTTGTCAGGGTATTACGAATCAATACGCCTTCTCCAACCCCAATTTTTGTGTCTCTTTCACTCTCCTCTTATTACTCAAGACCTACCTGACAAATCCCCTTTTCTCTAGGCTCCTCTACTCCCTCATACCAGCTTCCATCTTAGTCCAGGCCTTCTCCTTCCATAGACCTTTCTTCCTCCCCTGACCCTATCTAGAAGCAGAATAGTTTAACGACTGAGAGTCATAACTGGCTACCCCATAGTCATGGCCAGAGTCTTCATCATCACTGAAACCCCTGGAATAAAGAGCGAAAGCACCAACTTTGAAGTCAAATAGGATGGCCACAATTTTATCAACGATGATTAAGGGTCTGCAGTTGGATGAGGAAACCTGAAGAACTCTAATGCACATTTGCATATCACACAAAAAGATTAGGAGGCACAATGATTTGGGACAGCTACAGAAAATAGGGACTGGCTGTGTGTCATTGACTCATTGGGGACGTCAAACCACCTGACATTGCAACAAGAAAGAAGGAGATCCCACACAGGTAAGTGTTTGAGGTTGACTTTATTGGTTTGCCCATTACCTCACTGGATTGCCTAGTGGTTAATGCAAGCAGCAAACAGGTCAGGGCAAAGAGTCTATATGGCTCCCTGAATGTCACTTCCTCATAGCTCTTTTTCTGTGGGTTCCATTTCGTGCTTTTCTGCCCACTCCTGGTGTTCCCCGCTTTTCCACGGCTTCTGTCTTCTGATGTCCCAGCTTTGATGTAGAAGTGGAGTGAGTGGACAAGCTCTACCAGGCGCTGTGCGGAGCATGAGTAACTCCTCTGGGAAAAGCTCTTGAACTGAAGATACATGGACAAGAGTTGAAGTCAGGCTGTGTTTCCGTAGATTCAACTTCCCTAGCTGCGACCACCGCCTCTGTAAGCAATGGGGGAACCCCAGCTGACAAAGCGCCTCAGTCCGAGTGACAAACCGTCAAGGTTAATATGCGAGTTAGGCACGCAAGGCACACGCAAGCACACACACACAGGCACACAGCTCGCCCTTCCTCAGATGATCTGTGCAGATCACCTAGGAAAAGGTTATCACCTTCTCTCCACTCACAGTGGCGTAGCGTGGGTTGTCAGCACCCGGGGCAAGGCAAGTAATTTGCGCCCCCTAACCCGTGGATTTGCGCCCCCTAACCCGTGGATTTGCCCTAACCCCAGATGTTGCGCCCGGTGCGGCCGGCCCCCCCTGCACCCCCCACGCTACGCCACTGTCCACTCAGGAGGGGTGAGACTGGCGTCCCCATAGGGGCATAAATATACCCCACCATTGTGTTTTCTCTTTTATCATTCTGTATAATTTGCTAGTTTGGTCATAGGTGTGGGGTCCCATAACTTAACTCATTTACGTACATTGCTGACAATCGCTCATATTTGCAAGCAAGATTTTGGTTGTAGTGACCTTTTTAAATGTTTGTGCTTTTGAATGAACAGTGTAATTCAGGAGAAAGCAATGGATCTAGTGGAAGAGGCTATTCTGTGATGTTTCCTAATAATATATGAATTATTTTCCAGAACACTTTTTTTTATTTTACCTATGGGACGTTCCCACTATATATCAAAAGTTCCTCCTCTGCTCCTTCAACATTTCCAAGAGACTAATAATTATTAAACTTATTTATTAATACTAGGGTCTTATACCACCTTGCTGTTACTTTTCCCTCTAATTGCTGATTTATATTCTTTATTTTCCCAGATCTTCTATTATCTGCTATACTTTGGATGTAGCTGACAATCAAGTGTTTTACTTGCTTTGGTTCAAACCAGTATTTTAAAAGTAACTTATACATTGAAAATAAAAAGTCATTCTTAATAATTATAAATATTTTTTAAAGCTGATTCTTCTCTTATGGTGCAATCCTATACACATTTACCTGGGAGTAAGCACCACTGAACTCAATGGGGGTTACTTCTGCATAGACATAACTAGGATTGCACACTTAGTTGCACATTAGAGCTTAGATGTTCAACGAATAATGCGTTTGAACATAGTCAAACCATGGAAGACTCAAACCTTGTAATTTCCTTTTAATCTGGAATAAGAATGTTATGCATCAAAATATCTTTATACTGGAAAAAGTCTTTCTGAACTTTTTAAAAAATAATTTTTATTTTTTATTTTGCAAATACAAACCAAAAGAAGAACAATGCAAGGAAGAAAACAATTGATCAACAACATATTTCTAGGGGTCACTACACAGCGACTCACATTTGGTACAATTACATATCCTAAGCTTATAAATTAGACTATCACTTATTACTGTACTTTTGAAGGAACCGAGCCATATGGATTAATATGCCTAGATTGAAACATGATTTAAAATAATCTATCACTGAACTAAGCAGTGAGATAGTTCAACCTAGATACAGCTTGTACTGCCCCTATAGTCTTAAACTTGGTATTTTACTTTTGCATCCTTTGTGGATAGTCAGTGGAGGTGGAACCAGTTAATTGGAGTTTACACATCTTCTGCCATCATGTCCATAAGAAATGCCTAAAATCTCTTGACTACAAAGCTAATGTCAGTTTGCCTGAAATGATTGATTTAACAGCACCTCTGAAGCTAAATGTAACTTGACATGTCAAAGGAAGTTTATCAGAACTACCACCAAGGGAAAGGAAATCTCACCTTCCTACAGAGTGGCTTCGTAACGAATTGTATATAGTGGCTGAGAAGGTCAAGTATTCTGGCTGAATGTTTGGCGGTGCTATTGTAACACCAAGGACTCTTCTACTGTCACAGTCCTACAGCAGAAGGGAAACATCCACCGAAATGCTTCAGCCTTTGCTTGCTTTACACATCCCATTCCATTCGGTCTCTTGCAAGATGCCCCTCAGAGAAATAAACTCTTATTGATTCTAGCAAACTAAGGCCATACAGAGACAACAGACAAAGTTGTAACTATTCCCTAAAACGCACGTTACCAGGATGACATGTGGCAATACAATGGCACCTCCATTCAGGATTAACTGTATGGAGTAAAAAGGATGCCATAATGTGCTTCCAAGACATTCTGTTGTGGGCAACCTTCTGGGGGCGGCATATCATTGGGGGGTGGGGTGGGAGGCATAAAAGGGGCAAAGGCAAAAATGGATGTGATTCTTCCTTTCGTACAGTAGGCTATATTCCAGTCATGCAGAAATCAGAAGTTTCTACATTCCACACACCCTTCCTCCTCCTCCATTCTCCATCTAAGCAACGAACAGGCATTGTTACACTTCAATGGCATTCCAGCTAGGCGTTTAGCAGGACTGGAGAGCGATCTGTGGCCTGGGGGAAATCCCAAGGTTTGGAAAGAGAGGTCTGGTTCCCTGAGCTACATGTTCTTGAGACTTCTATATGGTGGCCAGGCTGCTCTGGAGGATGATATATCTGAAGCCAAAGAAAATAAATGTTCAGTGCTAAATGCTAAGTGTTGCACAGGAACTCCTCTATGGAAGAAACACAGAAGCATTGGGCAAGGCTAACCTCTACGCATCAAGCTGAAACGTAAAAGGATTGGGTGTGCTTATTCCACAAGGCAGGTCACTGTCTTTATGAACTGATGTTGAACGAGGCCAACTTTCATGGCTGATAAAATAAGGCTGGTCTTAAAAGATCCCGGTTCCCACCCCCCGCCCTAAGGAACTCCTTTCCAACACCAAGTCATAATGAAATTGTTGCTGCTGGCATCAAATAGGACAACGGATGTAAAACCTGAGGCAAACACAAGATTGGTGTTACATGTTACTGAGAGCAAATTCAATACATTTGTGTCTGTGATATAGACACTAATTTTCTTCAGCCCGTGTTGTTTCATCTTTTCTCATATTTGGGGGTAAAAGCTCCTGGATGATGTTGTTGAGAACATCAAAGCAATGGGTTACATGCCTATCAAGGAACCTATCGAAAGGTTCAGCAACAGAACTGTAACTCAGCTGCAGATTGGTTGGGTGAGACACCACAGCCTACATCTCAAATCACACTAAATGATCATGTTGTGAGGTTCAGAAAGAACGGCCACTTATTTGGGGGAAGGTGAACTTGTGGGCAACCCCCCACCCCATTATCTGAGTGTGCAGAATACACAATGCTAAAGAAACCAACCCCATTCACACAGCACTGCATTGCTCATTTTCCAAAAAAGGAAAACCGGAAGAGTTGCCAAACCCAAGGGTGCAGCTCTTTATTTTCCTTTAAGGCTTGTTCACTATCAAATCACAATATGGAGAAATGCCCATTGTGCTACTCCAGCAGAGCCAGCCTGGGATGCTTTGCCACTTAAGAAAAACAGAAAATGGCGCCCCCTGCCTTGTCCTTCTCTGCTGTCTCTCCCATACCCCACTGCTGCCAAAGTGGGGAGAGGGGTGATAAGCGTCATGGTTCTAGGGGAGGAAGGAGCCTTGCAGGAAACACAGTTCTGGAATAGGAGGGTAGATTAATTCATAATATTCAGTAGTCAAAGAATTTAACCAACCCATGGCAAACTAAGGACGGTGCCAATAGTTCACAGCCCAACAGAGTTAAAACTCTTTACACTTAATTCTTTTGTTGGCTTGTGGTCAGTGGAGTGAAGCATATGGAAGTGAGCACAGGATCGCAGCACAAATTATCAATGGGTATTATGAATTGAGTCTATACATTGTCTTTCATTGAAAGAAACACAACCAAGGCTTTTCACAAACAAATGAAACAAGTTATAGCCCTACAACCGATAAAACCAAGTTAAAACATCAACACTGTAGGCAGAAACACCTGGAATTGGTATTAATAGTCAGAGAAATGCCTGGGGTAAACAGATACATTTTCAATTGTTGGTGGAAACAACCAGATGCAGGGAGATTGTTCCTCATGGAAGGGGACATCACAGAGAAAGCCCTTCTCTGCACCATGGTAAGATGTCTACAAGTTGTGGCAGGGTTAATAGGGCTTCTTCCACAGATGGAAGCGACCAAGGTGGTCTATATTGGGAATGCCTGATTAGGAGCTTTTCAGAACCTTATCAACCAGGAGTAAAACCTTGAACTTGGATCAGTAGCTAAATGGTGCCCAGTGCAACTCATTCAGAAGAGTTGCATTGAGCAATCTGGTCCTGCATTCTGCAGCAAGCTGCAGTTTCCAAACAAACCTTAAGGGTAGCTCCACATAAAGTCTTTTATAGTAATCCAGTCTTGAGGTTACCAGTGCATGAATCACTGTATCAAAGCTATCCCTATCCAGGAATGATCACTACTGACAAACCAACTGAAGCGGGCAATCCCTGCTGGTGATGTCGCTTGGGCCTGCAGTGACAGTGACAAATCCAGGAGCATCCCTCAGACTATAGACCTCTTCCTTCAGGGGAAGTGTAACCACTACCAGAGTAGATTAACATCCCAAGCTTCAGATCCAAGAACTGATCACTCACAGGGGCTGTTGTCTTTTCAGATTCAACTTCAGTTTATTGGCCTTCATCCATCCTACCAGTACATCCAGTCTCTGTTTTGGACCTGACAGACACTCCAGACACAGAGCAGCAAATTAATGACACCTTGCCCTAAATCTACTGATGGCTGCTCCCAAAGGCTTTATATAGATGTCAAAGGTAAGGAAAAGGACCCCTGGACGATTAGGTCCAGTCAAAGGCAACTATGGGGTTGCAGCGCTCATCTTGTTTTGAGGCCGAGGGAACCAGCGTTTGTTCACAGACAGCTCTCCGGGTCATGTGGCCAGGTTGACTAAACTGCTTCTGGCGCAACGGAACACCATGATGGAAAACAGAGCGCATGGAAACACTATTTACCTCCCTGCTGCAGGAGTGCCTATTTATCTACTTGCACTGGCGTGCTTTCAAACTGCTACGTTGGCAGGAGTTGGGAGAGAGCAACAGGAGCTCACCCCATCGTGGGGATTTGAACCGCCGGCTTTCTGACTGGCAAGCCCAAGAGGCTCAGTGGTTTAGACCACAGTGCCACCCACGTTAAATGGCATTTATCTCTGGCACAAACCCTGCAGGTAGATTTATGCAGCGCTTTTCCTTCTTTTTTTTTGTGGGAGGAGTGAACATAACGACTTACAGTCATGAAATGCCACTGCTTCTGCTTCTGCTCAGAGCACAACCCTGTATTTTTCTTCCACTGCCGAGTGGAGTGAGACAGATAAGGTTTCAGAATATCTGGTATTGTTTACAGAACAAGAAGCCTGGCTTCCTCCACTGGTGACAAGTTGCTTTTAATAAGATTTCTAGAGTGATGCTTTCAACTCACCCAAGTACTGTTTACCTTATTTCTTGGACTGGAGTGCCCTCTAGAGTCTTTAAGAACCTCCTGCAGTCCTCTCTGTTTGCTCTTTTCATTGCAATCTTTCCGGGTTCCTGAGACCGTACACCCTTGTCTCCAGAGAGGGGCGCTACCATATCACTGGGCTTACTCTGCCAGATACATCTAGCCAGATATTTTGCCCTGTCTTTCTTCCTTTTCTGTTTTCTCTTGCTGCTGCTTTTGCTATTTCTGTGATTTACACAGCAGCTGGGAGATTGTGGAGAAACCAGGTTGCTGGGGATTTGTGCATCCTGTTCAGTGGTGTTTATATCCATTTGGGCTGAGTGTGGCATGGCTCTGATTCCCATCCGTGCCCAACTCGCTACAGGAGGAGGAGCTGAGCAGGGACCCATGAGCGAACCCTCTGCGAAGGAGCATGTCAAAACGGGTGTGATAAAAGCCATAAACGTCTCATTGGCAATTTTCATACAGCATGAAAGACAACCAAGGGTTTCTTGAGTAAACTAGAATTGGTGGTGCAGCCTTGAAAGGACTGCAGAAACTGCTGTCTGGGGATCTTCTATAGGAGGACGGTTTGCTCCCACTATACTCTCTTGGTATATTTCCAAATAAAGAAAACACTACAAAAACAGCACAACAGTCCTGCGCTCTCTTCTGTAAAGGAAACCCTATAATACTGGGAAGCGAGGGGCTTGTAACAATACCGTAATTAAAACAAATTCGTTTAAAATCTAAAAATCTCAACACAGCTAGCCTAATTAGCATATTTCTTTTATATATTTAAAAGCTATCGTTCTGGAACATGTCCTTCACTTTAATTGGATCACGTCCCAGTAAAATGACATTTATCAGTGTGAATGCCCTCCTAAATAAATATTTTTCCAGGTTTTGTGAAAGCCCCCAGCAAGCTAATCATTGGAATGTTCAGAGAGACGGCACCACCACAGAGAAAACCCTTTCGGCGTCACCCTGGCTGTATCAAATGTCATGGGATACATCAGCATGAGATCTAGAGAGAAATTAAAGACCAACCCCTAATTAAGCCTTACAAAAACAACACTCTTTTAAACAGAAAAAGCATGTAAATGAACGGCTCCCCATGTTTTTAGGTAGAAGCAGAGTGACCAAATGTAAATTTTGATACTGAAGTTGGAAAATATGCCTTCATCAGTGGATCATTTTAAAGTCTGCCTAGAAATAACACCCGCACCCCTACCTGCCGCCAGGTATCCCTGCTAAGTTAGCTCTGCTGTATATTGTTTCAGCAGCACAAACGACAGCTTGATTATATTTGGAGAGAAGACGAGGTGGTGGGAGACCTCATTCTGAAACCACTCAGGTTTCGCTTGGGATGGAAATCATGGTATTAGGTTATGAATTTTAATTTCCTTTCAGACTCAGATTCCGACTGTTTGAATTTGAGATTAATTTGCTCGACTCATTATGAGAGAATGTACATGAAACTGAAATTAAACTGATTATGTATAAATACAGTTGCCATAACACTCTATTCCTTTTTCCTGTTTAAGTTTCAGATTATGTCTTTGCAGATCACATAAAATACTTTAAATATTTATACATTCAAGGTTGCTATTGCCAATTTCCAATTGCAGGCGGGCTTGATCAGGATTGGGGCTAGAGCGAGACAGTCTTAGCTTTTTTTAAAAAAACCAACAACACACTTTTCTCTCGTGAGAGAATCAGAATTAATTAAAATGCTATTGGTGGAGATATTTCAGTTTAGATACGAAGAAGAGAAGAAGGTTTAGAGTTTGTGCTTCCTTCAGACGAAATGGGTGTTCATATCACCACCAGTTAAGTCAGGATAAGCCTGAAGTTGTTATTTTTTCCGCAGTGTGCTTCACATCGCTTCCCTTTCCCCCAGCTGTTCACATCAACATATCTTAATTAGTATCAGACCAGTTTCTGTTTGTGTGCACACCAAGGGGAGTGGATAGGGCAGGAATCTCTTCACCCCATGCAAAGGTGTTCACATCTTGACTGGAGACACCTTGGACCGGCTTAAGGACCCATCAGTGTGAAGCTGAGTTGAGAAACAACTGCATCAAACTGGATGTTTTAGCTGAGTTTCCTGCATCGCAGGGGGTTGGACTAGATGATCCACGGGGTCCCTTCCAACTCTACAATTCTATGAAACTGTAGTATTTCCAAACCAAGGCTACATGTGCATTTTTGATGAATAAAATCCAAGCACCGGAATCACACAGTAAGAGCACAGTGAAATGTGTGGACACAGTCAAGTACCTTTCCTAACCTGTTCGGTTCTGAAGGAAAAATTACCGAAAGCATGGGGGATTTATATATAAGAAATGTCTGTCTCATTTTTAAAAAAGGCCACAGCTCATGTAAAGGGAGATTTAAATATTAATTCAATATTAGGGGTTGAGAGTTTTCAGAAAAGCTTGGGTCCGATATCCCATTAGCATTCTCTCTCCTCGCCCCCCCCATACTTTTACTTCCCCGTGATTTTCATCTCATACATTCCCCAACCTGTTGCAGCCTCGCTACTTCTTTAAGGTAAAGGTAAAGGGACCCCTGACTATTAGGTCCAGTCGTGGCTGACTCTGGGATTGCGGCGCTCATCTCGCTTTACTGGCCGAAGGAGCCAGCGTACAGCTTCTGGGTCACGTGGCCAGCATGAAAAAGCCACTTCTGGCGAACCAGTGCAGCGCATGGAAACGCCATTTACCTTCCCGCCGGAGTGGTACCTATTTATCTACTTGCACTTTGACGTGCTTTCGAGCTGCTAGGTTGGCAGGAGCTGGAACCGAACGACGGGAGCTCACCCCGCCACGGGGATTCGAACCGCCGACCTTCTGATCGGCAAGTCCTAGGCTCTGTGGTTTAACCCACAGCGTGTTATTGCTCCTGCACTGTCGATTTCCAGATGAACCAGCCACCTACTGTTTTATTGCTGTTTTCCGTGCGAGTGGCTTTGACCTTGCAGGACAGCGTTTCTTTTGTTTTTTAGGCTACTTCTCAATGCACACCTTTGTAGGTCCACACCCATGTGCTTCGACTGAAAGCCAGTTCCCCAAACCTTCACTTTCCAGGCAAGGAGGGGCATGACTGTGATATTCCCAACTTAATGCCCTTCTCTTAGGAGAACAGTTCCCCAGCCCAGCCCAGGCCCTTACTGAGCACAAAAAGGCTGCGCCGCTCACCATGGATCTTCGGGCTCAGAGCATTATTGTGTATTGTTTCTTTGGTGTGATTTCCCCACCACCAGCAGCCAGTGAAGGCTTTCTTTCTCTCTCCCCTTCCATGCAAGTAAAAAGGAGAATAATAATAATATTTTTTTATTTATACCCCGCCCTCCCCAGCCAAGACTGGGTGGCTAACAACCAATAAAAAAACACAAGTTGATTAAAATACAAATTTTAAAAAGATTAAAATACAACATTAAAACATTAGGATGCAGCCTCTTCACAGGAGGAGAAAGGAAAAAGGAAAGAGGGGGAGGGGATCAAGTTGATTCCAAGCCAAAGGCCAGGCGGAACAACTCTGTCTTACAGGCCCTGCGGAAAGAGATCAGATCCTGCAGGGCCATGGTCTCAGGAGGCAGAGCGTTCCACCAGGTTGGAGCCAGAGTTGAGAAGGCCCTGGCTCTGGTTGAAGCCAATCTAACTTCCTCAGGGCCCGGGACCACAAGGGTGTTGCTATTTATGGACCTTGAGGCTCTCCGTGGGGCATACCGGGAGAGGCGGGCCCGTAGGTACGAGGGTCCTAGGCCGTGAAGGGCTTTAAAGGTCAAAAGCAGCACCTTAAATCTGACCCTGTACTCCACCAGGAGCCAGTGCAGCTGGAAAAGCACTGGGTGAATATGCTCCCATGGCAGAGACCCCGTGAGGAGCCTCGCTGCAGCATTCTGCACCCGCTGGAGTTTCTGGGACAGCTTCAAGGGCAGCCCCGCGTAGAGCGAATTACAGTAGTCAAGCCTGGAGGTGACTGTCGCATGGATCACTGTGGCCTGGTTGGAGAATGATCTATTCATTAATTCACATCGGGGGTGGGGAGACTGGCTAAATATCCCCAAAAATGCTAGTGGTGGGAGAAGCCCATCTTTACCAGGGACCGTTGGGGAGAACAGGGTTCCTGCTGGTGGGGGAACAGATTCCACTACAGAGTATTTCTTTTAGATCCAGCCTCTTAATGGAGGGATTGCACCATTAACTTGTATTAACTTGTCTGCGGAGATGGGAAGGTGTGTATGCATGCGTGTACTTGAATAAAAAAAATGAGAAAGTCTATGCCGTACACATGACTAAAGACCCTCCCACTTTTTATTGCGGTTCACAGTGGCATGTCACATGGAATGCTGTGATAAACAAGGGAGATACAGCAATGTATTCTATACAGTGTGTGTCATGAGCAGCAGTTGCTTTTGTGAAAACTACCGGTACAGTTGTACCTTGGAAGTCGAATGGGAAATGTTGCGCAAGTCCGCTTGACTTCCAAAACTTTTGGAAACCAAAGCGTGGCTTCTGATTGGCTGCAGGAAGCTCCTGCAGCCAATTGGAAACCCCGTGAGATGTTTGGCTTCCAAAAATAGTTTGCAAACCGGAACAGTCACTTCCGGGTTTGCGGCGTCGGGAGCTGATTTGTTCGTCAACTAAGCTGTTCGAAAACCAAGGTATGACTGTACAGTGATACCTCACCAGTGAAAGAGGCGGGGGGGATTGCATAAGTTAAAAGTGCCCAGCAGCCAAAGTCCTCGAGATCAATGCTTTGCTATTTGGTTTAATTTTATTTCATATACAAATGGCTCAGGAGCAACAGGGACCACAGGGGAATGTGAAAGTCTGGATTTAGTACAGCTCAAGTTTGCTTCCTAACTTCTTTTTTTTAAAATAAAAACTAATTGTAATTGTTTTGATTTGGTAAGAAGCCGAGAATAAAGTTTAAGCTATTGACAGATGCGAAAGAGAGAGGAGGCTTCGCCCTGCCAGACATGAAATTATATTATGAAGCATCTTGCCTCTGCTGGTTGAAGGAATGGATGAAATTAGAAAATACTGAACTATTAGACCTAGAAGGATTTGATTACAGATTTGGGTGGCATGCTTATTTATGGTATGACAAAAAGCGAGTACATAAAGGTTTTGAAAACCACATCATAAGAAAATCTCTGATAGAGGTTTGGGAAAAGTATAATAACTTGTTGGAAGCCAAAACTCCGTATTGGTTATCACCATTGGAGGCGTTGAGTGTGAAAAAAATCAATATGAAAGGGGGATGGACAACTTATCAGAACCTAATAACAAAAATTGAAGGCAAATGGAGTTTGAAGCCGTTTGAGGTAGTTAAGGAATATGTTAATGATTGGCTGCATTATTTTCAAATCAATGAAATGTTTAAAAAAGATTTAAGATTAAGAGGCTTTGAGGATAAAGAGTCGAAATTTCAGAAAGAAATAATAAATTGTGATTTTAAAGTTCTGGCTAAAATGTACAAGATATTACTAGAATGGCACACAAAGGACGAAGAGACAAAATCGGTTATGATTGACTGGGCCAAAGATTTTGGATATAATATACAAATGGAGGATTGGGAAAAATTATGGAAAGAAGGTTTCAGTTCACTGCATGTACAACAATAAAAGAAAATGTGATGAAAATGATGTATCGATGGTATGTAACACCAGTGAAGTTAGCAAGGATGTATAAAGGATGTAACAGATGTTGGAAATGTAAAGAAAAAGAGGGTACATTCTATCATATGTGGTGGGAGTGTAAGAAAGTAAAAAGCTTTTGGGAAATGATATATAATGAATTGAAGAAAATGTTTAAGTACACTTTTGTTAAGAAACCAGAAGCGTTTTTACTTGGTATTACAGGGAATGAGATTAACAAGAAAGAAAAGAAGTTATTTTTATATGCAGTGACTGCAGCAAGAATACTGATGGCTCAGAAATGGAAGCAAGAGGAGTTGCCTACACTAGATGAATGGAGAATGAAGATGATGGACTACGCAGAACTCGATAGACTGACTGGAAGGATCTGAAATCGACGAGATCAGAGATTTATAGAAGATTGGGAAAAGTTTACAGAATATATGCATAAATTAAGTGATAATCAAATAACGTTTGTAAGCTTTTAATGAAGCTCTGTAAGAAGAAATGTTAGAATATGAGTAAAATTAAGAAATAATTTATAAAAACAATTGAAGAAAGGCTTTAGAAATGTGTAAGAAATTAAGAAGGGAAGGAGTATCAGGCAAGTTGAGGGAAGTCAAAAAGAGAATGGATATAAAAAAGATGTATGATTTGTATAAATTTTGTACTGGAAAAATTGAATAAAAATAATTTATAAATAAAAAAAGAAATATAGAGAGTGGAAAAAAAAGTAATTGTTTTGATTTGGACCGTGGACTCCTATGCAAATACTAGAGACCACACATCCCTTTCCTCTTGGTATGTTTTATTATTGATTTAATAGATTACATAGCTGCATACTGCATTTCCTTATTGGCAGTTGTGACAATCTATCTTCTGTTTCTTTTTCTGCAGTCTGTCATTATAAAACTGAATAAAAATACGTGAAAAACAAAAACAAATGAAAGTAGACAGCACCTTGGCAAGGGAGGTAGGAGTGTGTGTGTGGGGGGGTACTGCCTCTGTCCTCTCCCCTCCTAAGCACAAAGCTCCTCAAGCTGCCACACACCGGCCTGATCAGTTTCATTTTGTTCTCGTTTTGTTTATGGTCGCTAACTTGTGCTGTGTTATGAAGGAGTGTCTCCACCCCCATCGTTCTGCCCGGACGCTGAGGTCCAGCTCCGAGGGCCTTCTGGAAGTTCCCTCATTGCGAGAAGCAAAGCTACAGGGAACCAGGCAGAGGGCCTTCTCGGTAGTGGCGCCCGCCCTGTGGAACGCCCTTCCAGCAGATGTCAAAGCAATAAACAACTACCTGACATTCAGAAGACATCTTAAGGCAGCCCTGTTCAGGGAAGTTTTTAATGTGTGACACTTTAGTGTATTTTTGGTCTCTGTGGAAGCCACCCAGAGTGGCTGGGGAAACCCAGCCAGATGGGCGGGGTACAAATAATAAATTATTATTATTATTATTATTATTATTATTATTATTATTATTAGGTATTTGATATTTTAATTGCTGGGAGCTACCACAAGCATCCCCAATCGGAGACTGGTTTCTCTTAGCTCAGTTGGTTAGACCATGGTGCTGATAACACCAAGGTTGCAGGTTTGATCCCTGTATGGACCAGCTGCATATTCCTGCATTGCAGGGGGTTGGACTAGATGATCCTCAGGGTCCCTTCCAACTCTACCGTTCTATGATTCTATGATTCTAAATGTGCTTAAGGTTGGTGGAGGAAGAGTGGTTGCTCTTCAGAAGGAGTGTGTGATCCTCTCACCTCTGGCTATGTTTCATCCACAGTAGCCTTAAATCATATATATTTCTCTTCACCTTAATTTGACAGTGGATATGTTTAGGAACCAGCACATAAGGGTCGCCAAAGCATTGCCTTGAAAGGGACTAACACACATTTTCCAATATGATGCCCAGAAAAAACAACAAACACATTTTAGGGTTCCCCCTGAAATTATAGAAAGAGTCCGGTTGCCAGATCACAACCTCAAGATTCCACCTAAGCCCTGGTTTCTCTGAGAAGCAGAGAGGGCTCTCCTATGCCCCCTTTTCCTCCTCCTCAAGTGTTGCAGAGCAAAACAAGGAGCCTATTTGCTCCGTAAGATTGGAAGGGATGAGTGTGAGGGGGCAGAGGAGGAACAATGTAGAGAAGCTGCCTCTTGATATTTTTTGTTGTTGCTCCAGAGCTGTTAACAGATGGGATCTTTGAGCATCAATATGGAGCTAGGAGGCAACTGCCTTTGCTAAACATTTCACGCTTGTGTTGACAAAGGTGATAAAACTATTCCAAAGACGTGCATTTCTTATAACACTATTCAGCTGCTGCCTAATTTCTAAGCTTGGAAATTCAAATTCACTCAGCTCGTAATGCTCATTTCAAAGAGGAGGCTGGATTATGGTGCCAAAAACTCCTATCTGGTTCAAATTTTAATCCAACACAAAGAACACTATCAATCCTCTCTCCAAAAACCTTCATCTCTCCAGGTTAAGTGATGACGCCCTCATTTGCCAAAAAGCGGGGAGTGAGAAGGATGGCTAATATGAGAGATTCAACTTCATCATTCCTGAGGGCATCAGGAAAATGGCAGCTGACGGCTGGTGGATGCTGGGAGAAGAGCTGGACAGCAGTGGTGAATTTTGCCCTCACCTGGTTTTGACCCCCCCCCCATGACAAGAGCTTTTAGATAGTTGTGCTGATTTGCCAAAACCCTTCCCTGTCCCACTTACCATCTTTGTGGCTCCATCAGCAGTTGACCAGGACCACCGGGAAAGTAGGTTTCCCAGCATTACTGACAGGTGTCAGTAGCACTGGGAAAACATCATTTCCCAGGGCTCCTGGCACCTCGCATGCAGCCAGGGAAGCATGTGATATGCCAGAAAAGAGTGAGGGGAGAAAGCCCTCCTATCTTTCCTTTATTCCACCATTGCAGCTGCTACAGCAACAGGGAAGGAATCAGGAGGACGGATCACTGAGAATCAGTGTGGCCAGATCATCAGGGATGTGGTAGGATGTGTATTGGGCCTGAATAGATCAACTTGTTTCCCTAGATTTCTGAACTCAATTTTGAGCCTGGTTCTCCTCAACACATTCTAAGCAGAGAATTTCCCACAGTCCTCTGGAGAGCTGAGAGGCATCCATTTTGGACACAGAGGATGATGGTCTGAGCACACATTCTGCAGATGGTTTTCACCTTTACAAAGCCTTCCAAATTGCTTTTTACCTGGGATAACAGCACTTAGCAGACTATATCACTCCATAATTGCCCATTTCATTGCTATCAATGAAGCTTGACAACCTCCATTTCTTGGCACCAGAAGTCGACTATGGAAATATTCTGCCTCACTCCCTGCCTTCCCCCAAAATCCCTGCTGCAACCGCAGCAATATTTGTGAAAACACATGCTAAAAATGAATAAGCATTTTTAAAAATCATTTTCGCTTAATGAAAAACAGTGCATAAAGCACTTTTTAAAATTCTCCATGGACATAATTTAATCCAAAGGAACGAGGTGCAGCACATTTCAAGGTCGACAAAGCATTGCCGTTTAGATTCCTTAGTAATTACAAAGGTCATACATATCTGATAAGTCCATAATTACCTCTGTTAAGTGACGCTGAACTGTTTATATCACCAGTGATGAAGGATGACTCCGACTGCTTTCGGACAGTGTCATTCCACATCCTGCGAATGCGACTCTGGAGAAGGGCAAAAGGAAGGGGCAGAAAGTGAATCTCAAGCGGAGCCTTTGCCAACCTGCCGCTCCCCAGGTGGTTTTGAGTACAACTCCCATTCACCTGTATTTACATGCAGGTCCCGCTATCTAGACACTTCTTGTATGAAAATTCACTTATCCAAACATGAGGAATTAGTACCCAAACCTTGCTATACACATCACAGAGTCAGATATCCAAATAGCAATACCACAAACAAATAAGCAGTCTTAAACAGGCCTTTCTTTCTGTTTTTTGCTGGTTTGCAGCATCTGTTTCGCCACAAACCATGGTGGGAGGGAGGGAGGGGAGAGATCAGACAAGTAAGAGCATTTCCCCCTTCTTTGTTTGCTTCTTGCAAGGTTTCAGAGGGTTTCCCCATCATTTTGTGGTCAAAATTAGGTGCTTGGGAACACATTAGAATTTTCCCCATAGGAAACAATGGAAATGGTTGACTCTTTATGCAAACTCTTGCCTAAGAGACGATTTTCTGAGAATGCGTTGTGTTCAGATAGTGAGAACTGCGTGTAGTAGTCAGTCACCCCGTGCATATAGCAGAACATGAATCTGCTTTGTCCAGAATCCTGATTCCAACTAGAAGCTCACAAAGAGGCCTGCAACAATAGATCTTCTATTTTAAAAGCCTTTAGATGCAGTCTATTTACTAAAGCGCAAATCACTGATAATGGGACTGGATCAAAAGCTGAAAGGGATGTGCCCAGAAAGTTCTGTGAGTCCGACTTCCAAAACATTCGGAAACCAAAGTTTGTGAGTTCTGGGCACAACCGAAGCATGGCTTCTGATTGGCTGCAGGAAGCTCCTGCAGCCAATCGGAAGCTGCAGAAGCCCTGTCAGATGTTCGGCTTCCAAAAAGAGTTCACAAACCAGAACAGTCACTTCTGGGTTTCGATAATTTGGGAGCCAAAACATCCAGGAATGAAGCTGTTCAAAAACCAAGGTACAACTGCATTTGCTTCTAAGGGTAGCCAAGATGCCTGAAATGTACCGTTCCCCTACATACAGGAGTATAGCCAGTGTTCCTGTCATGCAACTGGAGAACAGTGACTCAACTGTAAGATTCAATACATTGAAACTTCTTGTCTGACTCAAGCACTCAGAAATACATGCCTCTGAATATGGAGGTGCCGTGTGAAATTTCATGGGAACTCCTCCCTTAAAAAAAGAGAGTAATGGCTAAAAGAAAACTGAGCCAAGTTAAGCAAAGGCATATAAGCCCCGGGTGTTTGGTGGGACTAGAGATGGGAAAGCCTGGAAAACCCCCGGAAAAAATGGGGAAAAAAGAAAAGTTTGACATAGTTTGAATATTCCACACACTTTCTCCTCAAGTTTTACGGGGATGGGGGAACGGCATTGGGGGAAAACAGAAAAAAAACCTGTTTTTTCTCTAGGTGGGACACATTATACATTTGAACAGCTATGTGAAGTGGACTCATGAAGAAGGAGCTTCTTTGCAACCTCATGTTTAAGACAAAGAACTCACGGATGGTGCAAAGCAGACCTCTTGCTATTGACAGGGAGAAATGCACCTCATGAGTATAAAAATTGCTTAGAATCTAGGATAAATTTGGAAAGAGAAGTAGTCAAGTTAAATCATTAACAGCAGCTTTAATATTTTAAACTCAGCAGAGAACTGGGTTCCTTTATAATATGAAAAATATGTGCTATCTTTTTTGGTATATCAAAACCAGGGCCATGAAAATCTGATTATATAACGATAACACCACTATGATGAATGAGCAGCCATCACCATACGTCAACCCGTCACTAAAGTCGGATTCACAAATTAACTGATCAGGATTAACAATTTAGATAAAAAAATTGTTCCTAGAATATATCAGATTTTATGGAGTTTTCATGAAGAAATGGATCAAAGGTAAAGAGTTATGATTGTCTGCAAGGCAGCATTTTATGAAATTACTCATTTTGATATTTGGGAATAGTTTTAGAATTACTGTGAAAAAACCTTGTTATGTTCTAGACTATGAGAGAATTGTTTTTTAAGTGCATGGCTAGAAGGTAGAGTAATAAACTACATAATGTAGCCATAAAATATATAAGATTACAGGAACATAAAACCTCATTCTGGAAATGTAAAAAGGAATAAGATAATTTTGTGGCATGCGATGCTCTGTATCTAAAAATGCCAGCAGAAGATTAATGTGGTAACTGCAAAGACGACTGAGCACGTTACATCTTTCTTTGGACTTCTTAATATTTTTACTTTCACTAAGCACATACTCTGTTTATTATTAACCGAATGTTTCGGTTTTCGAACGCCAAAAACCCAGAAGTAATTGCTTCCGTTTTTGAACGCGCCTCAGAAGTCAAACAGCTCTTCAATTTTCTCAATTGAATTTTCTGACTGCCCATTGCGCCTCGGTTGTTAAATGTTTCGGTCTTTGGGAAAGGATTATATTAGATTCCATATTATATTAGATTATACTGAGATTCCACTGTATATGATTCCTTCAGCCTGAAATGCCTGTGCAAAATTTCGGACAGTCACAGATATTCCCACATTTGCTGAGTGGGAAAATAAATCGCATGCCATCTCTTCTAAACTTTTTTAATAAGAGGATAAAAGAGAGAGGCAATTCTGTAACATACTTGTTCATAATTGGGCTATTTTTATTATTGACAGAATACATCTCACATATCTACAAACATAAGTTTTTTGGAGTAACTTCACAGCTTCTTAAATATGATAATTGTATGATTTGAACAATGTTATTTTATTTAAAATTTTGCATACAAAAGGTGCAAGTTCAGAATGCTACATATGGGCTGGTTCCTTTCTGGCAAGATCCAGGAATTGCTAACAGACTTTGGGTCTAGCTTGGAATCCAAACCCAGCAGCAAGACCACACCTTCCTTTCCCCCCTCAACATGCAGCTAAAATTCCTAAGTGTCTAATGCTTCTATATTCATGACCAGGGGTAGGCAAACTAAGGCTTGGGGGCCGGATCCGGCCCAATCGCCTTCTAAATCCGGCCTGGGGACGGTCCAGGAATCAGCGTGTTTTTACATGAGTAGAATGTGTCCTTTTATTTAAAATGCATTTCTGGGTTATTTGTGGGGCATAGGAATTGGTTCTTTTCTTTTTCTTTTCTAGTCCGGCCCCCCACAAGGTTTGAGGGACAATGGACCAGCCCTCTGCTGAAAAAGTTTGCTGACCCCTGCTTTAATCAATGGGTCAATGAAAAGACAACACTTGCAACTTATGAACAGATTGCTTGTAGACTTTGTTTGGACGAATCTAGTGAAATCTGGAATGTGTTTATAAAGAATGCAGTACGTTATGAATAACTACATTTGCTTTAGGAGCATAACACCATTTATTTCTATAGAAGAATGAAGGGAAAGGTACTGATTTTACCTACTGTATTATTTTTGCACCTTTATTTCTCACACTTCCCCACCCTTTTCTTTTATTACTTATATCCTTATAAATAAAAATTGATCTAATAAAGTATCAATTAAAATTATATTTCACTTTTCTATTTAAAATTTATCTAAGCCAGCTCACAACGCACAATTCCAAGATACCAACAACCTGACTGAAGGACCCCCCTTCCCTGCAGAGGCAGATTTTGGGGAGTGTGACCAGTCCAACTGGGCGCGGAGCCTTGAGGGCACTGCAACTATTAGGTAGAATGGAAAGTCAGAGGCCAGGGTGGTGCCAAAGTTTGGCAATGCACGGGGTGCTGCTGAAATTTGAGACCCCAAGATCCACAACTGTTTCCTCTTAAGATCTTCCCTATATGCCCCACACGGGACGTGGGTGGCACTGTGGGTTAAACCACAGAGCCTAGGGCTTGCCGATCAGAAGGTCGGCAGTTTGAAACCCGTGACGGGGTGAGCTCCCGTTGCTCGGTCCCAGCTCCTGCCAACCTAGCAGTTCAAAAGCACGCCAAAGTACAAGTAGATAAATAGGTATCACTCTGGCGGGAAGGTAAACGGCGTTTCCTTGCACTGCTCTGGTTCGCCAGAAGCGGCTTAGTCATGCTGGCCACATGACCCGGAAGCTGTATGCTGGCTCCCTCGGCCAGTAAAGTGAGATGAGTGCCGCAACCCCAGAGTCGGTCACGACTGGACCTAATGGTCAGGGGTCCCTTTACCCTTTACCTTTATATGCCCCATACGCCCTTCGAAAGGGCGATTATTGTGGAACTTCCTTCTGGATCATCTTTGCCATGATGGACCTTCATTACTATCTTTTAAGTGCCTTGAAAAACCTTCTTCTCAAAAACATTTGATGCCATTTGAATGTTTTGATGGCTTGTGCGTTTGTTCCCTTGTAGAAGCGACTCGCCACAGCTGTTTTGGTTTATCTAAGGCATTTTAGAACTGTCTTTTGGGCCCAGCTTCTTTGAATTTGTTCTGAGGTTTTGAGCTTGGGATAAGTGATTCTGCTGTGACAGCCACTCCAGACACCAGAAGAAACATCTCTCAGCTGACATATTTGGGTATGAATTAAGCATGTTGCCTCCATTACACAGATGCAGATCACAACAGCCTTACTAAGAATTTAATGGTTACTCCCTGTGTGTTTTAGTTCAAAGCTAAATTGGTGAGGTGTCAGATATAATTACATCTATTAGCAGCACAGACTGAATTTGTGTTTCCTTTCTATTGATTAAGTTGTAAGCTGCAGTGTTTTATATGAACTGCCCTTCATAAATCTGTTTCTGTGCATTACTGCATAAAAAGCTAAACCTGGCACTAGAAGCAGATAATGGAGTCTGTTCTCAGTAACTCAGAGTAAACAAGCTGAGGTCAGAGTTTTCAAAGAAGGGTATGTAACCCCCAGAGTGTTGCAAAAACATTAGATGGAGGTGGACAGGTTTCAGTTCAAGCACCAGGCCGACTGATTAAATATAGGTGCAAAAGCCGCCTGAGGGCAAAAATCCACTGCAGCGCCTGAAAATAGGATTTAAATCCACCAATAGGAAGAGGAAAATGGCAGACTCTCCAACATTTCAGAGATCAAAATAGGGGCGTTTCTGTATATTGCTACCATCTCCACATCCCGAAGACTGGCCAGTTCCTTATGACATTGTCTGTTTTTATATTTTACTTACGTTTATCGTGATTTCGTATTTGCTGCACACCACCTATATGCCTTCCATATGTTAGCAATATTTAAGTAGTATTTTTAAAAATAAATTTTATAAACACTTAAAAATAGTTTTGTAAGTTAGATTTTATATTACACGGACCAAAGACAAATACATACTGCCTGAATTCAAATAAGGAAACTATACGATCAGGGGGTAAAGTAAGAATAACATTGAATGAAATGTACAAATATATGCAAATCTACAAGTTGTTGCAAATTTCTCCACATTCACATTATGGGGTATAAGAGACGAGAAAGGTTGATCATTCATGGGCAACCTAAAATTCCACATTGCACATTGGTTCTGCTTGTCCTCTTAAGGTGCACAAATAATTAATGATTTTCTCAGAAATTGCAATAAAGAAAGGGTTTTTTTCCTACCAGTTCTCTAAAGTGATTGATGAAGCATCTTTCCAGCCCAATGAAATAACCAGGCATGCTGCTACCAATGAAACTATTAAAAGTTTTCCAAAAACTCAGCACTTGCTCCCTCAAATAGAGATAATAAACCTAACTTAGTAACCCAAAACCACACCGTGCCCTGTGATGGCATTAATCTCTACAACTACCTGTTCCCAGAAGATTTTTTACATTTCCATCAACAGAGCATTACCGCTACCCTGAATGTGGACCATTCAAACTGGTGTACAGTAATACCAGTGTCATGCCACATTTGACTCAAGTGATCTGACTCCCATTCTTCCCTCATATATGCTTCTTCCACCACATCTTGCGTGCCTTCCTCCTTCTCAGACTGCCCTGACTCTTCCTCCTCCTCCTGTCCTGGCTCCTGCCTTGGCAGGGGGTTGGACTCGATGGCCCTTGTGGTCTCTTCCAACTCTATGATTCTATGATTCTAGGTAGCACCAAACCCCATCCATCGCTGATCCACTCTCCTGAGTCACTCCCCTGGTCTCCTGCCTCTACCCCATACTAATCAGCCCCTACCCCATACTATCCTGCCAATCCCTGACACCTCAGGTCCTAAATCCTTTCCCATTTCATAGACCGAATTGAGGCCAATAATTTTGAGTTCTTATTCCCAAACTCACAACACTTTTGGTTCAAATTTCTTCCAGTTTCTAAGGCTTCAAGAGACCCCTGTTTACCTTCAAAGACTCTATGGACCCTATAGGATCTGGAAGATTTATGTCTTCTCTCTAACGTCTTACTGTAATCAGATACGTAGCGGAAGGAAATCTTTCTCAGTTGGATAGATTCACTAGTTGCCAGCCCCTGAAGCACCAACTTCATGGCACTGCAGACTAATGAGCATGTTCAGCCTTAAGAACTAAATATTCTGCCAGTCTACCATGGTGGAGTTGCACAGTGCTCTGATGGGTTCATAGGTCTGAATTAAAATACCAAATAGGAGAACTGCATACTGGGCCATGAATCTGAAACGATATCTAGACCAGCACATTGGACTGAGATCTTTCGGAAGCCTATGGTAGCTTGGCAAATTCCATTTAACAAGAGCTTTCAATCAATAGGGAGTCTGCTCTTAAGAGAGATCCATTAGAAAAAGAACAATATGTGAAACCAAATTCGATGTATGTAATCCCTGCCACACACCCTTCAATTTGTAGGTGTGTAAAAGGTCTGCAAGTCTTCTTTATCCTTAGTAAACTCCTTCTCGCCCCTCTCACCTATGATCCAGTTCCTCCCAAGTAATCTCCACCAATCAAAAGTTCATCTTCTTTAAATGCTTCTGAAATTTACAATGTGTTTGAGCAGTGCCCATCCTTGAATAGGGCTGAGTAGAATAATGCTCTTCAAAGTAGCCATGGTTCAGGGTAAATTTTATAAATAAATAAAAGATCACAGCCTGAATTTCTCTACTATGGTCCAAACATTTCTGAAGGCTCTTTTCTACCCATTGTTTGATGTATTCATAGCCTGACCTACACTCAGTTAAAAGTAAAGTGGGTGTTTAAAGATACTAGAAAAACCTAATGGTCCTCTATGTTCCCAAGCATTAAAAAATGAATGAAGTATGTGATTTGGCATGCTGTACATTAGAGTGAATGTGCATGGATTGACTTAAATATGCGCTAAAAAAGAGAGATGCGCCTGCCCATCCTCACTCAATATATTTTACTTTTAAAAAAGAGTGGGGCAGAAAATGCTAACGAAATTTCAGGTTGCATATAACATGTGGACATAGATTTCCCAGGCTCAAGTACCAGAAAATAAGATCTGCTCATGATAAACACAGAGGGTCAGTTAGAGTTAGGATTTGTTGGAGCACTTATAACAGGAGTGGGGGCTGGGCCCCAGGAAAGGAGGATTAATAAACTATGTATTTCATCAAATGCATATATTGCTTCACAACAATGCTCTCAACCCTGGCCTGACCTGAGGACTTTGACAGATATACATGGATAAAGCAGATTCGATTTCCAAAACACATAGCCTCCAACTTTTCTCCAATGAATATAGGGACATCCCATTCCATAATGATAATTTTACTATTTATGCCCCACACATCTTACTGGGTTGCCCCAGTCACTCTGGGCAGCTTCCAACATATATAATAACATAATAAAACATTAAATGTTTTAAAAACCCTTCCCTATATAAGATTGCTTTCAGACGGCTGGGGGAGGGGGATAACTCCATACCCTCCAACATTTATCCAATGAAAATAGGGACATCCTAAGGAAAAGTAGGAAATTCCAGGATCAAATCAGAAATCGGGACAGTTTCTCTAAAATCAGGGACGTCCCTGGAAAATAGGGACACTTGGAGGGTGTGAAAACAGTGCCAAAATGTTTTATAGAAACAGTTCTCTAGATCATCCCATCATCATCATCAGGTCATATTTTTCAACTCACCTGAAAGTGACAGTCAATTGTGTAGGAAGGTGGTGATGAGAAGATTTGATGTGATGATGACATGGCTTGGGGAAATAATTCCACACATTATGGGTGGTAGGGATGCCATCTTCAGTGGAGAATATCACATTCAACTAAAATAATCTCCCTCTAGAAATAAAAGTGCGACCACAACCTGGCGGTGTCACAACCATAAGCAGAGCTAGGTTCTCAGATACTGGATGGAGGTATACTGATTATGCCTCAGCACTAAACTATATTGGCATGACAACAAACTCTTCAGACCCCCCCTTCAAGCCAAAGGAAACTACTTACCTGTGAGCCTGTGGAATATCGTCCTGGTGTCCGTGACCCAGATGTTTTTCCTGAGCCAATGGAGCTCTCTGTACTTTTCCCGCTACAGCAATGCGTACGCAGGCATTTCCCATATTCTTTACGAACCTAAGCAATCAAATGGCAATATACATGAGAAGGAAACCCCATTTTTCAGCTTCAATAATTGATTTTGCATGCGCACATGAAGAGAAATGCATTAAAGTAGCCATTGCTTCTGTATACCTATGACATCTGGCAATTTTACATTTTAACACACACTGAGGACCTGAGGGATTTGTTTTTGAGATGTTCACCAACAACGTCAAACTAAAGTACTGAAATGCAAGATAAATGGGTAATTACATTTATGACTGAAAATCAGTATTACTTAAATTACATGTGAACTGGCACTTAGGTAATTTCTTTTGCTTTCTGGCATGGGTATATAAAAAAAGAAAACTCTATATTACACATACAAAGAGAAAGGAAAACTTTTTTTCAATTTTCTTTTGCCTTCCTGTGAGAATATATGACCTCTGCACCTGTGAGTATTTGCCATGGATGGCGTTTCATTTTGGACCACCACTTCTCCCAAGTTATATTTTCTCACAGAAATGAAGAATTTTAGACAACACAGCTGATTAAGAGCCATTGGTATTGACAGGCTTATCAACATGTTTGGAATTGATAAGCATGGGCCTCAAAAGTGGAAAAAGTACGAAGAACAGCCATGAAATGAATGAATAATACTAAATGACTAAGAAAAAAGATTTGCCCCAGAGTGGCTGGGGAAACTCAGCCAGATGGGCGGGGTATAAATAAATAAATTATTATTATTATTATTATTATTATTATTATTATTATTATTACCCCAACCAGCATTATTTTGTGCAATCAGCTACAGAGAAGTCTCATGCTTCATCATCACTATTCTTTTTCAAATATTCATATCCTGCCTCTCAAGTTACAAATTCTTCCAAACTGGCTAAATAAAAACATCAGCATTTAGTCATCAGAAACGTTCTCCTAGCTGGTTGTAGACGGCCCTGTTATACTCTCCCCCTGGCAGGGGCAGACTTATTTCGTGTGAGGGCAAAATAAATATGGCGCCCCCTCCAAATGGAACTTCTCATTTATGGATCTTCTCAATTTTGTGAGCTCTGTGCAGGGAAACCACTTTCATCGCCCAATATCTGGCAGCGCATCTGGGTCCCACGACTGGAATATATGTATTATTGTGTATGTTTTATATGGTGAAGCTGTGGTAATTTACCCACTGACATAGGTTATCTTTCATATTGCTGATTTAGTTTGTCTACATTGTGATCCTACAATGTGGATGCTAGTTGAGCGCTGGAAGGATCCTGCATCTTAGTATAATCAAATTAAGTGTCTTTACACCCCAAGAATCCAACTGTAACAATGGCTACAAGCACAAGGAGCTGCTAAGAGGCACACAGCTGTAACAAGAATATATTGATAATGAGAGGAAGTTTGCCACAAAGTGTGCATTTCAGCAAGGCTTAGAAAGAATAACATAGCACAAAAATAGTAATCACTGCATGGGAGAATGCTATAAGTCAGGGGTTGTCAACCTGGTCCCTACAGCCCACTAGTGGGTGTTTCAGGATTTCAGGTGGGCGGTAAGGAAATTTACCATCAAGAAAGTTGCATTAGTGGGTGGTAGGTATAAAAAGGTTGACTACCAACAAAGGTCTGTATAGTTCAAGCTATGGTTTTCCCAGTAGTGATGTATGGAAGTGAGAGCTGGACCATAAAGAAGGCTGATTGCCGAAGAATGGATGCTTTTGAATTCTGGTGCTGGAGGAGACTCTTGAGAGTCCCATGGACTGCAAGAAGATCAGACTTTTCCATTCTGAAGGAAATCAGCCCTGAGTGCTCACTGGAAGGACAGATCGTGAAGCTGAGACTCCAAGACTTTGGCCACCTCATGTGAAGAGAAGACTCCCTGGAAAAGACCCTGATGTTGGGAAAGATGGAGGGCACAAGGAGAAGGGGACGACAGAGGACGAGATGGTGGGACAGTGTTCTCAAAGTGACCAGCATGAGTTTGACCAAACTGCGGGAGGCAGTGGAAGACAGGAATGCCTGGCGTGCTCTGGTCCAGGGGGTCACAAAGAGTCAGACACGACTAAACAACATCATCATCCAACCATTGGGCAGGGATGGCCTGTCCTGTTTTGCTGCCTGAGGCTTACCGGGGTTGCATGGCTGCAGGTTCTGGGTTAAGGCAAGGGATCGCAAGAGGTCCGCTTCCCCTTGCTTCTCTGGCAGCAGCAGTAGTAGCAGGCCATAGGAGAAGCCAGGAGAAGTGGCCGGGGTGGCAAGATCTCGCCGGAACCCATTGCTGCCCTTTGGGATTCGGCTGCCCAAGATGGCTGCCTCAGTCTGCCATTGGGAGTTGGAAACTTGGGGTGATCTCTCGCAAATCATCCAGCAATCTACCAATCTATCTACTGATAAATCCCAATCTAGCTTCTACCCACCCCGGCCTACAAAAACCTCACAGTGTTGCTTTGAGGTACTGGACCCCCACTGCAGGTTGCGCCAAAGCTGAGAGAGCAGCTTACAAGAACTGTGCATTATTATCCGTTGCTTTTATCTCCTCGTTGCAGGTTAGGCTGAGGATAACTCTGAGGTGTTGTTGGTTGAAGGGTTGTTGAGAGAGAGCAAGAGAGAGAGAGACTGCAGAAAGGTTTTAGCAGCCCTGCATTGTTATATTTCAGGCTAGCTAAATTGTCCCCCTGGACACCCTTCCAGGTCAAATCAAGCACTCAATTGCACACAGAAGCCTCATGCTCCATTGACTTGAAAACCAACCGGTTGCCCTTTTAAAATGTTCAAAAGCTAAAAAAGGAAGCTTTTCCCCACAGGAAGTCAGACCCAAATTAGAGCAGGGACTCCTGCCTTTGATGCTAACTTTTCTTCAGTCCCCTCAGGTTCAGGTAAGCATCTGCATGTCGGGGATAGATGGCAATATTTTATAGCAGGGCCCTGCTTTCTTGTTTCTTTAATTCAGCAGGTTTGGGGATATTTTTCTTTCAATAAACTTTAAAGCGTGCATCATAACAAATGCCCATGAAGCATATAATAAATTTAATATGAAATTTACTTCTTTCCAAAAGTAACAGTGCAGAAATATTTTTTTAAAAGGGGGTGGAGGACCTCTCTTAAGAACAAAATCAGTGAGGACACTGTTCTCAAGTTTCCAGTCACTATGCTCCTTGATTTGCTGTGCTCCAGTGAAAACCCGTGGAAAAGTACCATGAGGTAACAGGGTTTTTTTTCTGTTCAGGAGACACAGGAGAAATGTTTAATGGAAATGAAAACATGCATGAATGTCAGCCAACCAAGGAAGATTAAGGCCAGTTAACTCCACATCCACCAATATTCTGAAAAACTCTACAGCAACATGTGCGTGAGGCACGAAAACCAGAACTCTCTTTTGTAGGGGCATAAATGTTCTGAGAAATGGGAGGAAAGGTTTCAGCACAGCACTGTAATAAACCAATTATAACCATCAAGAGGAAAATGGGATGATTATCGCTACTTCTCTGTAATTTTGTTTAGCCCAAAGAGCACGCTTGGTGTTCGCATGGATTACTAGGAGCTATTCTTATCAGCAGGATTTGTAATGTACTATCCTATGACACGTTTTTAAAATGTGGAGAAATATAGAAGAGGAGTTAGCAGAAAGTAGGTGCAGGGCTGGGAAAAGGGATAAGAATGAGTTCATGAGTGTAAGGCATCAAGTGGAGCTCCCAGATTATTCCTATGGTTCAACAATTTCATACGTTACTTGGGAGGAAATTTGCAAAGGGAGTATCATAGAATTGTGCAGCTGTTAGGGACCACGAGGGTCATCTAGTCCAACCCCCTGCAATGTAGGAATATTTTGCCCAACGTGGAATTAGAACCCACAACCCTAAGATTAAGACTCTCATGCTCTACCAACTGAGCTATCCCAGACAAAGAACTAATGGAGAGCATTAAGAAGAGTAAGTGAGACTTGCGAAAACAATGTTGTACCCATGTTCTTTTCCACTCCCCTTCCTTCCAGCTTTATGCGCCCAACAGTCAGCCAGTGTTCTGTATCCACTGTTCATGCTCAGCTCTCATTGAGCTGGGGGTTTGTTTTTGTACTTCTGCAAACCTTGGCCTTCCCTAAGCCTGCTCATTCCTCCTGCCTGCATGAGAATGGTGTCATTGTGGCGACATTAAGTACCATCACTTGGAGAATTAGTTTGCTGTAAGTATGTAGGCTTAGCTGAGACAGTATAGGTTGCATTTCAAGATGACATTTCAGAAAGTACAATATAGATGTAAATTGATGTACTGAAGTCCTATGCATATTATCAGCCAAATCAAAGAGAACCTGTGCATTTTGCTGCCTGGAAAGGAGTATAAAATATATCTCCTCTCACCCCCCAAAATGCTACAGTCAATAATTTAAAAAGTCTTGTTGCCATAGACACCGATTCCTACTTTTTAGAGTTGGCTCCTGGTTTTTCTTAAGAGTTAAGCCAACAAACCAGCAAGTAGGTTCCCTTTGGCCCCATTTCTTCCTCTAATCGTGCTCCTGTTTCCCCAACGGGTCCACATAGTTTGGGGGACCTGGCAGCTCAAGAGTCAAGAGGAGGACTTGCGGGGCCTAGAGAGTCCGGTGGCAGAACCAAAACAACCACAATGCTCAGTTGCTGTCTGCATTTACAAGTCTCTCACCACTGCTTAATGCCATCTATATATGATACCCTGCAACTATAGACCAGTGCAATCCAGAAAATAATGGTATTACATATTTTTTTTTGGGGGGGGGGGAGAGAAATATGTGCAGAGCAGATACCTCAGGAAAGTTTGCTAAGCCGCATAAGATATGCATTATATGATCAAAAAACTGAGCACACAGAAGAACTTCTAGAAAATATTTGCCCATTTTAATAATGAGGAACATAAACTCAATTTTCTTATTATCTTAAGAGTCTAAGAGATTATATCATATACAGCCTTTCCCCTTTCTTTATTCCAATGTGGAAATGAACAGGGTGTGTGTGTGTGTGCTAATACCCTATCCAGCTTGTAAACTTCCCAGGTGTTTATTGTTTTTAAATATATATTTTTTTATCCTGAGCATTGGTTAAGGAGCTGAGGGCTGTATATTTTATTCTCCTGGTTCACAACAAAGCTGTAAAGAGGCGGCTAAGCTATGCCACACAGTGATCTTCATGACCAAAGAGGGATTTGAAATGAGGTCGCCACTGTCCTAGTCTGACACACTTTACATTCCTGCACGCTGCCTTTCATGTGGCCGACTACTGTTTGAAACAGAATGTTAGAATGGATGGGGAGTAGTTTATAGCCTGTCTTGTTTCCTGCCAAGGAAACAAAGGTGACGTACATGTCGTCTCCCATCCTGGCACTGACAACACACAGACCTGCTTAGCTTCAGCAAGGTAGTGAACTCATGTGTAGGGTCTGCAACGAATGAATTCATCTAGCACCTTTAGATAACACCCCTTGAAAAATGGTGGATTGCTACCATATCAGTGTCGTTGAAAACAGGCCAGGTTAACTGGAGTTCCAAAACCCAGGAAAAAATTCAGAGGGCATACCGTAAATTTGCAGGGTATCCCTAACTTCCATATATACCTTATATCAGGGGTTGCCTGGGGCTGACAGAGGTTGTAGGCCAACATCTGGAGAGCATCACATTGACTGTCCCTGGCTCATATCAACACTCTGTATCCAGCAGTAAAAGGTAAAGGACCCCTGGACGGCAAAGTCCAGTCAAAGATGACTATGGGGTTGTGGCGCTCATCTCACTTTCAGGCCAAGGGAGCCAGCATTTGTCCACACACAGCTTTCCAGGTCATGTGGCCAGCATGACTAAACTGCTTCTGGCGTGATGGAAGTCAGAGCGCATGGAAACGCCGTTAACCTTCCTGCCGCAGTGGTACCTATTTATCTACTTGCACTTTGACGTGCTTTTGAACTGCTAGGTTGGCAGGAGCTGGGACCGAGCAACGGGAGCTCACCCTGTCACGGGGATTCGAACCTCCGACCTTCTGATCAGCAAGCCCAAGAGGCTCAGTGAAACAACAGCGCCTCCCAGCAGTACCCTCTTGCTTTCGCTGCTGGTTCAGACACATTTGGCCTCACCTCTAATGTGAACCAGCCCAAACCACGGCAACACAAAATGCAAGGCACGGTCAGCCAACATTTGCTGTGGTTGCTAGGCAATGAAATAGCCCCATCACTTCTTTTCACCGTAGAATAATTGTCCTTACCTTTTTCTGGAGGACACAATGGAAAATGAATATAAACATTCCCTGCAGAGAATTGAAAATGGTGAAGAGGTATGCCATGATGACGGTGCTTTCATTAATATACATAAGTCCAAAGGCCCAGGTCAGTCCTAATAGGCAGAGCAGAGCTATTGCACCTATAACCCACGACCTGTGGAGAGAGAGAGAAAGAAAAGAGAAAGACAGAAAGGAAAAGTGTCTTTGATTCATAGAGAAAACAGCACGATGCACAGAACAAGCATTTCATGCTATTCCTTGCGGAGAAGGAAAACATTGCACACATATTTGCGAATGCGCTTTTTTAATTCAATGCACTTTATTATTATAACTTTTTTGGGGGGGAATACACAGATGAAAATGTCATGAGCATGAAAACGCTTCTTTTAACACACATTTTTGGGCAGCAGCAAATGTTTGTAGCAAATGTTCTGGGGCAGCAGCAGCAGCAGCAGCAGCAGCAGCCGTGTAAATGTAATGAAATATGCAGATGCTACATGGTAAGAGGAAAATGCAAAATATTTTGAATTGGCCTCCGTTCCTTCCACGCCTGTTGGCTCAGCTCACAATCTTACAAAATCTCCCATGAAAGCCCCATTGAGAAGAATGGGAGCAAATCAAGAGCACAATGGCAATCTTTCATAGCTTCCCTTCCACTATGCTGTAGGCTATTTGTCATGATATTGCACATTATCTGCAGTTTGCTCGATTTCTCAGTCCTTTGTAAGTGATCTTAATGTGGGGTATCCAAGTAAAGTTTACTTAGAGTAGAGCTATTGATATCAATGGCCCTAACTCAGCCATGTTCATTTATTTGAATGGATCTACTTTGAGTATAACTTAGCTGAATACCACCCATTGCCTCTACCTTCCCCCTTCCCAAAAGTTATGGGGAGCTTTGGGGCAGCAGCAGTAGAACAAGTGTTTTTCAAGCGCCCTCACATTTGAAGGCACCCCAAACCCGTTTCTTGTAGCAGTTTCAAAATCTTACGTTTGCTCCCTGACAGGGCAAGGAGAAGTTTTAAATTCTGCCTGGCTAAGCTAGAGAAATCTCAGGAATGTTTCTATAGTACTGGAGGATGAAGAATATGCATGATCCCAAAGGGGGGGGGGTCGGCGAGAAAATATTACACACAAGTCAGGTGGCTAAGCCTAAGAAAAATTTGAAATTAATGAGGAATAAACTAGATGTTAGACACAGATGCATTTAAGATTACCTTAATCCCTTCTTTTGAAATTTTGAAATCAAATCAGCCAATCAATGCCAGAGAAAATGGTGATGATATTGAGAACAATCACCAGAGAAAGCGGTGATTGTTCTGGGATTGGGAGAGGAAAAAATGGCAGGCTGACAAAGGGTTAAGCAGTCTCCTTTCGCTGCCAATTCCTTTCCTTGCCATTTCTCTGCTTGTCCCCCCAGAAGTAAGTGGCTACTTCTGGTTTTAAAATGGACATTGAGTGGGGTGACGTTATATGGATCTGCATGTAATGTCTATTTTGGCCAGTGCACAGATAAGGACCCCTAAAGCTTCTTGAGTACACATTAGGTAATCCCAATAAGCATGCAAAGTGTTTCTCCCCATAGAAGCAGTCATTGGGCTTCCAGGGGATGGATTCTAAAACGAGATTAAGATGATCTTAATAGCAGCTAACAACAAATCATGCCAGATCAGTCTAAATATCTGGCTCGGTTGGCGGGGGATTTTGCTGAACTTAATACGTTTTGAAGCAAAGTTTTTGATCTTTTCCCACATGGTAGTCTCCTAAGGAACCTTCAGAACTGCAGACAAGATGTGATTACGATAAATTAAGTACTCACATGTGTAAAAAATTTGCACTAATTGAGGAACAATTAATGGATCAACAACAGATTAGATAGCGGTCTTATGTGGTTTTATATACAACCATCAGAAGACGGTGCTGTTCAGAATCTGCAGTGCAGTTGGAAAAGTTTCAAAGGAAACCAGCTGGACTGACTGCAAAACTATTCAAAGCGTTTTGTAGAGTATAGGACAAAATGAGAGAAAGAGGAAGAATCTGGTACAAGGACCTGCACCAAAAGAATGGTAATTAAAAACTAGAGTTAAAATTATTATGTGGGTTGAAAATTATTATTATTCTGAGACATATGATCAAAATAGAAAGAGGTCATTAGAAATGAGACATTCAAGGAATACTTTTCCCGGAATACTAATGGGAAATAAAGGAGCTTAATGGCTGGAAAAAATTGGAAGTATAGCTTTGGGTTATTTTAAATATTCTGGTGCCTTCTTTGTTTTCAATGGGTCAAGAGCCCCCACCCCAACCTCCAAACTTGAGGGGTTATTAGGATGGCGATTGTGTGGGACTGACTACAGTAAATCTCCTTATAGGAAGACAAATTCCCTGTTCAGACAGTGTGGCAATGCGTGTGTTTCATGCCTGCTGGCCTGGTCTCAAACTCCTATTAGATGTGATGTCTGCAAAGTGGTCTAAAAGCAGGATCTGTACACCTGATCCATATTCTGGGAGGAAATGGAGCTATGTTTGTAGCCCACTTGCAGAAAATACTGTAAGAGCGCCATGAAGGGGCAGAACCAATGGGGACAATTCCAAGCCCTCTCTACTGTATGGACACCTGGCACAAGGCTTAGTTGCCTCTTGAGCCCCTGCTTCTTGGGCTGTTTTCTTCCTGCTGTAGTAAGCTTGGCTTATTCACTCAAGTCAACTTTACTATATTGCATAGTAGATCACACTTTTCTGTGGCATACTGGAATGCATATGTTGCGCTAGATACGGGTGGTCTAGAGATGGTCCTGTTTTTCAGTGTGTGCCTGTGTGTCTGTGCCCATGCGCGTACACACACACACACACACACACACACTGGAGAAAGAGCAATAAGAATTAGATGTGATGACCTTTTGGTCATCGTTGGTTCTACGATTAATCAATGACTGATACAGTTGTCAAGCGGGGGATAAGCTGGCTGCTGGCATTTCAATTGATTCTGATATATTAGAAAGCTGAAATTAATTTTATAGGATAAAGGCAGATGCTACACACAATAAATGAAAAAGAGAAAAAGAAAAAGGAATGAACAAGTAGAAGAACAGCCTGCTAGGCATTTACATTGTAGATAACAATTTAGGAGGGGGTTTTGGGTAACAAACAACACAAGTTAACAATATGTTGCTGTGAAACTACAGGCTAATGTCATTGAGGAGTATAACATACTAGTAGGATATTAGGACCGCTTTGATCAACACCGACACTGGGAAGAATTATTCCATCAGCTTGCCAAATGGCCGGACCTGCAAATGTCCTCCCCCCTGTGCAGTTCTGGGGGTTCTCCTGACCCTCCAGACTGGTTTGGTGGAGAATGGTGGTGGTGGTGGAGTTCCACTGGACTAGTGGGTTTCTTCTAGTGCACTGAGCGAGTTGAATCCAACCCATTACCTCATTTGGAATACTGCAGAGAGGGCCACAGTGACAGACTGGAAGAAAAATTCGGAACTGATCTATGATTACACTAAAAATCCAGATGATTAATGATACAAAGGACTGGATCATGTTTAACTAAGGAAAAGAAAAAAGGATCCGCTGGTTCATAATATCAATCATAACTGGAGCACTCCTTTAATTACTCTGCCATGATGCAGACATTAGGCTACAACTAGAAGCTGTAGCGAACTGGTACAAATCATCTCAATTTTTCAATAAATTCAGTAGGTGGTCATATGGAAGTTACTTTCCCTAAGCCTTGACTCTGCATCTAACATACAGGGACAATCCTTTCGTAACGATTGTTAGGATGTTGTCTATGAAGCACTTTATATTGTACTACATAATTGCTAAGCTGTCAGGGGTCCCTTTACCTTTACCTTTAATAACGCAATGCCTATTGCTTCTTAAACTACTGGGTTAATATGTCTTAGCAACCCTCGCTTTTACTGAGTTGAAATGTTAAACACTGCAATTGTTTCTTGAAATGATCTGCTTCCTGATTATTTATTTATCTATTTATTCATGAGCTTACATGTATTCTGAAGGGGGGGTTGTTTATTTAGGCAGTTTAAAAGGAAATCAATATAATTCATGTAGCAAACCAGGACAGCCATGCTGTATAATTTCTTCGCAATATTGCAAATATGTACATTGTTTTGAAGTTTCATGTACACATTAGTAATGCTCAGTTCCCCCCCAAAGATAGCCAACGAATAAAATATTACCACAGAGTGGCATATTTAATTGGTTGTTTTTATTTTGATTTGTTGTTGTTGTTACAGCCGCCGCAATCCAACAAGGCAACTTTAGCATGCCTGCCAGATTGCATCACTACTGCTTTTCATTCAGTTTCACCTCAGTATTCTCTGACCTTAGAAGAATCACAAAACCATTTTCCTTTCAGCATCCTTTGAATTTTAAGAGGTTTTTTTAGTGTAAAGAAAAGCAGTGAGAGCTGTTGTATGTAGTGAGCACAATGCCCAGTTTCTGGGTGTGGATTTGCAGCATATGAAGTACTCAATCACGGCCCTTTTTTTTTTTATTAAACTGTGTAAATATTGTGCTTTGCTATGACTCTTCAGTTTGGAGGAGCTGTAAATGTGTGTATACAGATCTCAGGGCTATGCTAGTTTTTGTAGGGTTGCCACATTTCAAAAAGAGTTTTTGAGCTATTTTTTTTTAATGAAAATCGCCAAAATCTATACTACCGACATGGGCTGCCATATTTTCTTAGACATTTCCATGATTTCCACCCTGTTTAAGGGGGCTAAACACTGGCTACATTCAGAAAATTCCAGACGTATGGCAACCCTATCATTGGTGCAACATTAGTTCTGTATGTAATTGCATGTTTATTAAAGGTAAAGGGACCCCTGACCATTAGGTCCAGTTGTGACCAACTCTGGGGTTGCGGCGCTCATCTCGCTTTATCGGCCGAGGGAGCCGGTGTACAGCTTCCAGGTCATGTGGCCAGCATGACTAAGCCGCTTTCTGGTGAACCAGAGCAGCACACGGAAACGCCGTTTACCTTCCCGCCGGAGCGGTACCTATTTATCTACTTGTACTTTGACCTGCTTTTGAACTGCTGGGTTGGCAGGAGCAGGGACCAAGCAACGGGAGCTCACCCCGTCGCGGGGATTCGAACCGCCAACCTTCTGATCGGCAAGTCCTAGGCTCTGCGGTTTAACCCAGAGCGCCACCTGCATCCCTATGCATGTTTATTACCAGGATATAATTAAGCTGGAGCGAAGCTCCTGGCTGGGAGGTTCAGGAAGGTCCACCCTGAGCTGAACCAAATTACGATGACGAAAGCATAGAGGCTACTTCCGAATGCAGTATTCCGGCTACGTCTGAGAAATTCCGGATGTATGGCAATCCTAGTTTTTGCATTAACTGAAATGTTGGTTAGAGCTCGCTGGAGCCATAAAATGTTCAGGTGAAATTGAACCTGCCACTGAAGCAAATTGGAAAGCACTAGAGCATACACATTGGAGTTTCCTTAAACACATGCGGTACTTGAAACTGTTCACACCAGCACTGGGGTTTTTTTTTTAACATCAACACCTGAACTACAAAAAGCTAACAATGCGGAAGAAGAAGCTTTATGCAGTGGAAGCAAATGGGGAAATGGCAGCTGTTTGTAGACCAGATGCTACATTATGGTCAAAAAAAGTATTCTATAAATATAGAGTCTCCAGACTAAAGATTGGTTGTTTGCACAGGGTTCTCTTGCATTTACCGTATTTTTCGCTCTATAGGACGCACTTTTCCTCCTCCAAAAATTAAGGGGAAATGTGTGTGTGTCCTATGGAGCGAATGCAGGCTCCATGGCTTCAGCAACAGCAACGCGAAGTCTCCGAAGCGCAGAGGGAGCGCTCCCTCCGTGCTCCAGAGGCTTCGTGTTGCTTTCTCTGAAGCCAGGAGAGTCTTGCTCTCCCGGCTTCAGCAAAAGGAACCGAAGCCTGCGGAGCGCAGTGGGAACTCGCGCTGTGCTCCGAAGGCTTCAGGGATAGCAAGACTCTCCCGGCTTCAGCAGAGAGGGAGAGCTGTGCAGCGCCCCTTCAGCCAAGCGGGAGGAGAAATGGAAGGGGCTCCATTACTCCTGCCGCTTCGCTGAAGGGGCGCTGAGCAGAGAGGGGGAATTTTTTTTTCTTGTTCTTCCCCCTAAAAGAAGGTGCGTCCTATGGTCGGGTGCGTCCTATATAGCGAAAAATACGGTAACTTTCCCACACAGTACAATAGTGAGGGCAGCTCTTCATGCACAATGGCATGGTTGTGGAGTTTGGCTTTACCACAGTCCCCAGGAATGTAGAGATTGGGGTGGAAGTCATCAAGAATCAACCAAAAATAATATTTTACCTTCATTCTATATAGCCTTTTCATAATCTAGGTATGCCACGCACACACACAAAGCCACGACTTCATGTAGAAATTAAAAGCTTGGGTTTGTATCATGGAACTATACAATGAGTTAATCGCTGTTGGTTTAACTCTGAACAAAAATATTTGGGTTCATGCAGAAATTGTACAAATTGTTTTGGGGTTTTTTTGCTGTCAAAAAGAGACTTGCAAGAAAGTGAAGCCAGCTTAAAATAAATTGTATTCCCCACTCTTGTAAAAGATCGAAAGAATGACAGAGGTGAGAATGAGACAAAAGAAATGAACACAAAGGACTCTTCACCAGAAGAACAAACTGAAAGTCCACTGCAAAATAGAGGCACTTGCATTAGTTGTGCTACTGATTCAGTGTTTTTTCTTGCAGGATATATGGTGCATTATTATCCAAGGCCCATAATTGATGCTTTGTTGTTTCCGTTAACTTTAAACAATTCTGTACAGACTTGTGTTATTCAAAGGGCTATTTTTGAAGACAGAAGCAAAATATTCAAACGTTGCCATGCAGTCATTGACTGAATGGAACCGAAAACTAAAGAAGAATTTTCTATGTATTGTCCAGAATTGCCAATTCAGGACAGATATTGGGTGAAATAAATATTGTTAGCATTCCTTTGAACATTTACCCCTCAATTGCATTTAACCATTCAAAGGTAAAATGATCACGTCAAGTACTTGCAGAGATGTGCATTATGACCCAGCAGGGAGCAGTGCGGGGCTATCCAAAGTCTGTACTACAGCAGATCACAAGAAAGTCCAGGTGACAGACAATCAAGGAACACGAAGCATAGAAACTGTAGGCCTTACGGTTTTCCTGCACAGTTTGCTCTTCTGCCTCCCTCAAATGTGAATGACAGAAGCTGTAATGACTTTTAAAGTACTGATCTGACAGCCAGTTCATGGGACCACACTGATAAATGGAATTTATCAGTCATTCAGGTCATTCTTACTTGATGAAGGGTCTGTTATCCTCAAAGCTGAAGAATGCATAGACATAAAGACAAGAACGTCAACATTAGAATATAATGACAAAAAGATACCATGTAGGTAAGCAATCAGACAAGCTGATCCCCAGCTAACAAGATCTACACTTGGGCCTGGTTTTCAATGAGGTGGTAAACCAATTAGGGGGTGCATGTGGAGGTTCACAATTGAATGGTCAAAGATACAAAAATAAACATTAAAAAATCCATCCATGTAGAAAACTAACACTTAACCTGGCTCTCTCCCTGATGTGCAAAAAGATTTATGTGCATAGAAAACTTTCGCAAGGAAACCTTCCATCTGAGGATGGGTGTAGAGGCCAGACACAGGTTTACCATCTCAGTGAGAAGTAGTCCTGTATGGGACACCTTAGACCCCTGAAAGACCAGAGACAGCGATCTTCCTTGTGGGCAGAGCCACCCTTATGTTCTACAGCTGCTTGACCATATTCTCGCTTGGCTTACAAAACTGATATTAAGATCTGCTGCCTTTGAATAACATTACTATTCAAGTTTGACTAAAGACAATGCAGCAGGCCTTTGCGTATGATGACAAGCTTCCCTGCACCTTAGGCATTATTTACCCAGTATATAAGGATACATTCCTTAATGTTTTATTGTCAGTTTTTGGCAATCACAATTTCCTCCTTACATGAGTCAGACTCCATTATCTTTTATAGGTAATGGCGTTAGAATCTTCCCAAGCCCTCTACTGCTCTCTGCTGACAGTTGGCCTATTTAAATGCCATTTAAAAATATGTATATATTTGGTTGCCTACCAAACTGAAGGAGTAGCTAAACATGCAGATGAAAAATAGCCTCCATTGTCTCTCATTAAAAATACATTTCTGCAGTTCTTGGTTACAAGCAATCTAAATCTATCCCCTGGCAGATGTATTTTCTGTTGTGACGAATCGCTGATTTTCATGCAGAGAAATTCACAGTGACTCCAGAAAAGAAGACATAAGAATAGTGAAGCAACTCTCAAATTCTTATTTTAAAGGGTAACATGAATGTTCTACTTATGCCTCGTGGCATCTAGATGCTAGTGGGATAATACTATGACTCAAAACCAGAGTTTTCTTCACATATCTTTACCCAGGAACCCGCAAACCACATTACAAGTAACTGCGGACAATTCTAAAGGCTGACTAGCTTGGCCTTTGCATTCTGCTGAACTGGTCAGAGGGATTTATTTATTCATTCAAATATTTATATCCTGTCCTTCAAATGCATTCACATGGCTGAAGAGTGAATCACAGCAAACTTACAACACCACAGTCCATAATAAAACAGCAATATGAAAACCAAACACTATAAAAACAGGAAAAAGTCACTGTGGGTTTTTTAAAAAATCCTCTGAACAGGGATAAACTCATGTAATTTCGTTTGGCTAATTTTCCCTATCAACTGAAAGGCAGTGGAGGTTAGGGGAGTGAGATAGCAAGAGAGAGGAAGTCCATTGTTCAGCAGCATTTTCTCTGAACATTCTCTTAACTTATCACAACTAACTCTGCTAGGAAGACGTCTACCACCTAGGATGCTCGTCTGTCAGGAATGGCCAACTTGGGCATGTATGTAGGGGCTGATAAAATAAAACCAATTAAAAAAGGCTCTCTCCTCAGCTTTGAAGACACCATCCCTCTAGCCTGGCAAACTAGTCTCTCTCTTATTCCCCTGTGAGGGCCAATGAAAACACAATCTATCTGGGAGAGGCATAAGCCTTCTAGGGCTTATGCAACTGATCAGACCAAGGGTGGTCAAGGTGGCAGACTCAACTGTTGTAGAGTACAACACCCATCAGACATTGTCAGCACAGCCAAAGGTCTGGAATTATGGGAGCTGAAGCGAACCATGGTGGCTACCCCTGAACTAGATTGACATTTTATGGAAAGATACAGATGGCGAGGTGCTCCTTACAGCACCTAAGTCAAGGGAGGGGAAGGCTATTCTGTTATAGCAGAATCGGGGAACCTGCGTCCCCCTCTTTATGTCAGAGGACTAAAAGTCCCATCAATCCTGACCATGGCTATGGTGGCTGAGGCTGATGGGAGTTGGAGTCCAAATATTGGGGGGGGGGCATGCACAGACTCCCCACCTGTTCTATAGAATTCATCTTGCTGAATATTGAAGCTCAAGGGCATTGAAATGACTTGCCCAGACAAGTGTGATGCTACTGGTCTAAGAGGTCCTCAACACATCTGTTTGCCCCATATCCACGGAATGAGGAGCAATTACAAGTGCATATTCAAATGGGATATGTCCCAAAAGGGACCTGCTCCAGAAGGTACAATTAACGCCAAAGGGTGGAAATTGCAGGTTTTGGCTAAACACTTGGAGAAGCGTCTTATTGGTAAGAGCTGTTTAGTAGTTGTGCAGACTGCCTTGACTAGGTGGTGCTCTCCTTTGGGGGAAGTATTTCAGCAAAGGTTGGGCAGCCATATGTCCGGAAGGCTGAAGTTGCAGCTCCTGCATTCCAGACCCTGAACTGTGCAGGAAATTGAACTAGGTGACCTCCAAGTAAATTTACATCAATAAAATTAAGATTATTTGTCACTGCATGAGAGATCTGTAGCAGTAATGAGGAATCATTTTTTGTAATGGCATCTCAATCGTTTCAACTGCAGATTTCAGTCCTTTTTTTTTTTTGGCCATATTTCTGTTTTCTATTATATTCTAACCTTATATTGGTATGATCCAGATTTCCACCCAGGCAGGACTTCCTGGCAGAATACTAAATACATTATTCCTGAAAGCAATTCCCATGCTTAATGGCTTCGTAGCAAGACCTTGAGTATTTAATACATTTCAGGGCACATCACAAATCAATAACCATTGATCAGGTGTGAGCTTGGCTTTTTATATACACGTGGAACAATTCTGACAAAAGAAAATTAGGGTTTAGCACTGCAATTCAACACGAACATAACCCTCATAAAACAGGAGCTACACAAATCAGAGAATAACCTACAAAAGGCGGAGAATGAAGTCGCATAGAACAGAAGCAATCAAACAATCATGCTCAAGTCTACTCAGAAAGGAGAAAACAGAATTTGCATATAGGCTTAGCTCCCACACCCACAGTTTGTTGTTTTTAAAAAACAACCTGGAGTTGGGGAACAATATAAACGGAGAAGAAAACACACACACACACACACACACACACACACACACACACACACACAGGTTTGGCTTCTACCAGCCAAACGATAAATATGATGGTGTAAGTAGGGATTCCCCGCTGACATCTTTTGCAGTTAAAGTAAGCTAAGTGAGCAGGTGTCTCCCAAAATTCCCTTGATGCGCTGGGCACCAATTTCAAGGTTCTGTTTCACATGACACTTGAAACATAAATGAGAGAGCATGGTACCAAATCTCATGTGTTTAAGGACAAAAAAAGTCAAGGGACAGACAGTTATCGCTGCCAGTTTGGAATTAAACTACAAAGCTATTGATTTCTACCTTTTGTGCGTAACTGCAGAATGCAGATCCAGTTACATGAAAACGACCCCAAAGAAAAGGTTCGCTTATTTACATCCATTCTACAGTTGTGTATGAATCTTTCAGGGGTTAAAATCAGAGGCAGAATCTGCTCCCCCGCCCCATTTAAGCAGAACTAGCACCTTCTGGAAGGGGAACTGTATGGCAGGCAAGAAGCCCCCTGGAACACCTTCGTTCCTCACCGTTCTGTGCTCCTCATACTGAGGCAAGCAATTCAAGAAAGAAAATGGTTACCAAAACAGAGCAAAATATAATTAAGACCTCCACACTGGAAAGCGGCCTTACAAGTGATTAAATCATCTACCTGATATATTAGGCTAAGATTAATGCATCAAAAAACCAGTTCATATTCAAAGCCGGAGTCTCTCCCAGGATGCCAGTGGGTGGAGGTATAAACTGTTGCCAGCAATTCTCACCCTCCTCCTCTGTAGCTGCCCACTGATAGCTCCCTTCTGAAAAGAAGCTAAGATATGAACCAATATGATGCTAGATAAGCTATTTAAGATGCTCTGGTCGGGCACATGGCCTTTACTGGAACTTGACAGACAGACGGGGAGAATGATTTGCTACGGCCAAGCTGGCCTCTAAGCATATAATCCCGCAAAACTGAAAAACCGAAAGGATATTTTCTACAAAAAGATCTTTTAGATTACATTACAAATGGAAGAAAAGTTTCAGAGAATTTCCTTGAGCTAGACATGGAATGAAATGAACCAATGTCTAAGGGTCTGAATACACGGCGGTTATGCAAGATGGCTTGTGCTTTTTGTCTGTATTCCTTTTAATGACTTATTTACTTGCATATGTGCTTGTTGGTTTATATTTCCTCTTATAACCGTTTTCTTTTCTATTTTTCTGTTATGAGAATCTATATAACATAACTGTTCATTCTGCTGTGGGTGGGACGGGTGAGGGGTGTTCAGGAGCGACAGGGTGTTGTTAAAATTCTGAGATAACCCATTAAACAATAACAAAATAAACATTTTCCTTTGGGGGCTACTCTTATTGTGGGCTTTTAGATTAAAAACATATAATTCCCGAAATGCATACTGGGGACTGTAAAGTGTGAATGCGGCAAATGGATTTTTTAAAAACAGAAATGCATCTTGGATAGTAAATAAATGTATAAATTACACTTGGCAACAATCCAGGGGTAGAATACAATGCTAAGCTAAGGCGATTGTTCTTTCAGTGCAAGCGTTTGGACTTGCTAGATGGAACAATCTCTCCTCTTCTTCTCTTGCCCCGTTCTGTTCTGAGGATTACTCTGACCTCTGCTGAACATATTTTGGGAGGGCAGGAGGGGCATGGGAAGGAAAGAGAGAAAAAGCCATTTGCAGAAGCAGAAGTTCTTGTGAAGGCTCCCACTGACTGGACTCCTTAGATGAATCCTGCCCTAGGTTTGCTCCTGTGTAATGTGTGAAAATGGATCACAGCCAAGAAGCTAATTTGGCTTTTATATGCCTGTTCTTCAGCAAGGCTGTTGACCTCAGCTCCAACTGATCACAAGCGCAAAAGGATATTATGAGAATAACCACACACTTTCCCAGAACTTTTCAAGAATAAATGAAAAATAAACCATGTCATAAGGCATTTTCACATGTTTGAAATCGATGTTTATATTTTACCTGAAGGAAAGGAGCTATCAGCAGCTGGGCTCACACGAACCAAATGTAATTAATGCTGAACGTTATGGCTGTAAGTGAAGGCAGATGCAGAGGACTTTTCAACAGATGCCCTTCTCTCTTCCCCCCAATGACACACTGCATCCCACCAGCTGAGCCATAGCCTGCGCATTTTGTTCATTTATTAATGCCCATTCTGCCATAACTGGAAGGATCAGAGTGAGTATTTACACAGCCACACACAAAATTAATAAAGAACAATTCAACTAACAATGCATATGCAATTGCCTCCAACTGAATTTCTCCCCAGATTTTTTGGGCTTCCAAATTCTGGTGTGGCTAAAGATAACATTATATAAGTGATACAGCATTGTAACAAAGCCAACTTGTGGCATAAAACGATGCAGGTGTTCTGTGGGTTGGAAGTTGAACTTGCAGTGAAGAGCATTTCCACTCAGCAGCAGGAGGGAGTGTTACTGCTGGGAAATGTCTCCCTGTTCAAACCCCTCTCCATTGATGAAATGCTGCCCAAGTGTGGGCCTTAAGCAGGATCAAGCCGAGGGGAGATTCTGGCTCAGCATTCTGCCACAGTTTTTAGTTCATATCCGCCTTTGGTCACTAGTGATGCACATCAGCATGTATGCGCAAGGTTTAAATCAAAGCAGGGGGAGGAATCCTAAGGCAATAATACATTCACATTGATTACTTTTAGCACTGATTTAATCAATGCCGCACTGATTAATTAATGATCAAATGTGTTGCAAAACTGCAGCAAACTGGGCATGGCAAATTCATCATTTTTAGAAATTTTGCAAGTTAAACTGGAAGGCAGGCAGACTGGACCATGGGACAGAGTGAACCTACTGGAAGAACTGCTCACCCTTAAATTCAATGGCTAAAAATGACATTTTAGACTGCAAGCGAAGGCTGATGACTTCTATATCACTCTCACACAAAAAAACTAGCATGTCAGGGAGAAATGATTCCATCAGCGTACACATCATACGGTGGTTTTGCTTGTCTTGCTTAGCTGTAACAATGGTTCCCAAAGATGTTTTTGTGTGGGCTTTAGGGAGATCCCAAAAGTGGGAGAGGCTGTCTCCCCCCCCCCGCCACTTGCTCTGTAACATCTGGTATTCAGAGGTATTCTAACCACGAAAGGTTCCATCCTGCTCTCCTGGCTAATAACCATTGATAGCCTTTATCCTCCATGAATTTGATTAATCTCATTTGAAAGCCATTGAAGCCAATGACCATCGCATCTCGTGGGAACTGAATTTCTGTCACACGGTTGCTCCTTTGCTGAAGTGTACAGCTTCATCACTCAAATGCCGAGAGTGGAGGTTGAATAAATGTGCAGCACATTTGCAGAAGTGTATTGTATTTTAATAATTGTTAGAGCCTTGAAGGGTCTTTGCCACAAAAGGTGGGATTATAAATACTCTTAATGAATAAATGAAAGAATACAGTATGCACAGTTACTGATGTGCTCAAGTGCACTAGAAGTCTTCTTTTTCCAAGCACCCGGAGTAGATAGATGTACTGTTGGGTGTCCAGAAAATTACTGCATATAAATGTGTTTGAACCACCAGATAATGTCAGCCAGCATTGTCCTGGGCTTCAGCTGCACTCAGAGCTGGGCAATTCTGCAAGCCAGGACAGGCTCTAGGATTCCCATAGTCTCACACGGATGGTATATATGCCTATGGGAACAGGCATCTCAGTTAAGAGGGCAGCCCTATTCTCAAGCGGGATGCCATGCTGAAGATGGTTCATCATCAGGATGTCAAGTATGTCAGGACACAATATAGATGAAAATCCCCATGGGAAGTGAGGCAGACTTGAAAAGTCATTCCTCTCCAGCACTGCAGCAAATCTGAAAAGTTGCGGAGCGAGGTATGAAGCGCTGAACTCCAATAGGCAGATATTCCTGTTTCTAACTACATCGCTAGCATCTCTCGTTACATCTTGTATGCCATGATGTTGAATACATGCCAGTGAGTCAGTTGGAGCAAGCCAAGATGAAGAAGTGCCAATCATCTCTGAATCCTCTGAAGTACAGTACAGTAAGCACTTATTAATGCCCTAGAGGCCTTGCTATAGTAAGTTTGCCTCAGGTCCTTGGCATGCGGATCCCCTTCTGACCAGGCCACAAAGACTGCCAAGCCTCACAGATGTTCATTCTGCTTGATTTGCTGAGCAGTGTTCTGGGCTTCAGGCCACCACGAAGCAAAATTCATTCATTAATGTTGAACGCTCCCTTTTCAGAGACCCGCTGAGGGAAGTTGTGATATTCTTGATCTTAGAGGCTCTAGCAGAGTCACTTCCAAACAATAACTTGGGAGGTAAAAGGACCCCTGACCATTAGGTCCAGTCGTGGCTGACTCTGGGGTTGCGGCGCTCATCTCGCTTTACTGGCCGAGGGAGCCGGCGTACAGCTTCCGGGTCATGTGGCCAGCAGGACTAAGCCACTTCTGGCGAACCAGAGCAGCACACGGAAACGTCGTTTACCTTCCCGCTGGAGCGGTACCTATTGATCTACTTGCACTTTGACGTGCTTTTGAACTGCTAGGTTGGCAGGAGCTAGGACCAAGCAACGGGAGCTCACCCCGTCATTGCGGGGATTCGAACCGCCGACCTTCTGATCGGCAAGTCCTAGGCTCTGTGGTTTAACCCACAGCGCCACCTGCATCCCTTAACTTGGGAGGTAATTGTCCACAATAATCAGAGCAGCTCAGGACAATTACCTCCCACAGAAGTCATTGAGGGTGGGTACACAGAAGATTCCGATGCCATCATGACTTTGAAGGAAGTGGCTCACCTAACTGCTGGTTCTTATTGGGAGCTGTAGTGTTGATGCTTCAGTGCTATTCAGGAGGACCTTGCTAAGTGTTGACCCCACGTAAGAGATGTGGGACATCAACCTGGTGGTTCGGGGCAATGATCATTTAAAGAGTCAGACATAGATAGCAGTTCTACTTGGTTGACATCTTTGCAGGTCTCACTGATGACATTTCCATGGGTAAATGGCTTGCCCCGGATAGAGGAAAATATCAGAAGAACAACCATCCTTCCCTGATGTCGAGGCAGAATACCACATTCTCTGTGGTATCTTCACATCTTATGGCAGCAAACTCTACAGTTTGGAAGACACAAGATCTACCCACCCGGGAAGAATGGCAGATGAAGTTGATGGACTACATGGAATTGGTGGAAATGACTGGCAGAATCCGAGACCAGGGAGAAGAGTCGGTGGAAGAAGACTGGAAAAAGTTTAAAGACTATTTACGGAAATACTGTAAAATTAATGAATGTTAGAAAAATGTTGGAATGAAGTTATATGGCTTTAGCAGAAATGTTATAAGGAATTAAGGACAAATAGATTAATAGAGCATTAAAGGAAAAATAAGGTTAGAATGTGCTAAGATAATTATAGGATAGAAAACAGAGGAAGATGGAAAGGAATTACTGAAAGAATTAATAGAAGTGGAATACAAAAAGGGAGGTGTGAGGAGGTCGCGGAAATAAGGGAATGAAAGATAAGATATTGAAACTACCGTATTTTTCGCTCTATAACACGCACCTGACCATAACACGCACATTGTTTTTAGAGGAGGAAAACAAGGGAAAAAACATTCTGAATGAAACAGTGGATGTATCATTTTTGGGCTTCATGCTGTGGCCACAGACATGTGATCTGATGGTGAATTTGGGGTGACCCAATGCCAAAATCCTGAGAATTCCTGTGGATCCATGCTTTGTAACCACGTTTTTGCACCATTGCAGCCCCAGGCAACAGTGGGTGCGTGATTTTTTTGGTGCAGGCTGTAGCCATGGACATGCTATGTGATCTGATGGTGAATTTGGGGTGACCCAATGCAAGGATCCTGAGAATCCCTGTGGATCCATGCTTTTTAACCACATTTTTGCACCATTGCAGCCCCAGGCAACAGTGGGTGCGTGATTTTTTTGGTGCAGGCTGTAGCCATGGACATGCTATGTGATCTGATGGTGAATTTGGGGTGACCCAATGCAAAGATCCTGAGGATCCATGTGGATCCATGCTTTGTAACCACATTTTAAGTGGGGAGCGAAGGAAAAACAAAGAAGGGACATTAGAGGGGTGTGCAGAGAAGCAGCTGGCTAAGAATGCAGGATAGGGATTTAACGGGTTGGAGGAAAGAAAGGCAAAAGTTTTCCCCCACCCAAGCCAGCCAGCCAGCCATATCTCTCTCTCTCTCTCTCTCTCTCTCTCTCTCTCTCTCTCTCTCTCCCTCCCCCCTCTCTCCCTCCCTCCCCCTCTCTCTCTCCCTCCCCCCTCTCTCTCTCCCTCTCCCTTCCCCCCCCTCTCCCTCTCCCCCAGCAGCACCGGAGCTTGCCTGGAGGGGAGGGGCTTTCCCTGCTCTTTGTTCCGTTTCAGCAAACACAGCAACGAGACAGAGAAGGGGGGGCAGTAAGACCCTGAGGCAGAATGCAGGAAAGCAGCCGCTTCCTCTTTTCAGTTTCCCCTTCTCCGTGAAGCGCTGCGATTTGATTTTTGCCTGGCGATTTGATTTTTGCCTGATTTTTCGGCTCCAGGGACCACACATTCGCTCTATAGCACGCACAGACATTTCCCCTTCCTTTTTAGGAGAAAAAATCTGTGTGTTATAGAGGGAAAAATACGGTATTTGATGTGTTTTAAATTGTGTTTGTTTTGTTTTGTTAGTTTAATGTTAGTGTTTGTTTTTTGTATTTTTTTGTATTGTATTGTATTGTGTTGTATTGTATGGTTTTCATTCTTTGTAGTGTTTAAACTGTTGGAAAAGGTAATAAATATTATTTAAAAAAACAAAAAACAAATTCTACAGTTTAACTATGTGCTGTGTGGAGAAGTAATTCTTTTTGTCTGCCCTGAATCTCCTGAAAGGCAGTTTCAATGAATGGTGCAAAGTCCTAGTATTATAAAGAGTTTTTGTCCACACCATACTTAATTCTATAAACTTCTGCTACGTCCCCCTGCCCCCTGGACATTTTAGTTTTAGGATAATTGCTCCAGCCCCTTGATAATTTTTGTTAAGTTGTGGGTGAACATATCAGACGACACAGCGATTCTTCAAACAGCTCTTGTTTATTCAGAGGCCAGACAGAACTGAACTGAAGGGCTCAGCCAGCCTGCTTATATAGAGCTCCAGTACAACGTTACTGTAGCAACTTTCTAAAACTATCCAATCACTGAACATCACTTTCAATCCTTCATTTGCATAAAAACTATCCAATCACTGAACGTCACTTTCAATCCTTCATTTGCATAACTATCTACAGTATCCCCCTGCTGGCCCAGGGTGAGAACTTCAGTACATAACAATTTTGTTTGTCCTTTTCTGCCTCTTCTTGCTCCTCTATAAGATATTTTTTGTTATGTGGTGACCACAACTGTACATAGGATTCCAAGCGTAGAATTCTATAGGGGAATTGTGACACAGACGGTTCTGGTTTTGATCTCTTCCCTAATGATCGCTAACATGGGATCCGCCTTTTCACAGCTGCTACACAGTTAGCCGATAACCAATGAAAACGTTCGCTATGAACCAATATCTCTTTCCACCGCAGGCTGAGATCCCCACAGTGTACAGGTGCAAGTTAGTGTTGCTGTTTTTGGCTCAAGATCTATCACATTACCACATTTACTACATTTACTACATTTGCCTGATGGTTGTCCATTTACCCAGCTTCGAGAGATCCTCTTGCAGCTCTTCACTGTTCCCTTGGGTTTTCATCCTCTTGAATAATTTTATGTGATCAGCACACTTGGCCACCTTCCTGCTCACCCCCAACTTCTTGTAAAGAAGTTAAGCACAAGTCGACATACAAATCCTTGGAGGACTTTCCTCCATTGTGAGAGCTGTCCATTTAGTCTTACTCTGCTTCTTTAACTAGTACTACCCCTTAAGAGGACTAGTGAAGCTTCTCCTGCCTCCATAAAGCCATTCGTCCATAGGAACTGCAAGACTGAGCTCCTGCTCTTCATACTTTCTCCCAGTTGTTGCTCCTTTTGCACCTGACAGTTTGCCTTCTTGGACTATGCTGCTTCATTTTGGCCCCTCTGCTCACTTGCTGCCACTTCTGAAACCTCACATTTACCTGTCTCAATTATGCTGTTGGTTGCCGGTCAACCAGTTGATAGTTTGCACCTATCTCACTTGGGGGCTCCGATACTGTTCCCCCTGGGAACCCTCTATTCCTAGTGAACCTCGATCCACAGTGTGGACTCAGGAGTCTCTGCTACTTCCAGTACTCTATTCACTCCAGCATAGTGTCTCAAATGTACCATCTTTAGAGAACTGAATGGGACTTCCTTCCTTCCTTCCTTCCTTCCTTCCTTCCTTCCTTCCTTCCTTCCTTCCTTCTTTATTTCCTTCATTTCTGGGCTAAAAGCTCTGGCATGGTTGTAATAATATAAATTATTAGATCATTTACCAACTGTATAATAAACAGTTTTAATAAATAACACTTGAACACACCATTTTATGTTATTAATAGCAGGCTCTTTTTTTACCTATTTACATTAAGCAGTACAGAATGGTAATTCAAATGCAGAATGGCATTGTTGGTGGCTGATTATTTAATCATGCTGGAGAATGAGCAAATGAACGAATGCCTGGTGGCATGACTAATGCTACTAGATCCTGTAATAATGTTGTTTGAGTGGGTAAGGAAAAGCTGGCCTCTGTGTCTTTTGCTCAGCTTAGTCCTTGGTTATGTTTCTCTATTAGTTGCTGGTGAGTAGAAGGTTTTTTAGATTAGTGGGGGGCAACCACCCAAGGTCCGAGAGGGAAGTAGCATTGTTCAGAATAATTGGAGGTACTTTGGCACAATTTTGGCTGAGACCTGTAGGTGACAAGTGATATTCTGTTATGTTCTCTCCTAGGTTTGCCCTGTAGTAGGATATAAATGAGTGACACCTGTTAATCTGTTTCTTTATTTGGTTAGGCGGGTATGCTAGTCTAAAAATGCCTGAAGTAAATCCTGTTTAAGCAGCTATAGCAAACACAGCTGTATCATTGGGCTAGCTATAATCCATGTGTGGTGTGCACTGGGTGATATCTGGATTGAAAGTGAAACTGCTACATTGACATTCCTGTTGAGAAACACACAATACTCATGGCCTGTTGAAGAATTATGCATATTGACCAGGAAATGTGCATAATTCCCTCTTCGTGGACAGATTATGTGCACATTCTCCATGATGTGTGGCGAATGTGCACAATGATTCAGATGAACTGTTCAACTCATATTACCTTAAAATTCACACACATTGGCCCTGTGGGCTCTAGGCCTTTCAAGCTTTTGTCACAATAAATGCTAGTCTTTTGAGTGCAACACGACCCTTTTGGATTTCATTATGTTACCATTATGGTGCAGAATGACACCAAAGTGGTAACAACCACATTGCTAAAAACAGAATCGCACCTATGACTTCTCAGATCACAGCGGAAAGGGTCAGGATGACTCTTCTTTCAATGAATCTTAGAAGATCAGTAATCTAAATCGTGCCTGAAAAGCTATGCGTAGTAATTGCTGCCAATCTAGCAGTGATAAAATGTGCTAGAATAAATCATTTCCCCCCAGTTCTTGGCCTAACCTTTAAACATTTTGATATACTGGAAGAACAATTACATTTTGAATGGAAAAGATCTACTTGGTATTACTTGGTGTGCACATGCATTCCATATCGTTTTCTTAACTCCGTGTTGTTAAGACCCAGAGTGTCCTGCTCTGGACCTGCAGAGGAACTCCTGGGACGAGGCAGCAAGGAAGGTCAGTTGTCACAACGTTGTGCAAAGTTCCTAATGAGCAACTTGCTTTGACAAGGATTGAAAGTGAACTGAGGTACTTTGAGTCCCTGCCTTTAATCCACCTCTCCTAGGCTCTGCCTGCTTGGGGATAACTAGGTCTAGGGACACGGGTGGCGCTGTGGGTTAAACCACAGAGCCTAGGACTTGCCGATCAGAAGGTTGGCGGTTCGAATCCCCGCGACGGGGTGAGCTCCCATTGTTCAGTCCCTGCTCCTGCCAACCTAGCAGTTAGAAAGCATGTCAAAGTGCAAGTAGATAAATAGGTACCACTCCGGCGGGAAGTTAAAGGCGTTTCCATGCACTGCACTGGTTTGCCAGAAGCGGCTTAGTCATGCTGGCCACATGACCCGGAAGCTGTATGCCGGCTCCCTTGGCCAGTAAAGCGAGATGAGCGCCTCAACTCCAGAGTCGGCCACGACTGGACCTAATGGTCAGGGGTCCCTTTACCTTTAGGGTCTCTTTAAATGCCAACCCTCTGCACTTAAAATTGGTTGGTGCTCCCTGACCTGGTGCACTCCCTGTTGGACTGGCGAGGTACTATGGAAGGCACTCAGTTTCCTGAGCTCAGGGAAGATGCCCAGGAGAGTCCTTGCTTTGGGGCACTGACATCTGCTTCAGTGGGCTCCTGCCTGCCAGCCTCGAGCTCAGTGGTCCCCTGATCAACAGCATCAGCCTCATTGCCAGGACTCTGGTTTGGCTCTCTTGCAGGTGAAACTATGGTATAAATGAGTGTCCAGGTCTCTTCTGGATCCTGGGGTCACAACACAGAGACTTCAAAGGCTCATCCACGTCCTGTTCATTTGGCCTGGTTTCAGTTGGAATCACACGCCAATGTAGAATATGTGCTTGCTAGCACGGCCACTTGGGAACTGGGGCCATGCTCATCCTGACTTGTCAAAGCCAGTTGAGAGAAGCAGTGTCCATTATTGCCATATCTACAGTTGTTTGGCACCTGCGCAACAATATGGATCCTGGGTGTGGGTTTTTCTGTTACCCTTTTCTCTACTTTCAGTCCTCATTTCGAATTCAGAGAAGTTTGTTGAATGATGTATAGTTGGATGGGAGCCATTTCAAAGACCTCTGCTAGTCCTTTTCGCTTGGGCTTGGCACCAAGACTGTCCTTGTGGCCTTAGTTGATAACCTCCATTTTAGGGATGAATAGAGGCGACTGCACTCACTGACCCTTTTCCGAAGTTGTTGATATGGGAGTTCATCAGGTGGTGCAGGTTCTACTCATTTCTGGAAGGAACAATGGCAAAAAGGTTTCTCTTCATCTTCCCAGAGCCTTCTCTGTGATATTCCACACGGTCAACCCTGTTCTGCTCTACCTCAGTGGTACAGCACATGTTTCACGTGTAAAGAGTTCTAGAATCTTCTGTCACAAAAAAATCAGGCGGCACAGAAAGGAAGTAACTTTGCCAAAGACCTTGAAGAACTGCTGCTATTTGATGTTGACCAGAGAGTACCCAATCTGTCCTCTACAAGCTTCCTTCAGGTGGTCCGTGACGTGTCTGTGGATTTGTGGTTGAAGATGGGAGACGGCACATCTATCACATCAGATTTACAGATTCATTTTTCACTGTGTTTTATTGCTTCTTTTCTTTATTTCATTTTCTTATTTTATTGCTTCTTTTATTTCTTATATTATATTACAATCTGAATTCTACGGTGGGGAATTCACTGTCTCACTAAGGCAATTGTTCCTTCAAGGCAAGCATGTGCTGTTCAGGGGGGGGGGGGTTTCTCCTCCCTCAATTCTGGCAAATGAAAGGGGCACACAGGGGAGGAGGGAGGGGAAGCCCCATTGCACAAAGGGAAATCCTTGTAGGGGGCTTCCATTGATAAGATTTGTTAGCTGAATCCTGCCCTGTTGAATTCAAATTGCAATACAATAATATACAATATAAGAGGAAAGAAACAAGCAAAATACCATTAAAAATTGCACAGCATCTAGACCAGTGCATTTCAATTGATACAACAGGCAGAAAAATCATTAAGCCGAAACCCTAAACAGTTCTTAAGGGGACCGTGGAGGAAAATGTTTGGAAACCACTATGATAGATAGTACTGACTTAGATGGACCAATGAGCACACTCCCTCTAAGGCAGCTTCATTTGTTAGTTCAATCTGTTTATAAGGACATTGGGTGAGATTCCCATGGAGATATGCTCCCTGCTCACTAGTATGGGGCGGACTTGGAGCAACACGCCTCTATTTCACTCAAACTAGGTTCCGTTTCTGAGTTTATCTGTTTTATAGTCATGGAGGGGACTGTGTGACATGAGCCACCTGAAGGTGAATCCTGAGAAGTTGGAAATAATGATGGTTTGGCAGCCCATCATGCTCAATGAGGTTTGCAGCCTTGGGATGTTCTTGGGAGTTAAGGTCACAATGGAGGTGATATTTTTCTTTCCTACACTCCATGAAAGCGGAGGTGGCAGTCTTCTATTAACTGGTGACTAGCTGCCCATCTTTTACTTTGTTTGAAGCTAAACTACCAAGAGGAGGACCCACAACAAAACGTTGCAGTCCGAAGGCAGCACAGTACATTCCATTTCCCCTTCCACCCAGAAGCTGTCTTTAAAAAGGAAGCACATCTTGCCCTCCTGAGGACAAGGAACAAAACATGGAAAAGGAAGAAACTGAGGGAGGACGACGACATGCTAGCACTCATTTCAAAAACCTTTACAGACAGTCACATAGAAGAGACTTATTCTCTGTTGTCCCAGTGGAAGGAATTAGATCTTAAGCTACAAAAACAAAGATTTCTTTAGGAAGAAAAGTTCAGCTACTGAACTAAGGGGGGGGGGGACACTTGTTGGAGGTCTTCAAATACAGGCTGAACAGTCCACAGATGCTGAAGCTCTGGATTTTTTGCACGTCAACAGGAGATTGGACTAAACAGTCCACTAGGTTCCACCGAACTCCACTACAGGCCTACTCTGGCCCATTCCCAGTCTTAGGAAAGTAGTGTAAGGGTTTGTTTGTTTGTTTTTAATGTCAGGTCCATAGTAAGTAAAATATTCTGCTGCTTTAGTTATTTTCTTGAACTTTTACATATGTTGCACTGATATTTTTTTAAAAGTGTACTAGTAAGGGAAGTTGGGGGGGGGGGGCAACAAGATATTCTGGTTAAATACCAAAAGTGGATTTCAAAAGATAGTATTGTTTTTGGTAGAAGGAACTCAAATTGCTAATAGGGCAGGTTAAAGGTTTTCTCTAACATTCAATTACACTCAACAAGAGATTACATTTTTAAGATCTAGGTTAAATAAAGAAAAAAAGGCAATATTGGTGGGCTTTTCCTTTCTGGTTGTGCGTAGAATACAAAAAAAATCAAACAATGGTTTTTACGTAAACAAGGGAAGGGTTTTAAAAGTGAGTTAGATTCAGATGAAGTAGAAGCAGTCATTGTGAAGGAGGGAGGAAGACATTCGGCAAAAAGAAATTAATGATCAAAAATTGTACCAAAAAGTTTCCCAATCTTAAGCTGCTAGATGCTAATGGATGGGAATCATTGACATTTAATTATATGATCTCAGCTGATGCTATGGATGTAAAAGAATAAATTTTAGCAGAGTTTTATCAACCCATGCTTCCTGATTTGGAGGGTGAGCAATATCCATATGGTCCACCAAGTCAGATGTGACAGCAAACTATTGCTACTACTAAACAGGAAAATGGGACAGAAGCTGAGATAAAGATGAATAAAAAAGAGAGGAGAAGAGAGATAAGAGAAGGTAGCGGGAAGTTCACAGCTCATTCTCTGTCCTCCAAATCATAGTTTGGATAAATGGTCTGAATTGAACCAGACTAATTATCACTAACTGGCTTCCATTCCTCAATGTCTATGGTTTTGAATTTAAGCCACGACAACAGAAACAGCTAACCTATAGAGACAATAACTTCTCAATCTGATTTAAAAGTGGTCAAGTCCTAGAGAAGAGGTCCCATTGGCAGACAAAATAACATATGGTGTACTTTGCTCTCTGGTTGGACTTTGTTGTCAGTGAAAAAACATCAGGAAGTAGTCTACTAGGACATTCAAAGTTCCCTCTGATACAAGTTACAGAACCATTTGCACCCAGTAAGTCACTATCCTGGAACACTAAGCACAATGAAGTAATTAAACAACCTACAACTGTATCCATTTCCTTCCTATTATTTACTTCTACTTTCAGTGTGAATTACATGTATACTTTTTGTTGCAGAAGAATAAATACATCTTTGTCTTAATGATTGTTTGTTTTTTAAACAGCTGTCTTTGGGCATTGGGCATTTTGAAAAAGCATCACTGCACCTTGCTAAACATTCCTAGATGCCGCAGCTGCTTTTGCATTAGAGGTTGCATGGGAATGCGACATTCATGTAGACTGGGTCTTTCACACAGAATCACACGGCCAAAACTAGGCAACGCTGCACTATAGCTACATAAGTTACCTTCATGGGAAAGGAACTCTCACGTGGTTGCTACTATGCCTTAATGGCATTGTGCAATAGTGCAAAAATGTTGGAACACAAGAAAATCAACACTTTGGGTTGGATCCAGGCCATATAAGTTTCACCGAACTCCCACTGAAGGCAATGGGACTCAAGTCCAGGCTGACTTGTCTCATCGATTTCAGTGTGGGTCTTGATTTCAATCAACTTTTTCTGGATGCAACCTAGTATTTTCTTGTGGGCATTATCCTAGAATAATTATGTGTTGTTTACATAACACAGTTGAGAACACAACGAGTGAAAATTCACTTACTTGATATTGTCGAGACACCCAGATTCAGGTTTCAATATGGCTGTATGATGAAACATTTTATAAAGAGCAATCCCAAGGAAGATTACATTAAGCTGAAATTAAAAATAAGAAGCAAGCTATGAGAAAAAGAAGGGGATTAACCCAAGGCTCTAGTTTTCTCTACGGCGGTAAAACTATGATTGGACAGCACTAGTTCACACTGCAAGTGGAGACTCACATTACTGTATATTCCTCCACACAGAAGTAAAAAGTCTTACAGATAAAGCACCAGATGTCAAAGAGAAGACTCTAGACTAGCTACCTCTCTGGTAGGACTGTACCAACATGTGTGCGCCCACCTGCAAGCTTAAGTGGTACAGCCCAGACACTGATTTATGACATTACTGAGAGCTGGGCCTTCGTCTTTCATTTGCATTCTTCATAGCAGAAGAAGCGGATTAAGAAATTAGTTTGTAGGGTCAGCCCAAGTAGACAGTTTTCAAAGGTGACTTGTAGAAAAGGGGCACTGGAAGCCCACAGGGCAACACAAAGACACGACGTTAGACAGACTGATCTTAACAAGTTCTTTTACGGGGAAAAAAGCAGATGCTTAAAATCTGACACGTTGCTTTTCCGGATCTCTATAGCATGTTATTCAGTCCTTGCTCTTCAGTCACAGTGGTGTCACTGCTGTGCAGGACTTTTGAAAATGTACAAACACAAAGGCAGAACAGAATAATAGGATGCACGGGAAGGGAAGCAATTGCTAAAAATCCATGCTGCGATGACTAGACAAAGCAAATCCTGTTATACTCTGTAAAGGTACAAAAATCCTCAACCGATGTACCCATAGGACTATTTCTTGAAGGTGCAGGATCAAGGAACCACACAACCAAGATAGTAACCAGAAGACAACAGTTAAACACTGTTTCTGTATATGTCTCTAAGACCCAAGCAAAAAACCCCATCTTGGCTCTGTTGAACCTTTAGCAGAATAAGGAACAGATGTGGGTTCAGTCTCTCAGTCTCTTTTATTTGCACAGGTTCACAAGAACACTCCTTAAGTGGGCAAATATTAGGGCTGGACCACCTTGGTTTGGCCCACCTGGGGGCGATCCAGGGATGTTGAAGGGCAAGTAGGAGGTGGGGGGGGAGCAGCAGGCAGCCTCCGCAAAGAGCACCGCAGGACTGATTGAAAAAGGACTTCAAAACAGCCCCACACTGCACCTTGGTTGCACAAGCTTTCCCCCAATGTGCACAGCCTCACAGACCAGGATTCAACTACCAGGTGACACCAGGCACTGTCTGCTAAGTATGCGATAAAAACATGCGCTGAAAGTCATGCTAATCAGGAATTCTTACCATAATTATCAAGGTTGCAGGTCCTATAAAGCTCCAGATGAAGTATGTGTCAAGTCGAAGCCAACATCTGTAATGGAAATGCAGGGAAATATGGCATGTAAGAGGGCATAAAAGTAGCGTATATCAAGTGTGAGCAAGTGACAGAGAGGAATGGGAGCAGTGTAACGTTCCACTAGGAGGCAGGAAATATCACATTGCTTGTTCATTTAAAACCTGAATTATATGCCTGGTTTCTGACAGTGCTATTGATGGAGTAAGATAATTACCTCTGGAGGAAGCAGGAGAAAATAGCACAGATTCTACTTGCTAAGTCCTTCCGTTTCTGTCATAGAAAATCTTTATAAAAGCCCTAAAACAGCCATTAAATCTAGCTGCAAGCTATTCACTGCTGCTCAGCCAGACTGTCAGCTTCCATAGTAGGTGAAGATCTGAACGATTTAGTGAAAAGGGAAATAAATTTAGGATTAGAAGGTCGGAAGCTTAATTAGATTCAGGAGTTTTCTGTTTTCATGAATATTTCTAGAAATGCAACTGACCTTTAGAATCAAGCTAGGTGATTCATGACCTGAACTAAATTATTAATAGCTTCATTTTATCTGATTTAATATCCCCTAATGGTTAATGATTTGGGGAAATTACATTTCCATTCTGAGTTTTCCCAATGACAAAATGGGCATAAGGTAACAAGACAGTTGAACATAAATCTATCCTTATGATCTTCTGTTTTTGGTAGTTTAATGTATCAAGAGCTGCACGCTCACAAGAGATTGAATACCTGCTATGCAAAGAAATATGAGAATACAGTCATTTTCAAATATGTAGATTTTCTTTGAAATAAAATTCTAGATGGAGGCAGAGGACCTTCTGAACTGATGACTGAGATCAGTGATGAGGGTAAACAATCTAAAGTTGAATCCAGACAAGGCAGAAGTACTGATGCTCAGAGATCCAGCAGACCAAGAGACAGCAGTCAATCTCTTTTGGATAGGGTTGCATTCCCCCTTAGGTACCAGGTACACTGTTGGAGAGTGTTTCTGGATTCAGCGCTGAAGCCAGAAAGCTTAGATAGTGGTGATGACCAAAAGAAGCCAGAACAGGTTCCCAAAATGGCACACCCTGAGTCAACTCTTTTAGATAAGATCAGATAAAGTTTACTCTTGTTCATACCTGATGAAAAAAATATAGTCTCCAATTCTCTCTCTCTCTCTCTCTCTCTCTCTCTCTCTCTCTCTCTCTTTCTCTCATTTCTGGGGTTGCCATTACTTTAAACAGAGGCTTTCTACCCTTAACATCATTATGATGGGATATATTTAAGTGGTGAAATTTGATATGAGTTTTTCTTGGGAGTGAAGCTCCAGTGCTTCTGCTACATTTCAGAAATGGTGGGTTGATAATAAAAATCTCCCCAGCTGATAATGCTTCGATGTATTGCAAGATGAGTTTCCTTTCCCAATTTTTTCTTTCTGTGCTCAGAATGCAAAATGAAACTACCATGAGTTTATATTCTGAGACTGGTGTGGTCTACATGCATTGGGCGAAGAGAAGCTCAAAACTGGCAAAACTGGTGTTGGGAGTCGCTTGCTTTAACCCCTTCATACTTTAAACCTTGCAGACTGCTGCAACTGACTTATAAAACATGAAACACAATTTACCAAAGAGTATCTTGCCCAACGAGCAATCAATCTGACTTTTCAAAAAGTCGGGAATGCCGTAAGGGCATACAGCATGTAAATGTGACCTTTGAAGCAACTCAGGAAACTGATCATTGAGGGTAATATTTCATACTGTTATTTTTTTTAAAGGCATCTACGGCTCTGGTTCACTTGGAGCTGGGGAGGAGAGCCATGCCACAATAAGAGGTTCTCCTCTTGGGTGGCAGCTGTCACTCATCTGCCAGACAAACCCACCTAACAAGAGCTGTCTTTTCTGGTCCCCGCATTACAGCTTCCATGAGACTTTGCAAGGATGGACATGCAGGAAAGAAAGAACTGTGGTTGTTTCCTACAATGAACTCTGTCACAGGTTTGCATATTATAATGTTACCATGCAAGCAAAACTATGGCAGCTGCAAACATTGGCCTATTCTTCCTGGGCATTTATACATTGCTGTTTTAGCTACTGATGCAGCTGTTTCAGCATCCTGTTCTATGGTTATTTTTGTTTGTGGAAGAGTAGGAAGCTTAGCATTTTCAATTAACACAACAGTCTGCCAAACACAAAGCTTGCATTAATGTGGTGTCGTATGTATATTTCATGCGCAAGCCATTTTGCAATTAGGCCCCTGTTTAAATGAATAGCAAAGATTTTTGCATTATTTCCTTTCTCTCCTTAGAATTAGTTAGCATTCTTTGCTGCCTGACAGAGTTTCCATGTAACTTGGAAACCTGTATATATTCTTCTTCCAATAAAAGGTTATCAACTTACCTATTCTGCATTTCACGCTGAAGATTATACTTCATTATGAAACTTGCATTACAGATTTGCATAGCAAAACATCAGTCCCTTTATTAAGGGTCAAACTAGACAATACGTGGGAGATGTGTGAACAGTGTCCAAATGGATTCACTCATTTATTACTGAAATGCAGCAAACTGTATCAGAGGCTGCAGTCGGGAATGAAGATTTCCCCATTCCTTCCTGCTCAAAATTGCCTCTCCAGCCATCAGAGGAAAAAATATCAGAACCCTAACTATGTCTCCCCCTGCTAGGGGCAATTTCATCAGGGTGATTTTGAGCAGAAAACGGGCAGCAGCTCCTTTCCCCTGCCTTCCCTTCATTAAAACTAGCAGCCTCCAATGGCTGATTTTTCCACTTTAAAAAAGTTGGCAGACCATGAACAAGTATCACCCATGTTGTCAGCTTTGCCCTTGAGGTGTCCAGTGTAATTTTTAACTCCCATGGACAGAAAATTAAGAAAAGCACACCTAAAAATATTTTTTTAAAAAAACCATTAGCATGGTGGAGGTGGATGTTGGAGGAACCAGACACAGAGGAAGGGGTAATTTATTTCATGGGCACAAATCATCCTATGGATGAGAGAAACACAACAGGTGTCAGGTCAGCCAAGTCAACTCCTATGGTGACGGTCCATTGCTGACTATCCAAGAGATTAAGGCATGTCAGCTCAAAGTCAGTGAAATACTTTCTATCTGCAATGTCAACACGCTGTATGTATATACCAAGCCTGGAACTGTTCTACTAAAGCCTTATCTTCTGCAGCAGTAAACTATTTGGACCTTAAACTGCCTCTGTGTGGTGACTAGAACTGGGGACAATGTCTGCTACTTGAGTATCTTACCCCAGATTTTCAACAGGTTATGGGCCCAGCTCCCCAGCTATCACAGGTAGGAAGGCAGAGGACAGTAAACCTGGATGGACACCAATCAGGCTGGAGTTGAAGCAGTAAATCAGAGGCAGATTATGGGGAGTGTGACTGGTTTGGATGCACTGGGCACAGAGCCTTGGGGATGGCATTGAATTCTGGCATTGCACAAGGTGCTGCTGAAATCTGAGACCCAGGTCAGCCACTGAGTAAATTTTTTCTTGACAGATTCCAGGGAAGCAGACAGTGGTGAGTGCATGCGAAGTGTCTGCAGACCTCACGGGACCATTTTCTCCCAGTCTGGGTGGAGCTAAGTACTGTCTTGTAATAGTTGATGGCTCTCTGACTTTTAGAAGACATCTGAAGGCAGCCCTTCAGTATCATTGTCTGATATTTTACAATTTTTTATGTATGCTGTAAGCCGTCCAGAGTGGCTGGCAAAACCCAGCCAGACAGGTGAGGTATAAATAACAAAATTATTATTATTATTACTGATTCTTATTCATATTTCTGCTTTAACACAAAGGTGAAACATTTGAAAAGTTCAAAAAATGAGTTACTTGGGCAAATATGAAATTTGACAAGCCAGTTATGGCACTCAAAAGTAACAGAGGTGTGGAATTCCATTCTACAGATTTTAAAACATTCTTGGAAGAGAAAGGTTGACTAACCCCTACTCTCCTGAAGAAAATGGGGTGGCAGAAAGAAAATACAGGATTTTTCAGGAGATGCTGCAAACCATGCTAACAGGTGCAGTCTATCTGCAACTTTCTGGCAACTGCTCATTATGTGCAAAACAGCTTGTACACATCTGACACTCTGGAAACTTCCTTTGAGTTATTTCATGAAACCAAACCTAATGCAAAGCTTCTCAGAATGATTGGAAGTGCAGCCTTGGTAAACACACCAAAGGCAACACATTGCAAAAATAACCCCAGAGCTCAAAAATGGGATTTGACATTATGTGGGTTCAGGGGTCAGACTATATAACTTTGAAGTTCCTTTGTGATTCTAGAAACCATATGTGTGTGTGTGTGTGTGCGCGCACACACACACACAGCTCTTCAGGTATGCTAAATCTGGAATATTAATTAATTTTCAGGACATTCATTTCCCCCTCAACATCTAAACAATTTGAGGAAGTATATTCTATTCAGCTGTTACGTCTTAACATATTTACAAATATCTCCATAAACATTTCTAAACAAATTTTAGAATTGGTTTGAATACTACATTTAAAGCACATTAACTTAATTAAATTGGTTTTCCCCCTTATCAAATATTTCACTACAACTACTTTTGGCAATTAGAGCTATTTATAAGGCAGATAAATTAAGATGCCTTGCTTTACACTTTTGTTTATTAGGTATGTCATGTAATTGTTCAGTATCAAAAGATATAGCAATTACAGATTTCTTACAGAGAAATCCAAACACACTGTTTTTTATTTGGGTGGTGTTGTCTTTCCACCAGCTCCCCAGCCATCCAGTTGTCTACTGCCTTCTGTGGAATGATGCCAACATTAGGCAGATGTGGAGCTCCCTCTTCCCCTCATCCAGTATGTGTCCAGGATTCCCACTTGTAGCAGCCAGCAAAAAGCCCCCAAATTTCAGTGAGTAAAAACCAGGACACTCCAAAAACACGGTTTTTCAATTGACTTGCTTAAGACCCAGGACAAAGCTCCATCTTTCAAAAATTCCCCCTGGAAGTCAACTCCGCCTTTGAAATCCCGGTAATGTCCGCACTTCCAAATGGTGCTTTGTAGGGAGTGGGAAGAGGACAGGGGGGAAGTAGCCTGTGATCCAGTGGATCCTGATGCCATCACATGACAGCTCTGGGCCTGATCACTGGAACCAGCTTGAGGCCCAGAGATCTCCCTGACACCCCTTTCCTTATTACCTTGAAGTTCTTGTTTTCTAAATAACAAAAGCAGTTTAATTTGTTGCAAATCTCCACCTTTCCTGACGCAGCTTCTACAATCTTCCCCCCGCCCCGAGCATATGCTAATCATCTTCCATGGGACCATGCTCTCTCCTTTGCTTTTTATTTTTGTCACAACCACAATGACAACTGGGGATCCATTCAATCACGCTTGCTCTTTCCAAGTAATAACAGCTATAACAATTTGCTCTATTTCCTGCCTGAAAAGAAATCAAACCTTAAGGTATCCCTGGTGTGTTATTAAATGCATCCAATAAACAATCATTAGATGCCACTGGACCATAAAATTTGAAGAGCTCCGACTTATCGCGCTGTTTGTAAATGTGCAATAGAGTGCTCCAAATGGCTGTATGGCTTCCCACTCGGTAAGTGGCAAATCTGACTATATATGGAAGTTTAATGTGTATGTTCAAAATGGAGCATGTGCTCTCTCTTTTATTAGATTCCAGTAACCGTGTTGCTCATATGAGACTTTCTCCCCCACCAAAAATAAATAGTATATTTGGTCATTATTTCAGAAGACTTAAGTGAGATAAAACAATGAAAGAGGCTGTATTAAAGACTACACAAAAACCAGGAAATTGAGCGGCATCAGAGAACTCATTTGAGAAAAACAAACATATCATTATAAGCCTGGTTACCTGTCATACACAAATGTGTGAAAAACATATCCCTTGTTCTTCCTAGAGAGATGCAGCTTTGAGAGGGGGAGTGGTTAAGTGATGGTGGAAAGGTATTCAACCCTTCCCTTGCTTCCAGCTTTTCTAGATTAACTCCCTTGTTTCTCCCCTCTGCTACAGGGTTATTTTATATTTTCATATCCTTACATTTAAATCTCACCTCTCTTCCATTATGGAAACCCCAGATCAGACCCAGACTTCCTTTATTTCAGCAAGAGTTCTGACCAAACTCTGCAGTCCCATTTCTCTTTTAATTGGCTTTAAATATCGTGGATAATTTAATGGCCATTTCGAAACAATCTTATTTCGAAACAACCATTAAAAAAACCCAAAACAATAATGCACATTTCTTTTCCTAAAACGTGCTCAGCACAAAAGTCCGTAGTTTGGCAGGCTCTCTCCACTCTGGATGGGATAGTATGCCTGCAAATTTTATCTATTTCTGTCAAAAGGAAAAAAATACATAGATTTTTTTTCAATTTCCCAATGGTGAATTCTGTGTGCGGGGGGCAGCAAGGAATGAATTAGATCTAGATGTACCCCAAGCTGAATTGGGGAGCCTATAAAGAACCTTGGAATGAGGCAGTCTATTTTTCAAACCCCCAGATCAGGGTCCAGACCAAATATTCTGGCCAGCGCACACACCTACTGTGAACAGGCTTTCTATTGCCTATTTATTTCTAGAACTCTGACAAATCCATGCTCACTAGTATTGGTTTTTCAGACTCCCCCAAACCACAAAATGAAACTCACACTTTTCCTGTGCCGTAACTTCTGTAGTCTACGGCCGCCGAAACAGCCACAATTAGAGCGGGCATGCCATAGCCAACCAAGTAGAAGTATTTTCTCCGTGAATGTTCACTCTCGAAGACCTCCACCAACATGATGTAGAGCTGTACTCCCTCCAGAAACATCCACGTGAAAGCCGAAAGGAAGAAAAAGTGCAAGAGGGCCGCAAACACAGCACAGGCTATCTGGGAGAGTAAAAAGACAAAGCAAAGAAACAATTACTTGTAATCTGAATCTGACATTGATCCTGCGTGGAATGGCAAAAAAGGCAAATTCTACGTTACTGGTCAACGCTCAAACCCAAAGAAGGGGGCAGAGGGACCCTAACATTTTGTGATTGCCCCTATATCTGCTGTTTTTAGAAGTCTACAGGGAAAGGCATGATATGATGGGACTAACCCTAATTAGTAGTGTTGTGTATTGAGTCAAAGGATTTTATATCTGTATTATTATTGTCTGTAATTGCATTAGGGTAAAGTAACTGCCTTTTGGTTCCAGAGGGTACAGCTACTATTGGTTCATTTAAGCTGCTGTATTTGGATCCTCTGTCTTATTGGTTGCCTCCAAAAGGCAGGACTGTGATTGCCTGATATTGTTCCCTCCAAAATGTATCCTTTCTAGCTAGTTCCCTGTCCCTATAAATGTAGCTCTCCCCTCCTCAGGTTTTAGTCTTGTTGCTTTTAATAAAGAAGTGTTACTAGAGAACTGTCTCCAGCATATTATGTCAAGAGAGCTGAAATCACAAACCCCACGTCACAGCAACTAGTTACTAGCTTGACTTTACACTTGGGTCAAACAGTACAGAATTAAAATGGTCTCCAAGTAAGCCTTAACAGCTAACATACCACTACCCTTGGATTATGATTCTCAAATGCTGAAAATGGTATATATATGCGTATCCATTCTTGGATCACCAAACACTTTTGCATAGTTGATTATATAGCAGGGTTGGTTCATTAGAAAAACCCGACAAACTGCAGTTAATAGTATTATTTGGACCAACTAAAATGTCACAAAGTTCTAAACAAGCTTCAAGTTCTTCAGAACTCTTCTTCGGACTAGATGTAAAACAACAGGGGTTTGTGGGATGGAGGAGAGAAAAAGCTGAGCTTGATAGATTGGTGCTCAAATGTCTGTTGTTTTTATTAATATGGATTCAAGGAGGTGTTAGCTGCAATTCTATGCACACTTACTTCAGAGAAAGCCCCATTGTATGTGTTGTGACTTGCATCTGTGTAGGCCTGCATAGGATTCCACTGTTAATCAGATGAGACTGCTACGTGAAAATAAAGTGCAACTATTTCTTCCGATGACTTGGAAACTTTTAATGCAGCCTAAAATCGTATTAGCATTTTCCTTTCCTGCAGTTCCAACACACTTGCTGACTCAAGTTCAGATTGCAGTAGACACAATCCAGATATAGTTTTTATGTATAATTACAATCCCAAGATCCTTTTCATGTGTGTTAGCAAAGCTGGAGTTTAATTTTATGAAGGTGGGGGACTAGAAACTAACATGGGAAATGTTTCCTTGTGGTTCAGAAGTTAAGTGTTCTCCCAAAATTAAGTTCCATATACATGCAGCAGAGGATAATCTGTTACCTGGACAACTAAGATTGCTTATACTTTGAGCACCTTTTAATTGGTCTTAATAAAGGTATTATGCTGGTGTGGCTTTTAGACACCCCCCTGACCCTCCACCAATAGACGAACTATGCTTTTGGAGAACACCAAATTTAGTTGTCCAGGAGAGGAATCTTAAAACTGGAGGAAGATTCTATTTATTTATTTTATCAGCAGTTCTCCCTGTGTTGACATCACAGCAAGCATTTTTTCCCTTCTCTCTCCTATCCTTGTTTTCCTTAATATTCAGCCTGAATTAAAGCACTAGGAAGCTTGTTCATGACCTAATAAAGTCCTAATAAAGGTGGGTTTTGGATATTCGGAAAACTTGGGACACTCCATTTTATTATCACGATCAGTAGCGTTTGATTCAGCTTCACGGTGGATAAATCAGTGGCGCTTTATTGCTTGGCCAAAGGCTAGGAATAGGCTTCACTACGGCATTTCTAATTGGATAGTTACCGGCTGATCGGCCCTGTTGATCCCAATGAGGAAGAGAAGCTCTGCCACAAACAGACTGATGCACAGGTTTTTATGGATGGTGTTTCTGTCACTCTGGAGCCCACGGAAGAAGCAGAAAGTAAAGATGCAGATCAGGAGGCAGACGAGGGACAGGAGAATGCCAATCCAAGTAATGACATCCAGGAGGAGGTTGTGGACTGCGTCCCCATGCTGCAAGGCAGAGTAGAAAGACAATTAGTCACCAACTGGTACCCAAGTCTGAGAAAACTTGGTGCATCTGAAACTGTTTGACCTTATCTCCATTTGCATGCCAAATCTGTCATATGAGGGACTAATTAAGCAAGCAGTACATTAACACATGCACACTCCGTCTCTTCACTGTCTGTCTTGTTTGCAGCCAAAAAAAAAAAAAAAAAAAGTTCATTAGCAGACTTTTCTGATCTCGTATACCTGAGAACATGACACACTTCAGGTATTACAGATTAGTGGTGTTAGCAACCTGGTGTTGATCTGTATTTGTGAAATATGTAGTGAAAACAATTACTGTATTTCTCAGACCTCTATGATAGCAATCATTTTAGAAAGGAGAGGAACATTGATTCAGCAGAAAAATACCATCAACCTCCACCACTAAAATCAATAAGTACCAGAGAAATTGAAAACTGACATTTTTAGCTCCATCAGGATTGCAAAAACCACTTTTAAAATATTTTCAAAAAGTCCTGAAGACCCAGATTAACTATAGAATTAACACAGGGAAAGACTGCAAATTTTGCCCGCTTTGCATACTTTTAATCTTTAACTTAATTGTCAGACCTTTTTTTTTTTTAACAATTCATTTCCATCTAACCTCACTGTTCACATTTCTCTCTACACCCATCTGCATGTGTCCTGCCAACTGAAGATGATCCTTTAATGCATCTGAAAAAATTGGCTGTAGTCCAAGAAACCTTATGCCATAATAAATCTGTTAGACTTTAAAGCACTGCAAGAACCCTTTGTTGTTTTTTGCTGCAACAAACAGGCATTTTTGTGTAAAAGATTTTCTATCAATTTGGATATTTTTGTTCTTCTACGTGAACTGCAACAAAACGGTCTAATTCAACACCTCCCTCCAGAACTACAATAATAGGTCGCTCATATAGATATTCTACAGGACATTTATTTTAGAGAGACACAGATCCAAAAATGGCATGCCTCAAATTATAAAATGTAGGGTGCAATCTATAGTTCAGATCCATTGGCTTTAGGAGCTGGCATAAGTCCTGGCAGATGTGGAGATATGGCACTGGCTGAAGAATTTATGAACAGCCTTGTAGGCCAGTCTGTGTGAGGGTAGTTGAAGTCATCAATTACTACAATAGTTCCTCTTTCGGATGTTCATTGTATATGCTACATTCCACATCACCTTTTTAGCTAATGTAATGGCTTGATCTCCCAAATTACCAAGTAGGTGATGGTTCTCTCTGAAGACCTTCCAACGTTTGGTGTTTCGAGATGCAGAATGTGGTGCCACACCCAACCAGGGTGTCAAAGAGAAGCTATCCTGCTGCTCAATGATTAATCCAAGCTTTATTAACACCTTTTTGTCAATTCTGACATTCCTGACAGTGGGCAATGCCTTTTGAGGGATCCAATATGGTGGTTCCCTGCCATGGATAGAAGTCAAGAGGCTGCCAATCAAAAGTGCTGCTGCCTGTTCAGCTGAGGATGTTAGGGGATTGTGAATGGTACCAGAAGGGCAAGATGGCGCCGGCAGTAAGTCTTCTGTGAGCCTCAACAGAGTGAGTAGGAGCTTTTTACAAAATAATAACAATAATATAGAAAGACACTCAGAAAAGATCAAAGTCTAGCCTGATAAAGAATCCGGGAGCTACCAGGAGGTATTTTTAAACCTCCCCTTTCTCCTCTCCTCTCCTGAGCTTTTTTATCTGCCCTTTGTAATCCCGTGGAAGCCATTCAAATTTCCCAAGGCCATCCAGTGCTATTTGAGGCTATCTGAGGCTAATTACAACCTCTGAGCTCCTTTTGAATAGGGCCCTAGCACACGGCTAGAGAAGATAACTCAAATGGTACTTACAAGACAGAAAGAACTGGGGATTCCTCTAGCACAAGCACAAGCTGTTGAACC